>NW_018745105.1:1046472-1496407 GCF_001683475.1 Chenopodium quinoa
TTGGATTCCAAGCTCAGATATTTCTCTGATGTGAGAGAATGCAGGTGTAATAAATGATTGAATGTGTCCCCAAAGTGGGGAAATATCTCCCTATTTATAGGGTCCTTGGAGAACGTGCCCCTATTTAGGTCACTTGACCTAAATTTCAGTGGGCTGCGCCATAAAACGACGCTTCTAGGGATTTGGGCCCTTGAAGGCCGCCATTTCAGAGGTGTATCTGAGGGCGCCAAGTGTCAAGAGGATGTTAAGCCACGTGGGCCACCCTGAGCTCGACACGTGGCATCCTCTCATTGGTCCACGTGTCTAGGGCATTTTTACCCTAAACATTTGCCTCTCACAGGTCGCACGTGCATATTACGTGGGGCCTGTGACACGTGTCCACCTCTCAAAGGTGAACAATAACGGGTAAAAAAATTTGAATTTCAAATAAAAGATTTCCCCCCGCTTTCACTTTCTATAAATAGAAAGTTACCCCCCCTTTTTCTCGCCTTACATTCACATTTGACTTTTTAGAGAGAGAAAAAGAGAGATTCTAGAGAGAAGTTCTCTTCTTCCGTCTGCGTCACAGCAAGTTCAAGCTTCCGAGTGCTAGCAGTTCAACACCCGGTTTACCGGCTGTAGCGGTTTTCGGATTTTTCAGAGAAAAAGCGAGGTAACCGCCTGTACCATTTTTAGCTTTCCTCCCTTTCAATTTGTATACCATTTTTTCTCCACCTGTATACCTAGCTTTTTAGAGAATATAAAAGAGTTCTCAATCCACTCACTCGACACTTCCTAGGACACTCAGCCGATCCCCCGGAACGGCTGAGTCTAGAACAGGGGGTGCCTTTTCTGGACTGTCGGAACCAATATGCTCATCTCCGAATTCCTCCTCTCTGTGTCTGTGCAGGACACAATGGCCAGAACGAAACAAACGGCCAGACGGTCTAAGAGCCGGCGCACTATGATAGTGCCAACCGATGAGGTTTTCCCAGACGGGGAACAGAGGGATTGGGAGGAGAGCGGTTCTGACGAAGAGGCTCCCTCTACTTCCGGGAGCTCCGGGGTATGAGAGGTAGGCGGCGAGGGTACCGCCTTCTATAATGAAGCCGGTAACGCTGAGGTCGGCGAAGGGTCAAGGGCCGAATCTTCCGGCTCTGACCAAGACAATTTTGCGGCTGAATATCAGCAGCCGCCTAAGGTCGCTGACAACCCCAAACCTAAAAGGACCCGGATGCTGCCGGGTAACATCACCGTCCTCAAGAGCGGATTCAGGGCCTTCAAGGAAAAGCACCCCTTTGGAAGGGGCTGGGAGATTATCCTTCCTCCGGCTGACGCCGTAATGGCCTGGTGCGATGATATAGACCATGCAGACGACTACTTCATCTGCTACGAGGCGGTCATCGAAGCAGGCCTCCGGCTCCTCCTCCACCCCGGGATTAGGAAAATCCTTAAGGGGGTACGATGTAGGGGTTTGGCAGCTCACCTTGTGGGTGAACATTCTCTGTTACATCGCCGCCTGCGAGTTTCAAAATATAAACCCCAGCTTTTCCGCCTTCGCTCATATGCACTACTTGAGCAAGGCCCCAGGCGGCCATGGGGCATGGTATACTCTAACTACTTTGCCGCAATACCTGATGACTTTGGACAAAGTGTCCAAATGGTCCGGGTGGAAGGACAAGTTTTACTTGATTTCTTCTCCCACTTTAAGACACAACTGGACACTGCGCCGGTATAATACTTAGCTGGCTCTTCTAGGCCGGAAATGCCCTCTCCCGGCGCTATCTACTAAGGCCCGGGAGCAAATAATGGAGCTGGGATTTTTTGAAACAACAACTGAGCCCATGGGGGATGAGACTCATATCATAGTTCCCAAAAACTGGATTCCCCATCCGGACTTCTTCAAGGACGAGTGCTTCTTGTCCGCCTGCGGGCTGAGTACAATGTTTCCCAGGGGTAGAATACTTCTCATCCGGAATGATTGTTATATCATTTTTATTGCAAACTTGCCATAATTTTTCTAACCATAAATTCTTGTTCTTGCAGACGACGTCATGAGGATGGTCGACCCGGCGAAAACTCCGGCTAAGTCGGCGGCGCTGCTGCGCAAGGAGGCTGCGCTTGCCAAGAAGGCAGCCGTTAAGAAGATTCCACGATCTTTCGCTTATTTCTCTGGAGTCCGTTAAGAAGATTCTACGATCTTTCTCCAAGCTGCTCAAAAGGCAAGGAGACGATCTGGAGAAAACTCCGGCTGCAAAAGCCGCCAGGAAGGACCCTCCTCCTCCCCAGAAACAATCCTCTACCCAATCCGGTCGTCCAACGACTGGGGGCAAATCGCCTGCTGCGATGAGAAAACTGAGCGAAAGCTCGGAACGCTTGCAGCTGAAAGCGCCGGATGTCTCTACGGCATCGAAGGGTGGCGAGCCACCTAATGTTGCAGGCGGTGCGGCAACGCCTGGGGAGTAGCAGAAGCCGAAGACCCATCCGAAAACCCAAGGTAAGGGACGGATTGAAATACCTTGGCCACTTGATTTTATGAGAATCAAGACCAAGGTTGATCCTTCTAAGGGGTCGGTCAGTAGCCGACAATGGATGAATGCCAACTACGCTGCCTCTATCTCACAGAGTACTACTTTTGATGCAGGTCTGACTTCTGACGAGCCAGATCTTACGGATTTCGCAAAAGGGATGGTGAGGACCCTCACCCGGTCTGAGAAGAACTCCATACCTGATCTGCAGGTCGTGGACTTCGACCGGATAATGGGCCAACTGGCTGAGGTAATGAATCCCACAACCTTGATATCTTTTATCTTTAATTCTACTAAGTAACTCATAATCCGGCTGCTCTTGTCTCTAGTGATGGTAAGGGTGGACGACCTCCGGGGCCCCTTCAAGCGGAAACAGGAAGAGGTAAATGACGCCAAACGGAGGGCCCTTGAAAACGTCAACTCTGCTGAATATACTAATTATATGTGTAATTTAAAGATTAAAGCAGTAGAGTTGAAACAGGAGGAGCTGACCCGGAGTTTGACGGCTGCGAACGACGAAGCTAACAGCCGGGCTGATGACCTTGACAAGCAACTAAAGGATGCCAAATCAGATCTTAAGGCATTAGAAGATGCTGATAAGGAAAACGCCCAACTCCGAGCAGACCCGCCTGGGAGTTGAGCTTGTCAATCTGCGAAACAAGCAGTCGGACGAGCTTGCCCAAGAGCAAAAACGGCTGACAGAGGAGAATGAGTGAGACAACCTGGCCCGGCTGAAGATCACTTGGAGCCTCCTTTACCCAGAAATAGACTTTAAGGTCTATAAGCTGAGGTATGAATACGCCACTGAGGTGTATGATGCCGAGCTACTAGGTGATGCTCCACCGCCTCGCTTCAAAGATTGGGCTGCTGAGCAGGGATATGAAGTCTCTGACTACGAGGAGCCGGCGGATGAGCATAACGAGGGCCAAGCCAGTCAAACTCAGCCAGAGCAGCAGCCACCTCAGTCTTAGGCGGGCCTCTCTACTTTCTGCGGCAGTATGCCCTTTTGTTTCTTTACCGGCTTGTATGCCGTGTATGTTGTATCTTTACCAACTAAGGAGTTGGGTTAACATTTTATTTCTTTCTTTCTTCACCGGAGGTATCCGGTTAACACTTATTCTTGCCTTTGCGCCATTTTAAATATTAATGAAGTATTCCGACCCAGTCGGTATTTATATATGTTTGCATTATGAGTTTTTCAATTTAAAATTTTTTGCGTATGCTTGCAATTTCTTTATTATTTTGTCTAACTTAAAAAAACATGCGGAAAATTTGCAATCCAGGTGCTCTTGCCCCTGGGCGGCTGTGTGGTTGGTTTTATTTCAAATTGATTGATTGGCTTGAAAACCCTTGATACTAGGAGATGTATGGAGTGTTTTTAGGCCAATCAATAACAATGGTGATTGCCCCAAACCAAGTGCACAGTCAGCCATTGGAACGGGTGCTTTGAGCTTCTTGCCCAGGCGGTTGTATTCCGTCTGGGGTTAACGCGTAGCCAATACACAATCTCTTGCCCCAATAGGGGGAGTATAGTGCAACTTTGGAATAAATAACCTAAGTAAGAACTTTAGCCGATGACCGACAAATGCCTCAGGGAATCCGGTTTTCGGTAACTTAATCATTCTTTAGATTATTCTGGTCAGACGGCTATGAGCTGACTAATTTGGTCTTTCAATTTTCACCATCTGCGTTGGTACATAGAACCGACAAATAGTCTGTTCTCTGCGACGATTGCACCCGGAGGGGTGTCGCCGGATGCCTTTGTCCATGTTGGGACAGACGGTTTTGTAAAATAGGCAACTATCCGGCCATATTGGCCTTTGGTCTTGTTTGAGACCGGTTGTATAGCCACTAAGCGTTTTTGTGCCAAGTTTTTTTTACGTGAACTTAGTTGGTTGAACGAATAATCCGTCTAAGTATTACCCAGACAGATAAAAAATTGATAATTTACACCAAGTATCAAACGTAATTAATTAAACAAAGAGTTCGTCTGAGCTTTACCCAGGCGGACTAGAAATTATTAAATTACACTAAGTATCAAACTTAGTGATTCAAACAAAGAGTCTGTCTGAGTTTTCCCCAGGCGGACAAGCAATTATAATGTTCAACTAAACTAAGTATCAAACTTAGTAAGTTAAACTCAGGTTCTGTCTGGGCATTGCCCAGGCGGACGAACAATAATAATGGCAGAATAAATCTGCAAACAAAGCCTGAATTTTCATTAATTGACTTGCTGTTTACAAAAAATATACATCCTCAAAAGTAGTACTTTTTTAGATTATCTACATTCCAAGTTCTAGGCAGGCGGCGACCGTTTGGGGTTTCCAGACGGTATGTGCCATTCCTGACTTCTTCATAGATCCGGTAAGGGCCTTCCTAATTAGGGGTTAGCTTTCCAGCCTCATTGGCCCTACCGGTTGCCTCCATTTTTCTTAACACGAAGTCATCCACTTTCAGAGGGCGCTTGTGCACTTTCTTGTTATAAGCTTTGGTCATTCTCAGACGATATATTTCATGGCACAGGGCAGCGTTGCCCTTGCGTTACGGGAGGGAGTCCAATGCCAGCCGCATGGCCTCCCAATTTGCCTCTTCATCATAAAGCATAACTTTGAGAGTCGGCTCGTAGTGCTCAATGGGCAAGACGGCTTCAGCACCGTATACCATAAGAAATGGGGTTTCTTCGGTTGCCCCTTTAGTAGTAGTCCGGATGGCCCATAGGACATGAATTAATTCTTCTGCCCATAAACCACCGGCTTTCTCGATTTTCTTTTTTATGCCGTCTGAGATGAGTTTGTGGAAGGCTTCAACCTGGCCGTTTGCTTGGGGTCGGTCGACTGATGCAAAACAATGTGAGATACCCTGATCTCCCAACCAAGTCTTGAGCTAGGGGGTCTCAAACTGGGGACCATTATCAAACACCATAGACATAGGTACCCCAAACCGGGTGATGATATTCTTCCATATTAAAGAGATGACATCCTTTGTCTTGATGTTCTTAACTGGCTCAGCTTCTACCCATTTGGTGAAATAATCCACAGCCACCAAAATGTAGCGCTTTCCGCCTAGAGCAGGCGTATAAGGGCCCAATATATTTTTTGCCCCATTTAGCGAATGGGACTGGGCTGTGGATTGCCGTCAGATCAGTAGCCGGGCGGTGGGTAAGTGGGCCAAACCATTGGCATTTGTCACATCTTTTGACCAACTCTTTGGCGTCTGCCTCAAGAGTAGGCTAGAAGTAATGCCGCCTGGCTATGACGGCTAAGGATCTGCCGCCTATATGAGAGGCACAGTACCCAGCATGCAATTCTTCGAGAATTTCTTTCCCCTTTTCCGGGGTAACACACTTCAATAGAGGTTTGAGGAAACCCGCCTTGAAGAGCTCTCCGTTTCTCAACTCAAAGTTTGCTGCTCGCTTTTTCATGACGGCTGCCTCCTGTGGCGAAGTTTTCCGTCTGCTAAATATGCCCGGATGCCATCCATCCAGGTAGAGCTTCGGTCCAAGACTCCAATGGGCTCTTCATGTATGCTTCTCTTTTCAAGAACTTCCCAAAAGACCAACCGAGGAGTATCACAGCAGGCGGAGGAAGCCAATTTGGACAACGCATCCGCCTGGTTGTTATCTGACCTAGGCACTTGATTCAGACGAAATTCCTCAAGTGCCCCAGCCTCTTCTTTGACTGCGTGAAGGTATTTGATCATAACCGGATGAGTTGCCTCATATTTTCCCTCGTACTGGCTGACGACCAACTGTGAATCAGAATAGGCGTCAATTTTAGTCGCTCCTGTTGCCTTACACATGCGGATTCCGGCTAGCAGGGCTTCATATTCCGCCTCGTTATTTGAGGCTTAAAAATTTAACCACAGTGCATATTCAAATTTGTCCCCCTCAGGAGACTCATATATAATTCCTGCACCGCAGCCGTTCTTCGTTGAGCTTCCGTCTACATACACTTTCTAAACCTGGTCAATGTTATCCGGTTGCACCGGTCGTGTCATTTCAACAATGAAGTCGGCAAACGCCTGACCTTTCACTGCCTTTCTAGGTTCAAAAGTGATTTCAAGACTTTGCATTTCAATAGCCCATTTCAACATTCTGCCGGATGACTCCAAAGTAGACATTGGCCGTTTGAGGGGCTGGTCGGTGTATATTACCACCGGATGAGCCAGAAAATACGGTTTCAATTTCTTGACCGCCATATACAGGGCAAGGACAAATTTTTCTACCATGGGGTACCGGAGCTCAGCATTTTTTAGAACATGGCTAATGAAGACCTGAAGCTGAACACCGTCTCTCTCAGCAAGGAGAACGGCACTGAGGGCATGATCTGAGACGGCTAGGTATAACACTTCTCTAGGAAGTGGACTAACAAGCCTTGGCAAAGAGTGCAAGTGTTCTTTCAGCCGTTGAAAAGCCGCCTCAGCATCATCCCCCCATTCAAATCTGGTCTTCTTCCTAATTGCTTGGAAGAAGTAAAGGCATTTGTCACCTGACTGGCTGAGGAATCTCCCCAAAGCCGCCAGGCAACCGGTTAGTCTCTGTGCTTCCTTGACAGTGAGGGGTGACTTCATGTCAATCACCGCCTGTATTTTCTCAGGGTTTGCCTCTATCCCCATTTGATCAATCAGGAATCCGAGAAACTTCCCAGACTCTACCAAAGACGCATTTCTTAGGATTTAACATAACCTTATGCCGCCTGAGTGTGGTGAAGGTTTCTCGAATACCAGCAAGGTGATCCGCCTGCTGCTTGGATTTGACTATCACGTCATCAATGTACGCCTCTACATTCCTTCCAATTTGATTAATAAAGACCGTATTAATCATCCGTTGGAACGTAGCCGACACATTTTTCAAGCCAAACGGCATCACAGTTAACAAAATAGCCCCTGATCAGTGACGAAGGCCGTCTTTTCTTGATCTTTCTTCCACAGGGGTATCTGATGGAAGCCGGAGTAGGCATCCATAAAGCTCATCAAGGCATGCCCGGCTGTTGAATCGACCAGACTGTCGATCTTAGGAAGCGGATAACTGTCCTTGGGACATGCCTTGTTGAGATCTGTGTAATCAACACACATACGCCAGGTACCATTCGACTTCTTTACAAGCACAACATTCGCCACCCAGTCGGGAAAATTACATGGCCGAATGAACCCGACATCCAACAGCTTTTTAACTTCGGCAGCTGCTGCCTGACTTCTTTCCTCGCCGTGATTTCTTTTCTTCTGCCGGATGGGCTTCTTTTTAGGGTCCACGGCGAGTTGGTGGACAGCAAGATCCAGGATGACGCCTGGCATCTCTTCCACTTCAAAGGCAAAAATGTCTTTGACTTCTTTCAGCAGAAGGTGCAAGTCTGCACCCAACTTAGCAAAAGCAACCGTCCCAACCTTCACGGTATGCTCCGGACGGTTGTCGTCCAGAGGTATATCAATATGTTCACTAGCCGGTTGGGGACGGAGCTCATCTGACCGTTCACCGGTCAGTAGTTGCTATTTTTTCTCTTTCTTCATCTCCACCAGCATAGGCGTCTTTCTTTTCTTCCCGACTGCTGGTGGGACTGGTACTGGATCGGCATCCTTGACATTGTCAAGGTTTATTGGTTCCTGGCTGTCTGGGGCCACGTTATCTTTGACGGCTGAGAGATAGCACTCCCGGGCCGTCTTCTGATCCCCATTCAAGTTACCGACAGAGCCGTCATCCCTCTCATACTTGATGAGCATGAGGGAAGGGATGATTACATCCTTAGATTCGTTGAGGGTTGGCCGGCCCAAAATAATGTTGTAGGCGGTCAGCTCCTCAACTACCAAAAACTTGACGACCAGGTGTCGCCCTTTTCCTTTCTCACCCAGCCGGATTGGTAGATCAACCATTCCGACTGGGTAAACCATTCCACCCCCAAAGCTAACTAAGGGGTGGGTAACCGGATGCAAGCTGCTGTCTTTATATTTCAGCTTCTGCAGGCACCGGAGGCTGATGATGTCTGATGATGCCGGTATCAATAAGGATCCGTCCAACCAGCTGGTTGGCAACCTTACATTCAATGACAACCGGATCATCATGCGGACGGCGAACACTGCCCCTGTCCTTCTCAGTGATCAAAACGTCTGGGAAGAAGGAGCTTGCCGACGCCTGCCCATCATCATCTTTTTCCATCTTTCTAAGATGGCTCTTGGTGCCCCGGATGGTAGGGCCACCACATGAAAACCCGCCTGCTATTGTGTAGACCGACTCCTTGTTGGTATCCGAACCACTAGCAGGCAGGGGGGTAGTCTTAGACTGACCCTTATTCTTCTTCTTTGTCCCGGCTGGGGACTTAGAAATGTAGGACTTCATCATTCCCTTGTCAGCCAGACGATCCAGCGCCCGTTAAAGGCTGAAACAGTCGTTGGTGTCATGGCCAACTTCCTCATGGTATTGACATAATTTATTTTTGTTCCTTGATTGAATGAAACTTTTCATTGGATTCGGCTTCTCTAGGGACATCCGGTCCTTAATTTCCATGAGGATGGAGTTAAAGTCCTTGTTAAACTCGTATTTGGGGACGTACGGTTTAAATTCTTTCTTCTTCTTCTGGGACGGCTGGTCAGAATCACTAACCGCCCAGATTTCTTTTCTTTTCTTGCTCTCTTCTTTCGTTTTGGCCAGCTGGGCAGGCCGGCTGTCTTTCTGCTTGTCAAACTTCTTGGAGTGCGACTGGTTACCAGGCGAGCAGAGGTCAGTAGCTTGAATGTAGCTTTCCGCCTCCCTCAGAGCCGCCTGTAAGGTGAAAGCCCCTTTTCTGACTAGGTCGAACTTAAAAGTCGACCCGTCTCTCAGACCTTTGAAAAAGTCTGTAAAAGCTACCTCATCAGACAGTCCTTGAATCTGAATTCTAATCAGATTGAACCGCCTGACATAGGAGGGCAACCCTTCTCTCTCTCCCTGCTTAATGGTGCTCAAGTCCAAGCTCGTTTTCTTAGCAGGGATGTTCATTGAGAATTTGGAAGCAAATAGGAAAGCAAGCTTCCTAAAACTTCGATGGACCCGGCTGGCAGATTGCCAAACCATTGTTGGGCAATGCCTTTCAATGTAGCCGGGAAGCAACGACACCAAGTGGCATCATCCAACCCTGCAAGTACATGAGGCATCTTCCGGATTGGTGGTACCATCATAGGTACCAACCAATACATTCTTAACCTTGGCCGGCTGGGCCGCCTCGGTTATCTCCTGGGTGAACGAAGAAGGTTGTTCACCCAGGCGGAGCAGACAAAGCTGGCAATCCAGTGGCTGGACATTGTGGTATGCCGCCTGACCTCCGAAGAGAGCCGGCTGCATATAGTAAGGTGGGTACTGACCATAGACCTGAGAAGGTACATATGGTGCAGCCCCGATCATTTGAGGGCCAGAGTTGACGGTATTACCGCTTGTCTGACTCTCATGCAAGGAAGGTGCATTCCCCGCAGAAGTATTGTTAAAGCTGTCTGGAAAATTTGACATAGAAGCCGATTCAGACAACTGTTGATTTCTCTTCCGGTTGATAATCTCCCGGGCATCAGGAGTTGATTTTTTACTTCCCACTAGCTGCTGAGTCCGACGGGTGTTGTTGGTATTCCTTTTAGGGAGAAGAATTTTCGACCAATCAATGCTCCCGGCTGCCTTCTCCTTTGGATGAGGAGTGGGCTACCGTTCTCTGACTGATTTCCCCTTTTCCAGAGGAGTCTTCTTGGCCGACTGACCTTTACTTGGGCTAGCCCTGCTCTGGGTGATCAACTCTTTAATTTCACCCTTGAAACTTGTCATGAACCTCATGAGTTCGTCTCGGGTGACAGGTGTTGATCCAGCGGCCGTATGGGTTTCCCCTTCCGGCTGCCCAGGGGGTCGACTTGTACCCGCCTGGGAGGCACCCCGCTCCAGAGTGTCTCTAGGCCGGATACGCTTGATTCTGAGCGAGCCATCATTGGTTGTAAAGGTTTCGACCTGAGGATCCTCATCCTCCTGGTTTGTAAAGACTTCTGGGTCATGGCCGAGACGGTTAGGGGGTGGTACAAACTCTTGAACCATCTTCGAGCTACTCTCTCCACAGACGACGCCAAATGTTTTGGGTGTTTTTGTCCCTTGGGAGAGTTACGTCACGAAGTCTGATCCGGCTGAGTTGTACCTGCAAAATAACGGAGACTCCGGGTGGTTGGAGCTCCGCCTCCGACGATCAAGTTAGTAACTTGAAAGGGAATAAAGAGTACGGAAATTTAGGTGGGGATCTACCTGAATTCCAAGCTCAGATATTTCTCTGATGTGAGAGAATGCAGGTGTAATAAATGATTGAATGTGTCCCCAAAGTGGGGAAATATCTCCCTATTTATAGGGTCCTTGGAGAACATGCCCCTATTTAGGTCACTTGACCTAAATTTCAGTGGGTTGCGCCATAAAACGACGCTTCTAGGGATTTGGGCCCTTAAGGCCACCATTTCAGAGGTGTATCTGAGGGCGCCAAGTGTCAAGAGGATGTTAAGCCACGTGGGCCACCCTGAGCTCGACACGTGGCCTCCTCTCATTGGTCCACGTGTCTAGGGTATTTTTACCCTAAACAAAGGTCACCCGGACAGTTCAATCGGATGGTAGCAAGAAGACTTTCTCCGATGCTCGATACATCATCGAGCGTAATTGGAGCCAACAACATTCTAAGTCAGCCTCCACATTGAGCTTCCCAGATAGCTTCAAAAACATGTCAGCAAGGAATTCTCAATCCTTGCACAAGAGTCATACAGGTGGAAAGTCCGTCCACACTGGTCCTCAAATGATTGGGTCAGCCCCGTATGTGCTTCAAATGCCATACGGGCAATAAACTCCTTCTTTCATGCAGCTGACGTTGACCCTCTTTGAAGGATAGGCGACATGTAACGTTTAACCCTTGGATTGGCAGCCCGTTTGATCAAACTTGGTGAACAAACTTCTGTGTTCACCAAGGAGATAACCGAGGCAAAACAGTCGGCCAAGGTTAAGAATGTGTTGGTTGGTGCCTATGATGGTACCGTAAACCCTGAAGATCACCACATGCGCATGCAGGGGTTGGAGGATGCCATGTGGTGCAGATAGTTTCCGGCTACATTAAAGGACATAGCCCAACAATGGTTTGGCAACTTGTCAGCCGGCTTCAAGAGTTTTGCCTTCTTGTTTGTTTCAAACTTTTCAATGAACATCCCTATCAAGAAAACAAGTGTCGACTTGAGCACCAATTAGTAGGGCTGGCAAATGGATCAGGTCAGGTCGGGTTCTTGTTTGGGTCAATTCAATTTCGGGTCGAATACCCCTGACCTGAACTTGACCCATTTAATTTTTCGGGTCTAAAAGCTCAACCCTAACCAAATTTTTTTGGGTTTGGGTCAACTCAAATCTGACCTGATATTTTTGGATCATGTTTTTTTCGATTATGAATTTACTTAAAATTTTAGATCTAATATTTCCCATTTCAATTTTAAATATTAACATCTTAATTTTATAAAGAAAATCATTGATAAATAATCAAATTGATACCATCACTAAATTACAAATGTAGATCATAAACATATAACAACTACCCTTCGAGAAAGAGTCTTGGATAATAAAATACCAAATTAAATTACATTACATAAGATCTAACATTAAAAAACATAAACGTGTCTCTAATTTCAATGATTTGCGGAAATATCATTTAGATTTTGTTCGATGACAATGAGGTTGAAGCTTGCTGTTGCTAGATCGATCGAGCGGTAGTGAATCAACGATAAGGTGAGGCTGATGAAGCAAAGAAAGCGTGATGTGATGGTGGCGGAAAAACGCTGAAGGATTTTCAGAACAAAATGTAATTTTTAGAAAACTAATACATAAAATTAAAAAAAAACCTTGGATTGTTGAAGGAGAGGTTGAGATAACGTGAAGAAATGTAGATTGGTGAAAAGAATTCAAGGATTAAATAGAAATTAAGGGTTTGAAAAAGGTTAGAAAGATTTTAGGGAATGAAGAGAGAGAAAATTTAAGAGAGAGAATGGAGGAGAACCGAGAACGGCTGAGTAAAAGTGAGAAAGAATAGAGGAGTTTAGGGTTTTTGATGTTATTAGGTGGGCTCATTTCAAATTTGGGTTGGGCTTATGGTTTATTTAGGCTTTTTTTTTTCGAGTTATGTGGGTCAATTTCGGGTTGGGATTTTAAACCTTAACCTAACCCATTTAAATTTAAGGTCGTCTCGTGTCAACCCATATAAGTTTTCGGGTCGAAAACCTTAACCCAAACCCGCTATTTTCAGGTCGGGTTCGAGTTGTGTTTTCGGGTCGGGTCAACTTTTGCCAGCACATCATTCAGCAGGGGGTACATCCAACTGTTCAATCTGGTGAGAATCCAGAGTCAAATCCAAGCAACAGATGGATTAACTTGTTGATCTCCGAGAAACCTTCACCACACTCAGGCATGAAAAGGTTATGCTTAATCGCAAGAAGTGTGTCTTTGGTGTTGAGTCTAGGAAGTTTCTCGGATTTTTAATTGATCAAAGGGGGATAGAGGTCAACCCAGAAAAGATACATGCGATGATTGACATGAAGTCACCCCGTACTATAGGGAAGTTCAGAAACTTACAGGTTTCCTGGATACTTTGGGAAGATTCCTTAGTCGGTTAGGTGACAAGTTCCTCTATTTCTTCCAAGCGATCAGAAAAAAGACAAGGTTTGAATAGGGGGATGATTGCTGAGGCGGCCTTTTATAAATTGAAAGAACATCTATACTCTTTGCCAAGGCATGTTAGCCCTCTATCCAAAGAGATGCTTTACGTGTACTTAGTCGTCTTAAATCATGCTCCTGGCCTATTTCATTAGCCATGTGCTCAGAAATGCTGCACTACGGTACCCCATGGTTGGAAAATTTGGCCTTACTCTTTACATGTCTATCAAGAAGTTGAAACCTTACTTCTTGGCGCATCCGGTTGTGGTCTATACAGACTAACCTCTCAAGTGGCCAATGACAACCTTGGAGTTATCCGGTAGGATGTTTAAATGGGCTATTGAAATGCACAGTCTTGAAATCACTTTCGAATCAAGAAAGGTAGTGAAGGGTCAGGCGTTCGCCGACTTCATTTTTGAAATGACAAGGTTGGTTGCACCGGAAAATAATGATTAGGTTTGGAAAGTGTACGTAGACGGGAGCTCTACCATGAACGACTGTGATTAGGGGTGGTTATTAGGCGGGTCACTGCGAGTCGGTGTGGATCATTAGTGGGGCGGGTCAGTTGGGTAATGATGAATATTTAGTGGGTCAGGGTCGGGTCAGAGCCAATGTAGATCAGGGCGGGTCAGGGTTAGGGTAAAAATGAAGCGGGGCATTAAAGGGCCTTTAACCACATACTTCTATTTAACTGCTCATGTAAATAAGAAACAAAAATAATCCCTTGAACATAAATACTCCTTGAAAAATAATACATTTAAGAGGGAAACATAATACTCAGTATCAAAATTTTGAAATCCACAAAGTTCATATTACATTTTAAGCAACAAACTAGCACATGTCCTATCTTGCAATCTCATGAAAATGATGTTAAACATAGAGACTTGGTGTTAGCAGATATTTGAAAACATTAGGCTTCAAAGCCATATCAGAATATCAAGCTTCATGGACATTCGAGAACCTCAGTTGTAATCTCAAATTATCTTGACTAGCTCATATTACCGCCGAGAGGTTTGAGACCTTGGCTTAGCTCTCTGCCAATTCAAACATTAGATGAAATAGATCCTGATGTATGCATTATTATAGGAAAGTCTTTCTCATGAGAAAAAGCAAACACCTTCTCTCTCTTGATTATACCTTCGGGACTGTTCTGGTAACAAGAGATGAATGCCACAAGTAAGACTTACTAATTAACAACCTCAAACTAACCCAATAAATGTTTTGCAAAATATAAATGCATTAAACTTGTTCCAATATACAATGTTTACAACAAAATAAGTGCATTGCAAAATTGATGGGAGTAACTGTACACAAATCAACTAACATGCATCAAGCAATACTATACATGCGGCCAGGAATACTAGACATACACCTAGAAGAAGCAAGCCGCAAATCTTCACTGTGACTAATGCACAAACTATAAAATATGAGGTAGCTTAAGTAATTTGAGACAATTACTGATAGATAATCCATTAACTCTCTCAACTGACATAAAACAAGAAAAACATACATTAATCTGTGTATACCTAATAAAATAAACCTAATAAAATAAGCAGAACCTGATCCACAAGAAGCTTGACCCTGATCCTAATGCAGAACCTGTTAATCAAGGGAAATCAGAACCTGTTAAGCTTGACTTACATTGTTGCTGACATATACAACACAGAGCACTTAACACCATGTCATGTCTTGCATTTATTAGAAAATGAAGACAATAAAATATACAACACCAAGGAACAAACAGAAACATCGAGAATTGTGATCAAAGCTTTGTAGAAATTACCTAGTAGAAAGGGTTTGCATCAACATCCTCTTCATCTTCTTCTTCAATGATTTCATCTTCAAAATCACTATCAACCTCTACTTGATTGCTTTTACGATGCCAATCTTGCATACATACTAGTGCTTGAATTGTTTTTTACTTTAATGAACTTCGCGATGCCGACGAGGGTTAAATCGGTCGCTACAATCTAACTCTCAATCAAACAATACTTATACGAACACCCTATAACCAAGTACAATGGCAAATAAAGGTTCGGTCCACGAGGAACGAGAGTAATTGCAAATCAATCTTAAACCTAAGCTAGTTCGAAATCAATGGAAAATGGTGTTCTAAAATACTACTAATAAGATGGGATAAACCAGATAAACTAAGACACTAGGGAAGACGGGAATTCACCAAACCATCGGTAACTACGCAACAAGGAATCACAGAGACAAACGGGATATGCAAAGACTATATGTCTGATCAATATCATGAGGTAGGAAGACAACGGGCAATATTAAGCTTGGATTTCTCATGCACTTAACATTACTCGATACATAATCAAACCACATTCAACAATGAAATACTCAATTCACAATCTCTTGTTCAAATCAAGGATATCATGCAATCAAATTCAAGATTCTAGGTTAGCTACTCCTATTATAATGAATTAACATGCAATCGCATATAATCAATTTAATCACAATCCGTTTATCAAAATCAATCCTCAATTACATAGATTACCTAGGCCGGGTTTCATCCCGAAACCCTAGCTAGGAGACTACTCAAACATATTCATAATCAAAGCAATAATGAATTCCAAAAGCATAATAGATTTAAACATGAATTCTGATAAAGGAATAATAAAGCTTGATTAATAAACAAGAATGAATAATACCAATTGTATTGATGCGAATCAATGGAAAAGTTTAGAACTTTGATATCCGTCGTCAATGGATAATACAAAGAATCTTCACAAATCTTGCTTCAAATCAATCCAAGAAAACTAAAATCGCTAGAATAATCTTTAAAAAAACTAAAGAATCTCTAATACTAAGAACGTTCTCCAATAACTCTCTACAAAAGCTCTCAAAAACTATCTCTAAATCTGTCTCTAAATCTGTCTCCTCTTAACCCTCACAATAGGGTTATATATATATATGTTTTAATTTAGAAAGCAATTGCGCAGGCTGCCCTTCGTAAATCAGCACGACCGTGCTAGAAGTGGCACGGCCGTGAAAGCATGGCAGTAGCTGATCCGCAATATATTCAATTTTGGCACGGCCGTGCTAATGCCTGGCACGGCCGTGCTAATGCCTGGCACGGCCGTGCAAGCATAGGCAGGAAGGTTGCAGGCACTTTGGTCTTCTTAAAATAGTCACAACTTCTTATCTAGAGCTTTGTTTGAGGCGTGCAATATATTGTTGGAAAGCTCTTCAAGTCTACTTTCTAATGCAATTAGAATCACTCCAATTTCATTTGTATACCGAAAGTTATGAGCAAAATAGTGAACAGGTGTCATATTTGTGAACTGTTCTGCCTTGCCTGCTACTTAACTTGCCTTTCAAGGCCTTGACAACCGCATCAAAGTCTTAGCTTGGTGGACTAGGATCGATAATAGCCTGATTACGCACCAATGGTTCGGGACTCGACATAACTTGGTCAACTATACCTGTTAACACACCAAAAACAGACCGAAACCCGTGAAGCACGTAATATGAAGGAAACGAGTGTAACAAGGCAATAAACGACCAAAACGGGCCTAAATACATCCAAAATCACCCATTTATATGCCTTAAAGCGCGCCCTAATGTGAGCTTGTCAAAATCCCCCAAGCTACACTTTTGCTAGTCCTCGAGCAAAACTAAGGGATACACACACACACAGGATCAAATAAACTATTGCCATTACATATAAATCCAATTTAGCATGGAATGAAGTCAATGGATCCTACTTAGAACAACCATGCACGGAATGAAAACTCACTCAAACAAGCAACGAGACACACAATCCAAGGTATCGTTGATCAAAATGCAAACAAAACCTAAACCAAGCATAGAGAATAAAGAAGTCATGCTTCCCTCTTAACCCAACCAAACCGGCCACGTCCTCCCCTTTTGCTTCAAATCACCACCCTAATTGGCCCCTCGTGATTCCTCGAAGGAACCGGAAAAAGTGATATTTTGAGGAAATAACAAAGGTATCCCGACATCTCGATTACGCATAATCTTTCCATAGGGTTGAAAGGTATCTCCCTCCACTGTTTGAAAACCGAACACCTCTAAAGGCTAAGGGTCTTAAAAGGTTGTAATGTATTGGCAATGGGTAAGGTGGTGAAAACAATTTAAAATGTGGAGTTGAATCCTAAATGAAGCGCAAGAATCAAGATTATCAAAAACAAATCTCAAACGCTTCACAACTAAGGGTTGGTAAAACATTGGCCATCGGGTTTGTAACATGGGCAACCAAGAATGGAATTAAAGGCTCAACATGGTTAGCAAGTAAGATGATGTAAAAAGAAAATTAATTTGTAACAAAACAAAAGGAACAAGAATAAGAAAAATGAAAAAGGTGCCCTCTTCCTCCCTTAAAAGTGTCAAGTCGGTCTTGGGAGCTACAAGTCAACACAAAGATCAAAACATGCGTAATCAAGGATTTAAATATGCCACTCAAGAAGAATGATGAAGGCTAGAACAATAAAACCTCACGGGATTCAAAAACAAATCAACTACCAATTAAGGGGATCAAATCCACAAATGGGAAGCGACTCCATCTTACCACAGCCCAAAGGCATAGAGTTTCACATGACAAAAGTGTTCTCACCAACTACCTTCGCCTAGACTCGTCTACATTGATCAACAATAGACTCAAACTGTGTATTCATCACTGGCTTAAGTAGAAATAGATATTCCACACACATTCATTCACGTTTCGAATCCAAATATGAGCATTATTCCAAAAGTTTATGCAATTAGACAAGTTTATCACGATCCAAAAATATAGGAAAAGACTATGAGGCAAATCATATAAACTAGACTACACATTCTCATAACAGAAGCTTTTCCTATATTGCACACATATATAAACAACTAAGTAATCTAAACAAGCTAAATCGCTCATAAAGAGGCATGAAAATCACATAATAATCCCAATCGACAAACAAGTGATCAATTGATATCAACATCAATGATCCCAGGTTCTTTAGAACCGATCAAACATCCTCGAACCATTCAACTTCTTCCTAAACTAAACTATCCTAAGCACACAAAAACAAAAAAAAACTAAAGGAAAAAGGGAAAGATTTCACCAGATGCTTCTTGAAAACACACTAAGACAACATGAGATGCGGCGAAGCTCCTAATGCTACCTCCATGAGTCTTCATATCAGCACAGGTTAGATAGGAACAAACCAAAACGAAACAAAAAGAAACTCGTTTTTTTTTATAGGAATATGAAGAAAAACAAGGGAAAATCAACAAGGAAACCATTCACCCCCCCAAGCTAGTATAGACATTGTCCTCAATGTCAGGCATCGAGAGACTACCTAGAAGGCAAAAAGGGAAAGAGAAAAGTACCTCATTGACTGGGTCTCGGGTTGCCTCCCGGAAGCGCTTCTTTAACGTCATTAGCTTGACGCAACACATGGCTTACTGGTTACCCATAATAAATACTTGCCATTGCAGTGGAGATAAGCTCACCATTCTTATTCTTGACAATAGTCACCGCTCCTTTCTTAGGTACTACAAACACAGGGGAAACCCTTCCTTGATGTGTTGGAAGGGGTTTAAGCTTTACCTTTGGTGCTTCATTAGCCTCCTTTGCAGTGGCCACATCTAATGCATCTAGAAATTTCTCCTCCATGTCCCTGTTTTCCTTGTTCTCATTCAACTCAAAATCATGATTAGTATAGAATAATTCGTTACGCATATCAGAGACAATGGAATCAACAGTGTCAACCATCATGCAATTATCATAATTAGAACAAGGATATTACATAGTTTTATTTAAATCAAAATCTAAAACCTCCTTTCCTACTTTCAATGAAATCTTGGCACCCTTTACATCAATAAGGGCCCCCGAAGTAGCTAGGAAAGGACGTCCTAGAATTATAGGTATATGAACATCCTCATCCATATCTAGGACCACAAAGTCAACAGGTATGACAAACTTCCCCACCCTTAGGGGAACATCTTCCACTTTACCCTTTGGAAATTTGATCGATCGATTGGCTAATTGAAGGGATATGTTAGTGGGAAGAAGTTCTCCTATATTTAATCGTTGATAAACAGAATATGGCATGAGACTAACACTAGCTCCAAGATCACACAAAGCATTATCAATATTCATTTTGTTTATAGCACAAGGGATTGAACAGCTACCCGGATCTCCTAACTTAGGAGGCATTTTATTCATTATTATAGCACTACAGTGTTCAGTGAGGTTAACAGTTTCTATTCCTTCACAGTTTCTTCTACCACTCAATGTATCTTTTAAAAACCTAGCATAGTTAGGCATTTGCTTGATAGCATCAGTGAATGGTATAGAAAGGTGGACTTCTCTCAAGGTCTCTAAAAACTTCCCGAATTGGGCATCTAGCTTATGTCTCACATATTTTTGGGGGTAGGGGAGTCTATGTAATAGGTCGGGTTCATTGGTTTGTGCTCCCACCTGTTCCTTTGGGACCTCATTAATTTTATCTTTTTCTCTGGTCCTCTCATCCTCACTTCCTACAACATTATCAGTGATAGGTGGAGTCACAGGTTGACTCCTAGGGGGTACTACTTCATCGCTCCCCCTCAATGTCTTTCCACTCCTAGTGGTGATAGCATTTACAGAGTTTTTAGGGTCAATACCTCGAGGCGGTAGTTTTGAAACTCCAACCCCATCTTTTATAGCACTAGCTGTTTCGGGGTTTTCTGATGTCCTGCGGGAGAGTTACAATTCCGAGACTGGAACCGGACGCCTATACCTGCAAAATAACGGAGACTCCTGTGAGCTTCGCCTCCAACGGTCAAGTTAGTACCTGATTAAGGAGTGATTAATGCGGAAATTAAAGTGATTAGGTCCCTCTAGGTGAGAGTGATTAACGTAGGTAATCTGCTTTGTTAGCGAGATCAGCCGTTATTACTGTGTGTAATTAATGTGTTTTCCGTAATGTTTCTGTTCTCTTTTTTTTGTGTGTTCCCCCTTAATGAGGATTAAGGGAGGTATTTATAACCTTGGGAAACGTGCCCATCCTAGGTTTAGGTAAACCTAGGGCCGATTGGGCTTCCCTCGGAAGTTGGGCCTGGGTGGCCGGGTTCTCCATTAGGCATGGAGTATGCCACATGTCGTGACATAACAGGTCCAAGGTGAACGAATAAGCGCGTGCCACGTGGCAAGCCCTGACAGTTCCAACTAGGGGACACTTGGCAGGACCTGATTGGTCCACGTGGCGCATTCCGATTGGTGGGAGCAAAATCCCCTAATCATTTGCCCCTCACAGGTGGCACGTGATTGGTCACGTGTTACCTGTGACAGGTGTCGCACTGTAACGGGCGACGACCTGCTACAGGTGTCAGTCGGCGAAAGGACGAGAGATTTTCCCGCCCAAATTTTGAATTCTGAAAGTGACCCTTCGCCTTCTCACTTCGCCTATATAAAGGAGAGTTTCCTTGAGTCATTTTCACACTTTGATAACTATTTGAGAACATTCGGACCCCTGAACTTGCTCTGACATTTTGGACCTTTTCTGCCTACCGCCTGTTCTGACAAGCCGACTGCACCAGATTTCCAGAACTTCATCAACCGTCACTCGTTCAGGTAACTCAGTTCTCTTACTCTTAATTTTCTTTTTATTTTCTGAAATGGCACCACGGAAGCACACGACACGACCTAGGTTAGTGATCAGCCGGTCACCGGGGACGGCTGAATCTAGGACTAGGAGTGCCGCCTGCCCTTTTCCGGACCCATCTTTGCCCTTTATACAAAGTCCGACTGTATCTGTGTCTATGCAGAGCAGGATGGCCTGAACGAAAAAGACAGCTAGGATCTCAAATTCAGACGGCTCCTCCCACAGGGTGCCGATTAGTGAAACATCTGACCAGCCGCCAGATGTGGAAGTGAAACAAGGCGGCCTGGATGCCGGCAATTCTGTGGGGGGAGTCATAGTGACCCCTTCCCATTTAACAGTTAAGAAATCTGCTCCTTTTCAAAGAGAGGAAGCGGGCCCCTCCGGGAGAGGGGAGGAGTCGTCCTCTTCAGACTCGTCGGAGGACGATTCCTCGTCAAGCTCTTCTGGCCATGCTTCTTTGGGTACAGAAGAGAAAAACAGCCGCCTGCAAGAGGCGAGACTTTCTCACGCAGTTGAGAAGGGGGAAAATTGGGCGGAACCATCCGCCTCTTACCGAGAGCTAAATACCCCCTACTACTGCACGGTACCTCGGGGCCGAATCACAGCCATGCAAGAGAAAGTGGAGAGCTTATTGCAAACCACACCATGGGCCCCGACTTTCTAGTGTTTGTGCCGGATACAGAAGACACAGTCGTCTGGCCGGCTGGTTCCAGTTATGAAGGCTCCTGCTTTGGCTGCTACGAGGCGGCCATCAAGGCAGGGCTTCGCTTCCCATTACATCCGGCTGTTCAGCGGATTTTGGACGGGTATGAGTTGGGGTTATGGCAGTTAGCCCCAAACTCCTGGGTCAACGTACTCGGCTATGTGGCCGGGTGCGAACTGCACGGGGTGGAGCCGAGCTTCGAGGCTTTCGCCCATATGAACTATCTCAGCCGGACCCCTAAGACAGGCGGTACCGGCTGGTATCAATTGACAAGCCATAGGGGCTACCTCATGACAAGAGGTAAAGCAAACAAGTGGAAGGACTGGCGGAGCACCTTCTTCATCATTGAGAGTTCAGACATTGAGCAGAACAAGCGCTTCAATAGGTGGAACAAGAATCCGCCCCTTCTTGCAGGCGGCCGTAGCATGCCGCCTGTTCCCCCCAAGGCTAAGAAAGAGATCCTTGATAAAGGACTCTTTAAAGTAGAGTCGAGGGTCGACTCTACTTCAGGGATACGAGAGCAAGTACCCCTGCACTACGTCCCGAGCTTCAAGTGGCTCTATGACGAGTACTTTTTGGACGCCTGTGGCCTCAGCAGTCGGTGCTCAAGAGGTAGTCGGCCTGTCGAATACTCTGTTGTTCCATACATTTGTTGTTTATCTTTTATTAACTTTGCTGTTTGTTTTTTTTGCAGCTGACGCCATGAGCAAAATCACCGCCTCCAAGACTGCGGCGACCATGTTGCGGGCCTATATTATGCAACAAGCTTCAACCGACTACCCCAAGAAGGGGGTACCCTTGGTGAGCTCCGAACCTTTCACCCTCTTTTTGGAGTGTTTATGCATATACTGACTTTTTTTCTTCTTTTTTTAGACGGGTGCTCCAAGAGCTTCATGTTCCCAACAGCCGGACCCCAAGGCCCAGAAGACGACTGTTGGGAGCTCTCCTGGTTCTGCCAGGAAACAGGTGGCGGCTGAGAAACAGCCGGCCACTTCTTCTAAAACTCCAACTAGGCCGCTTAGAGGTATGAAGTTGTCCTTGTAAATTTTAGATTTGCTCCCTTTGTTACTAAGTCTAATCCCTTTGTTTATGCTTGATGCAGCCGGCCCCCAGGAGCCTGACTTGGTAGAGATGGCCAAGTCTATGATCAGGGCAGTTCCTCCAGCTGAAAGGGAGGCGGTCAGGGGTGTCGGCACCCTTGACCTTGACGGGATTGCAGGGGTCCTTGCTGAGGTATACTTAGCATATTTTTGAGTATTTGAATTTCTGGACGCCTGTTTTCTTTTTTGTTTGGAAACTGACGCCTGTTTTTTTGTACTTAGGCCCTGCTCCGAGTTAACGGCCTTCGCAAGCCGCTTGATCGGAAGAACAAAGAGGTAAAGGCTGCAAAAGCTATGGCCGCCTCTGACTGTGATAAGGCAATGTTTCAAATTGCCCAAAATGAAGTACTGACCATTGATATTCTTTATTATCATGCGCAGGCTACCGCCGCTGTTCGGGCTCAGTTAGAGGCGGCCCAGAAGAAGAATGACGAGCTGGAGGCGACCATCACAAATCTCAAGGCCGAGCTGAAACCTCTTCGCCTGAAAATGTACTCTTACGAAGCCATGGAGAAATCCTTGGCCAGCGTAAAGGAACGCCTGGTGACCCAGGAGAAGAGTCTTACCCAAGAGCTCTCGGAAAAGGCCGAGCAAGAGAAGAAAGAGCTGGTCCGGGAGATGATGGAAGACTCCGCTCAAATCTAGCGCATGACCTGGGGCCGCCTCTTCCCCAGTGCCGACTTTGCATCTTGGGAAAGAACGTACCGCCAGTGTTCGGATGCATATAATCAAGAGATCCTGGCGGCTGCTGAAGAAGAGGCGTTGGGGGAGGCGTCGGAGGAGGAGGAGCCGGTAGTGGCGCTTGTGCCGCTTGGGGGTAAGGCATCAAAAAAGAATGCAGCTGAAGCCGAGTCCAGCAAGAAGAGTGTTGACCAGGCGGCAGTTGCTAATACTGAACTGCCCCCTTCTTAAGCTTTATGTATTCTTTCCACGGCCTGCGTGCAGTTTGCTTTGTATTTACCCGGCCAGGGGGCCGGGGCTTTGAATATTTTGCTGGTCTTTAATGACCGGCTTATTTTTAATGAATTTTTGTTTTGCTTCAAATTTGTCTAATTATTCCATATCTAATATCCACTTGTTCACTAGACCAACTGTTTTACATGGCCGAACGTTGCAGAAAGGTACGGAGAATTAGTACGCCGCCTATGCCCCTGGACGACTGGTTGTCTGTTTCCAGGATAGACGATCAGTCGGCCATTTATCCAATCAGTATTCGAACTATTTTGTCCGGATCCTTTTTAGGCAGGCGGTCCTGTCATTTGTAAATTTAACCAAGTAGGAAAGTGGTCTGACCAAGTAAATAGAGTATTACCTAGTCGCCAAGGAACTGAGTAGTAGAGATAACAAGCGGCGGGTACCGGTTGTTTCCCTTTATTGCCAATGTTTGTTGGCTTTTAACTCATAATTTGTTAACCTAGCAAGAGTAGTGGTTGAGAGCCCCTGTTTGTTCAAAACAGGCGGACGACTCATACCTTTTAGGCTCCATACTAAATTTGAGTGACTATTAAGTTAACATAGGAGTTACTTAGTCTTCGTCACAATCTAGATTGAGTAGTAGAGGTACCAGGCGGCGGAGGCCGGCTGATCCCCTTGATTTTCCAATGTTTGTTGGCTATTAACTCAATAGGTTACCTAGTAGGAATAGGGGTTTAAGTGCCCCTGTTTGTTAAAAACAGGCGGACGATTCAAACCTTTTAGGTTCCATACCAAATTTGAGGGAGTGACTATGAGTTAACGTTGGAGTTACTCAGTCGCCGTCACTTTTGTTTGAGAAGTAGAGGTACCAGGCGGCGTAGGCCGACTAGACCCCTTGATTCGCCAATGTTTGTTGGCTATTAACTCAAGAGGTACCCCCTGCATTTATCCCAAGTAATACAGGCGGTCATCTGACTCAGATGTCAACTGCTACCACTGGTTTGGTTAGTGATAGAGTTATCCTTGTCTCAAAAACGGCTACGTGGTTGCCCTTGGGGACAGTCGTATAGGTGCCGTGTAATTAGTTTATAGAGCAATGTTCCACCCAAAAGGGAGCTGCTCTCTGCGACGAATTTCATCCGGAGGGATGCCGCCGGACGCCTGCTATGATGTTGGGACAGGTCGTATTAGTTTTGTAGATTTGATCAGTTGGCTTGGCGCCTGGTCTGATCATTCGGCCCGTGGCCTTGGTAAGTTCTTGGTGAACGTAGGTGCTAAATAAAAGGAGGGTAGCCGCCTGTTAGGCACAGGGTCGGCCAGGCCCTAATCTTTTTAGCTAAGTATTAGGGGGGTGGCTATGTGTTTGGAATCAGTCGGCCATCTTCTAATGGAGAGTAGCCGACTATATGCCCAGACGACATGCCCCTATTGTGAGTGAAATACTCAATGGAGAGTAGCCGACTGTAAAAGGTACAGACGGCATGCCCCTCTGAAGATAGAGTGAAAAACTCAATGGAGAGTAGCCGACTGTAAAGGTACAGACGGCATGCCCCTCTGAAGATAGAGTGAAAAACTCAATGGAGAGTAGCCGACTGTAAAGGTACAGACAGCATGCCCCTCTGAAGATAGAGTGAAAAACTCAATGGAGGGTAGCCGACTGTAAAGGTACAGACGGCATGCCCCTCGTAGTACAAAATTGAATAGTAAGTGCAAACTTTTATTAAGTAGCTCTTTACTTTACATCATTCAAAAGAAATATTTCTTAAGATTATCTACATTCCAAGTTCGAGGCAACGGTTGTCCGTCTGGTGTTTCCAGACGGTAGGTACCGTCCCTGACTTCCTCATAGATTCGGTAGGGTCCTTTCCAGTTGGGAGTTAGTTTGCCAGACTCATTAGCCCTACCAACTGCTTCCATTTTTCTAAGTACAAAGTCCCTTACTTTGAGTGGACGCCTGTGTACTTTTTTGTTGTATGATCCAGTCATTCTCAGGCGATAGATCTCGTGGCGCAAGACAGCATTGCCCCTCTTTTCAGGAAGTGAGTCTAATGCCAGGCGCATGGCTTCCCAGTTTGCCTCTTCGTCATATAGCATTACTCGAAGAGTCGGCTCGTAGTGTCCTATTGGAATAACAGCTTCCGCACCGTAAGTTAGGAGGAATGGAGTTTCTCCAGTCGCCCCTTTTTCAGTCGTCCTAATGGCCCAGAGAACATGTGGTAGTTCATCCGCCCATAGGCCGCCTGCTCGTTCAATCTTTTTCTTGAGACCGTCTGAGATGATTTTATTAAAGGCTTCTACCTGGCCGTTTGCTTGTGGACGGCCGACAGATGAAAAGTAGTTTGCAATTCCTGGGTCACCCAACCAGCTTTTGAGAACAGGCGTCTCAAATTGGGGACCATTATCAAAAACCATAGACATGGGAACCCCGAACCGAGTGATGACATTTTTCCAAATGAATGAAATTACATCTTTCGTCTTGATTTCCTTTACCGCCTCCGCCTCTACCCATTTAGTGAAGTAGTCAACGGCAACAAGTATGTACCTCCTGCCGCCTGTAGCAGGCGTATATGGACCCAGAATGTCCATGCCCCACTTAGCAAACGGTAGTGGGCTGTGAATGGTAGTGAGGTCAGTAGCCGGACGGTGAATTAGTTTGCCAAACCTTTGGCACTTGTCACATTTTTTCACCATCTCCATTGCATCTGCTTCCAAAGTAGGCCAAAAGTAGCCCTGCCGCCTTGCCCTTTGAGCAAGCATCCTACCACCTATATGAGAAGCACAGTAACCAGAGTGAAGATCATCTAGTATCTCTCGTCCCTTTTCTGGAGTAACACACTTTAAGAAGGGTTGAAGGTACCCCCTCTTGTGAAGTTCTCCCTTTATCATTTCAAAACAGGTGGCTCGTTTTCTCAGTGCTGCCGCCTGTTGAGGATCATCCGGCAGTGTACCGTTTGTCAGATATGCCCTGATTGAATCCATCCAGGTTGAGCTTCTGTCTAGGATTCCAATAGGGTTTTCCTCGATGCTTCTCTTCTCCATTACTTCCCAAAAAACAGTTCGAGGAGTATCAGAGGAGGCGGATGATGCTAATTTTGACAGTGCATCCGCCTGGTTGTTTTCTGATCTCGGCACTTGGATCAGATGGAAATCCTCAAGGGAGCCGACTGCTTGTCGGACCGCCTGTAAATACTTGATCATGGCCGGATGGGTTGCTTCGTATTCGCCATTGTACTGACTCACTATCAATTGTGAATCGGAACAGGCGTCTATTTTTCTTGCCCCTGCCGCCTTGCACATGCGGATCCCGGCTAGTAAAGCTTCATATTCTGCCTCATTGTTTGAAGCCTGAAAACTGAAGCGTAGAGCATACTCGTACCTGTCGCCCTCTGGCGACTGACATATGACGCCTGCTCCACAACCATTTGAAGTAGAGCTTCCGTCCACATATACCTTCCATACTTGGTCTGGAACTTGAGAGTCAGGAGGACGAGTCATCTCTACAATAAAGTCAGCAAAGGCTTGCCCCTTCACTGCTTTTCTAGGCTCGAAAGTAACTTCGAGGCTCTGTATTTCTATGGCCCATTTGATCATTCGGCCTGACGACTCCATGATGGTCAGTGGCCGCTTGATAGGTTGGTCTGTATACACGACGACTGCTTGTGCCAAAAAGTAGGGCTTCAATTTTTTAACAGCCATGAAGAGTGCAAGACCAAATTTCTCCACTAAGGGATACCTCAACTCGGCATTTTTCAGTACGTGACTGACAAAGTAGACCGGGAGCTGACAGCCGTCTCTTTCAGCAAGGAGAACATCACTTAACGCATGATCAGAGACGGCCAGGTACATGTAGAGTACGTCTTTGGGCAAAGGGCTGACCAGCCTCGGCAAGGAATGCAAGTGAACTTTCAATTTCTGGAAGGTCGTCTCAGTATCCGGCCACCATTCAAACCTTACCTTTTTCTTAATTGCCTGGAAAAAGTATAGGCATTTGTCGCCTGATCGGCTTAGAAATCTTCCCAAGGCCGCCAGCCAACCTGTTAACTTCTGAACCTCTCGGATGGTACGAGGCGACTGCATGTCAATGACCGCCTGCACCTTCTCAGGGTTCGCCTCTATTCCTCTCTGATTGATAAGGAATCCGAGAAATTTCCCAGACTCAACTCCAAATACACATTTCTTGGGATTGAGCATGACATGGTGCCGCCTGAGTGTGGCGAATGTTTCCCGGAGGTCCGACAGATGATCTTTCTGAAGTTTAGTCTTGACAATCATATCATCAATGTATGCCTCGACGTTTCTCCCAATCTGATCAAAGAACACAGTGTTTATCATTCGTTGGAAGGTAGCCGGGGCATTCTTAAGACCAAACGGCATGACCGTGTAACAGTATAACCCCTGATCAGTGACGAAGGCCGTCTTCTCTTGATCTTTCTTCCATAAAGGAATTTGATGGAAACCAGAATAGGCGTCCATAAAGCTCATCAAAGCATGGCCGGCTGTTGAGTCGACCAGGTTATCAATTTTAGGCAGAGGGTAACTGTCTTTGGGGCACGCCTTGTTTAAGTCTGTGTAGTCTACACACATTCTCCAGGTGCCATTCGACTTTTTAACAAGCACCACATTTGCAACCCAGTCGGGTAAGTAACATTGCCGAATGAACCCTGCATCAAGTAATTTTTTAACTTCGGCAGCTGCCGCCTGACTTCTTTCTTCGCCATGGTTCCGCTTCTTTTGCCGTACCGGCTTCTTTTTCGGATCCACGGCCAGTTTATGTACCGCCAGATCAGGACTAATGCCTGGCATTTCATGGACTTTGAATGCAAAGATGTCCTTGTATTCTTTCAATAGTTTGTGGAAGTTGTCACCAAGGTTTCTCAGAGCAGTCGTCCCAACTTTGACTGTTCGGTCAGGACGTGAGTCATCTAAGATCAGGTCCGCATGCTCACCAGCCGGATGAGGGCGGAACTCATCCGACCGCTCCTCTGCCAATGATTGCTATTTTCTTTCTTTTCTTGCGGCCCCTGTCTGGGATGCCTTTCTCTTTTTGCCGCCTGCTTCTTGAATAGGCGCACTCTCCTTGACATTGTCAAGGTCTGTTTTTTCACCGCTTGACCCAGTGGCCATAACAGTGGGCTTGACATCCGAGAGATAGCACTCTCGGGCCATCCTCTGATCTCCCCTTAGGGAGCCGACTGTTCCATTATCCCTCTCAAACTTGAGCAACATAAGAGATGGGATTATAACAGCCTTGGAATTATTTAGGGTTGGTCGACCCAGAATCATGTTGTAGGCCGAGAGTTCCTCTACTACTAGGAACCGGACTACCATGTGTCGTCCTTCCCCTTTTTAACCCAGGCGGATGGGTAAATCTACTCGTCCCAGTGGGTGGACTCCTCCTCCTCCAAACCCTACTAAAGGGTGGGAGGCCGGATGTATGCAATCAGTCTGATATTTCAGTTTCGACAGACATTTGCTACTGATGAGATCTGAGGAGCTTCCAGTATCTATGAGGATTCGGCCAACTCTCTGGTTGGCCACTTTAAATTCAATAACGAGAGGGTCGTCATGCGGCCCCCTTACCCCTCCTAGATCTTCTTCAGTGATGACAATCTAAGGAAATGAACATTTGGACGACCGTTCTTGGTGAACGGAATTTATATCTAAACGCCTGATATTTTCTTTGTTGCCCCTAATAGTGGGGCCGCCTCCTGAGAAGCCGCCTGCAATGGTGTAGACGACTGCATCATCTGTATCAGAGCTGTCGGCCTGCTGATTCTTTTTGGCCGACTGCTTTTTTGAGGAAGTGTTCCCCGTGGATTTCTTGACATAAGTGGCAAGATCACCTTGCTCAGCCAGGCGGTCTAGATACCGCATGAGACTGATGCAGTCATTGGTGTGATGACCAACATCATCATGATAAGCACAGAATTTATCTTGGTTCCGGTTGTTTGCAGAACCCTTCATGGGGAGCGGCTTCTCAATTGAGATCCGTCCCTTGATTTCTTTTAGGATAAACTGGTTATCCTTGTTAAACGCATACTTTGGGGAGTATGGTTTGAATTCTTTTTTCTTTTTCTGGGCTGGCTGTTTAGAGGAATCAGCCGCCCAAACCTCTTTTCTTTTCTCATCTTTGTTAGACGACTGTTTCTGTCGTCCTTCTCTTTTGTCGAACCTTTTCCCGTCCGACTGTTTTACCGTACAAAGATCAGTCACCTGTATATAGGCTTCTGCTTCAATCAGGGCCTCTTGAAGAGTCGCCACCCTCTTTCGAACCAAATCAAATTTGAAGGTAGACCCGTCTTTGAGACCTCTGAAAAAGTCAGTATAGGCTACCTCATCCGGTAACCCTTGAATATGTATTCTCATCAGGTTAAACCGCCTGATGTAAGAACAAAGCCCCTCCTTCTCGCCCTGCTGAATTGTTCCCAAATCAAGGGTCGTTTTCTTCGCAAGGATGTTCATGGCGAATTTGGAGGCAAATAAGTAAGCAAGCGTCCTGAAGCTATTTACACAACCAGTCGGCAGGTTGCCGAACCATTGCTGTGCGATTCCTTTGAGAGTCGCTGGGAAACACTTGCACCAGGTGGGATCATCCAACCCTTGAAGGTACATCAGGTTGGTGAATGCCATCAGATGGTCTTCTGGGTTAGTAGTGCCGTCATAGGCGCCTACTAGTACATTTTTCACTTTGGCCGGCTGAGCGGCTTCAGTAATTTCCTTGGAGAAGGCCGACGGCTGTTCACCAAGTCTAAGCAACCGTAGCTGCCAGTCCATAGGTTGGACGTTTTTTGCTGCAGGTCCACCAAATGGAGGTGGCTGCAAAAAATATTGTTGTTGCAGCACAAATGGTAAGTTTGGTACCGCCTGGTCACTATGAAAGCCGGACTGACGGGAGGTGCCGCCTGACTGATTCTCATGGTACGACTGAGTATGCCTCATCGAGGCATTTTGCAAACTGTCTTGAAAGTTTGAAGTAGAGGCCGACTCTGACAATCGGTCACTCTTCTTCTGCTCTAGCAGTAGCCGAGCATCTGTGAATGTTTGCTTCGACCCGTCCGCCTGAATATGACGAACAGGTTTCCTATTTCCTGTAGGATAACGGAATTTTGTGAAATCAAGGGCAGGTGGCTCTCGCTTCCTAGATTTAGGATGAGGAGTCGCCTCTCGCCCTTGAACTGGCTTCCTCTTCAGTGAAGTGGAGGGTTTCTTGGCCGACTGCTCCTTGACTGGAGCAGGCGTCTTCTTGTTGATCAACTCTTGAATCTCTCCCTTGAAGTCCTTCATGAAGGTCATGAGTTCGTTCCTTGTGATGGGAGCAGACCCATCAGTCGGCTGTTGCCGAACATGCGGTGCGCCTGCTGGCTCGCTTCCTGTTTGAAGATGCTCCCGTTCTCTCCTTTCGGTATGACGGGTACGTCGGGCCGTTAGGGTCCCGTCTGAAGCTGTATGAGCTTCAACTTCGAATTCACTTTCGGTATCATGGTCCGACTGAACTTGAGGGTCGTCTAGGGGACGCCTCTCTTCAGGAGTCGGTATAGACTTGGATGCCATCTCAGAAGTACTCTCCCCACAGACGGCGCCAAATGTTTCTGTGTTTTTTTTGTCATTTTTCTTAATGAGGATTAAGGGAGGTATTTATAACCTTGGGAAACGTGCCCATCCTAGGTTTAGGTAAACCTAGGGCCGATTGGGCTTCCCTCGGAAGTTGGGCCTGGGTGGCCGGTTTCTCCATTAGGCATGGAGTATGCCACATGTCTTGACATAACAGGTCCAAGGTGGACGAATAAGCGCGTGCCACGTGGGAAGCCCTGGCTGTTCCAACTGGGGGACACTTGGAAGGACCTGATTGGTCCACGTGGCGCATTCCGATTGGTGGGAGCAAAATCCCCTAATCACAAGGTATCGTTGATCAAAATGCAAACAAAACCTAAACCAAGCATAGAGAACAAAGAATTCATGCTTCCCTCTTAACCCAACCAAACCGGCCACGTCCTCCCCTTTTGCTTCAAATCACCACCCTAATTGGCCCCTCGTGATTCCTCGAAGGAACCGGAAAAAGTGATATTTTAAGGAAATAACAAAGGTATCCCGACATCTCGATTACGCATAATCTTTCCATAGGGTTGAAAGGTATCTCCCTCCACCGTTTGAAAACCGAACACCTCTAAAGTCTAAGGGTCTTAAAAGGTTGTAATGTATTGGCAATGGGTAAGGTGGTGAAAACAATTTAAAATGTAGAGTTAAATCCTAAATGAAGCGCAAGAATCACGATTCTCAAAAACAAATCTCAAGAGATGCAATTCACATTCCACAATAAACATTGATCACACTTTTACACATCCCAAACTCTCTATGTTATACACACTCAAATCACCTTTTTCAAACTTCAAAGCTTTTATTCATATGTCCTCGCCTTTTTCACAATTCGGACGACTTTTCTCCTTTTTTTTTATTTTGATTTTCTTTTCTTTTTTTTCTTCTTTTTTTTTCAAAAACAAATTTTCATATTACATCTTTACAATTAAGCTCACTTTCAAACTTGCTCAAACCAACTATCGATCATTATTCTTGATTTATACACAATAAGCTCAAACAAACCTTGCGAGGTAAACGCTTCACAACTAAGGGTTGGTAAAACATTGGCCATCGGGTTTGTAACATGGGTAACCAAGAATGGAATTAAAGGCTCAACATGGTTAGCAAGTAAGATGATGTAAAAAGAAAATTAATTTGTAACAAAACAAAAGGAACAAGAATAAGAAAAATGAAAAAGGTTCCCTCTTCCTCCCTTAAAAGTGTCAAGTCGGTCTTGGGAGCTACAAGTCAACACAAAGATCGAAACATGCGTAATCAAGGATCCAAATATGCCACTCAAGAAGAATGATGAAGGCTAAACAATAAAACCTCACGGGATTCAAAAACAAATCAACTACCAATTAAGGGGATCAAATCCACAAATGGGAAGCGACTCCATCTTACCACAGCCCAAAGGCATAGAGTTTCACATGACAAAAGTGTTCTAACCAACTACCTTCGCCTAGACTCGTCTACATTGATCAACAATAGACTCAAACTGTGTATTCATCACTGGCTTAAGTAGAAATAGATATTCCACACACATTCATTCACGTTTCGAATCCAAATATGAGCATTATTCCAAAAGTTTATGCAATTAGACAAGTTTATCACGATCCAAAAATATAGGAAAAGACTATGAGGCAAATCATATAAACTAGACTACACATTCTCATAACAGAAGCTTTTCCTATATTGCACACATATATAAACAACTAAGTAATCTAAACAAGCTAAATGGCTCATAAAGAGGCATGAAAATCACATAATAATCCCAATCGACAAACAAGTGATCAATTGATATCAACATCAATGATCCCAGGTTCTTTAGAACCGATCAAACATCCTCGAACCATTCAACTTCTTCCTAAACTAAACTATCCTAAGCACACAAAAACAAAAAAAACTAAAGGAAAAAGGGAAAGATTTCACCAGATGCTTCTTGAAAACACACTAAGACAACATGAGATGCGGCGAAGCTCCTAATTCTACCTCCATGAGTCTTCATATCTACACAGGTTAGATAGGAACAAACCAAAACGAAACAAAAAGAAACTCTTTTTTTTTTTTTTTTTTTTTTTTTTTTTTTTTTTATAGGAATATGAAGAAAAACAAGGGAAAATCAACAAGGAAACCATTCACCCCCCCAAGCTAGTATAGACATTGTCCTCAATGTCAGGCATCGAGAGACTACCTAGAAGGCAAAAAGGGAAAGAGAAAAGTACCTCATTGACTGGGTCTCGGGTTGCCTCCCGGAAGCGCTTCTTTAACGTCATTAGCTTGACGCAACACATGGATTACAGGTTACCCATAATCAATACTTGCCATTGCAGTGGAGATAAGCTCACCATTCTTATTCTTGACAATAGTCACCGCCCCTTTCTTAGGTACTACAAACACAGGGGAAACCCTTCCTTGATGTGTTGGAAGGGGTTTAAGCTTTACCTTTGGTTCTTCATTAGCCTCCTTTGCAGTGGCCACATCTAATGCATCTAGAAATTTCTCCTCCATGTCCCTGTTTTCCTTGTTCTCATTCAACTCAAAATCATGATTAGTAAGAATAATTCGTTACGCATATCAGAGACAATGGAATCAACAGTGTCAACCATCATGCAATTATCAGAATTAGAACAAGGATATTTCATAGTTTTATTTAAATCAAAATCTAAAACCTCCTTTCCTACTTTCAATGAAATCTTGGCACCCTTTACATCAATAAGGGCCCCCGAAGTAGCTAGGAAATGACGTCCTAGAATTATAGGTATATGAACATCCTCATCCATATCTAGGACCACAAAGTCAACAGGTATGACAAACTTCCCCACCCTTAGGGGAACATCTTCCACTTTACCCTTTGGAAATTTGATCGATCGATTGGCTAATTGAAGGGATATGTTAGTGGGAAGAAGTTCTCCTATATTTAATCGTTGATAAATAGAATATGGCATGAGACTAACACTAGCTCCAAGATCACACAAAGCATTATCAATATTCATTTTGTTTATAGCACAAGGGATTGAAAGCTACCCGGATCTCCTAACTTAGGAGGCATTTTGTTCATTATTATAGCACTACAGTGTTCAGTGAGGTTAACAGTTTCTACCCCTTCACAGTTTCTTCTACCACTCAATGTATCTTTTAAAAACCTAGCATAGTTAGGCATTTGCTTGATAGCATCAGTGAATGGTATAGAAAGGTGGACTTCTCTCAAGGTCTCTAAAAACTTCCCGAATTGGGCATCTAGCTTATGTCTCACATATTTTTGGGGGTAGGGGAGTCTATGTAATAGGTCGGGTTCATTGGTTTGTGCTCCCACCTGTTCCTTTGGGACCTCATTAATTTTATCTTTTTCTCTGGTCCTCTCATCCTCACTTCCTACAACATTATCAGTGATAGGTGGAGTCACAGGTTGACTCCTAGGGGGTACTACTTCATCGCTCCCCCTCAATATCTTTCCACTCCTAGTGGTGATAGCATTTACAGAGTTTTTAGGGTCAATACCTCGAGGCGGTAGTTTTGAAACTCCAACCCCATCTTTTATAGCACTAGCCAACTGAGAAATCTGGGTTTCAAGCATCTTATTATGTGTCATCACTTCACTAAACTTTTTATCAGTGGTGGACATAAAAGTGTTGAACATTTTGGCCTGGGACTCCATCATTTCCTCCAAGCTAGGTCTCTGTGGTGGTCCTTGAGCATAATAATTATCATTTGTAGCTCGGGAACCACGCACATTAGATTGTTGGGGATTTTGATTAGAGTACCCCTTATTATTATTCCAGTTTCCCCTGTTATTAATGTCGTTTCCCCCTTGATTGAATTGCCCTTGGGAATTACGATTCATTTGATTACCCTGTTGGTATTGGTTTTGATTTCCAAAACCACCATGTTGATTATAGGGTCCTTGGGAATTTTGGTCCCTTTGGCCCCTATTTCCCCACTGGTTTTGATAATCAAAATCATTACCTCCCTGATTATAATTGTTCCCTCTTTGATTAGGTGGCAGATATCTATTATTGTCATTCCTAGGTCCGTTATCATAAGACAGAGCATTGACCTGTTCATTATTATATCTATTACCATCATTATTATTAGGATCATATGAGGGATCAAAATTACAAGCATTAGTATAATGATCATAAGACCCACAGTTTTCACAGAAAATACATCCTACAGGCATATTAGAAACGGAAGGATTAGGATTCATACCTCTCCCCTTAGATTGGGAGGGAAGATCTTGCAATGGCACGGAATCGAGCTTGGCTTTCATCACTGACATCTCCTTCCCGAGGTTCGTAATTTGTGATGTCAGGTTGCTAATGGCATTGAGGTGGTCCACTGAATAGACCGCTCCTCCACTCTTGTTCACAGCATCTCGCTCGCCGTCTTGCCAATCCATGTGGTGTCGTACCACATCTTCTATGATATCAATGACTTCTTCTTCGGTTTTGTTCATAATGGGGCCACCTGCTCCCGCATCCAAACTGGTCTTCCCTTGAGGACACAATCCTCCATAGAAAATCTGTAAAACTTGATATGTTGGGATTCCGTGGTGTGGGCACTCTCTTTGGTACTCCTTGTACCTTTCCCATGCTTCGTAGATTGACTCCCCACTCCTTTGCCGAAATCCCTGGATCAAAGCTCTAGCATCGGCCGTCTTCTTTTGGGAATAAAATCTTCCAAAGAATGTTGTCGTGACATCATCCCAAGTGTGTAGAGAGTTCGGCTTCACCTCCTTCTCTAACCATTCGAGAGCTCTCCCAATAAGTGAAAAGGGGAAAAGCTTCAATCTCACGAACTCTTGATTCACCCCATTAAATTTGATAGTGTTGCAGTACTTCTCAAATTCATTCAGATGAGCCAAAGGGCTCTCATGCTTGGCACCACTAAACTGCCTTCGCTCGATGAGGGTGATCATGGCCGGCCGGATCTCGAAGTCATTAGCTTCAGTAGTGGGTGGAGCAATCCCACTTGAAGCTCTATACGCCCCAGGAGTTCCCAAATCCTTAAGGGGTCGTGGTGCTGGCCGATTAGGTTGGCGCGGTATGTCTGTCATTGGAACCTGTTGTGTGTTGTGTTCCTTTCCTTGAGAGTTTGATGACGTCAATCGAGATTTACGATTGCTCTTCAAAGTTCTTTCGATTTCTGGATCGAAGGGTATTAATTCTCTCTGTTTAGACCTGCGCATACACACTAACCAAACCAATTAAATAGCAGGGCTACAAGTGTAGCCAAAAGGGAAAAATCTTTTTGTGCTTTTTTTTTTATGATGAACTAGACTCAAGAAATCAAAAAGCAATTAACGAACACCGCTCCCCGGCAACGGCGCCATTTTGACGAGGGTTAAATCGGTCGCTACAATCTAACTCTCAATCAAACAATACTTATACGAACACCCTATAACCAAGTACAATGGCAAATAAAGGTTCGGTCCACGAGGAACGAGAGTAATTGCAAATCAATCTTAAACCTAAGCTAGTTCGAAATCAAAGGAAAATGGTGTTCTAAAATACTACTAATAAGATGGGATAAACCAGATAAACTAAGACACTAGGGAAGACGGGAATTCACCAAACCATCGGTAACTACGCAACAAGGAATCACAGAGACAAACGGGATATGCAAAGACTATATGTCTGATCAATATCATGAGGTAGGAAGACAACGGGCAATATTAAGCTTGGATTTCTCATGCACTTAACATTACTCGATACATAATCAAACCACATTCAACAATGAAATACTTAATTCACAATCTCTTGTTCAAATCAAGGATATCATGCAATCAAATTCAAGATTCTAGGTTAGCTACTCCTATTATAATGAATTAACATGCAATCGCATATAATCAATTTAATCACAATCCGTTTATCAAAATCAATCCTCAATTACATAGATTACCTAGGCCGGGTTTCACCCCGAAATCCTAGCTAGGAGACTACTCAAACATATTCATAATCAAAGCAATAATGAATTCCAAAAGCATAATAGATATAAACATGAATTCTGATTAAGGAATAATAAAGCTTGATTAATAAACAAGAATGAATAATACCAATTGTATTGATGCGAATCAATGGAAAAGTTTAGAACTTTGATATCCGTCGTCAATGGATAATACAAAGAATCTTCACAAATCTTGCTTTAAATCAATCCAAGAAAACTAAAATCGCTAGAATAATCTTTAAAAAAACTAAAGAATCTCTAATACTAAGAACGTTCTCCAATAACTCTCTACAAAAGCTCTCAAAAACTATCTCTAAATCTGTCTCTAAATCTGTCTCCTCTTAACCCTCACAATAGGGTTATATATATATATATATATATATATATATATATATATATATATATATATATATATATATATATATATATATATATATATATATATATATATATATATATGTTTTAATTTAGAAAGCAATTGCGCAGGCTGCCCTTCGTAAATCAGCACGGCCGTGCTAGAAGTGGCACGGCCGTGCAAGCATGGCAGTAGCTGATCCGCAATATATTCAATTTTGGCACGGCCATGCTGAATTTGGCACGGCCGTGCTAATGCCTGGCACGGCCATGCTAATGCCTGGCACGGCCGTGCAAGCATAGGCAGGAAGGTTGCAGGCACTTTGGTCTTCTTAAAATAGTCACAACTTCTTATTTAGAGCTTCGTTTGAGGCGTGCAATATATTGTTGGAAAGCTCTTCAACTCTACTTTCCAATGCAATTGGAATCACTCCAATATCATTTGTATACCGAAAGTTATGAGCAAAATAGTGAACAGGTGTCATATTTGTGAACTGTTCTGCCTTGCCTGCTACTTAACTTGCCTTTCAAGGCCTTGAGAACCGCATCAAAGTCTTAGCTTGGTGGACTAGGATCGATAATAGCCTGATTACGCACCAATGGTTCAGGACTCGACATAACTTGGTCAACTATACCCGTTAACACACCAAAAACAGACCGAAACCCGTGAAGCACGTAATATGAAGGAAACGAGTGTAACAAGGCAATAAACGACCAAAACGGGCCTAAATACATCCAAAATCACCCATTTATATGCCTTAAAGCGCGCCCTAATGTGAGCTTGTCAAAATCCCCCAAGCTACACTTTTGCTAGTCCTCGAGCAAAACTAAGGGATACACACACACACACAGGATCAAATAAACTATTGCCATTACATATAAATCCAATTTAGCATGGAATGAAGTCAATGGATCCTACTTAGAACAACCATGCACGGAATGAAAACTCACTCAAACAAGCAACGAGACACACAATCCAAGGTATCGTTGATCAAAATGCAAACAAAACCTAAACCAAGCATAGAGAACAAAGAATTCATGCTTCCCTCTTAACCCAACCAAACCGGCCACGTCCTCCCCTTTTGCTTCAAATCACCACCCTAATTGGCCCCTCGTGATTCCTCGAAGGAACCGGAAAAAGTGATATTTTGAGGAAATAACAAAGGTATCCCGACATCTCGATTACGCATAACCTTTCCATAGGGTTGAAAGGTATCTCCCTCCACCGTTTGAAAACCGAACACCTCTAAAGTCTAAGGGTCTTAAAAGGTTGTAATGTATTGGCAATGGGTAAGGTGGTGAAAACAATTTAAAATGTAGAGTTAAATCCTAAATGAAGCGCAAGAATCAAGATTCTTAAAAAAAAATCTCAAGAGATGCAATTCACATTCCACAATAAACATTGATCACACTTTTACACATCCCAAACTCTCTATGTTATACACACTCAAATCACCTTTTTCAAACTTCAAAGCTTTTATTCATATGTCCTCGCCTTTTTCACAATTCGGACGACTTTTCTCCTTTTTTTTTATTTTGATTTTCTTTTCTTTTTTTTCTTCTTTTTTTTTCAAAAACAAATTTTCATATTACATCTTTACAATTAAGCTCACTTTCAAACTTGCTCAAACCAACTATCGATCATTATTCTTGATTTATACACAATAAGCTCAAACAAACCTTGCAAGGTAAACGCTTCACAACTAAGGGTTGGTAAAACATTGGCCATCGGGTTTGTAACATGGGTAACCAAGAATGGAATTAAAGGCTCAACATGGTTAGCAAGTAAGATGATGTAAAAAGAAAATTAATTTGTAACAAAACAAAAGGAACAAGAATAAGAAAAATGAAAAAGGTTCCCTCTTCCTCCCTTAAAAGTGTCAAGTCGGTCTTGGGAGCTACAAGTCAACACAAAGATCGAAACATGCGTAATCAAGGATCCAAATATGCCACTCAAGAAGAATGATGAAGGCTAGAACAATAAAACCTCACGGGATTCAAAAACAAATCAACTACCAATTAAGGGGATCAAATCCACAAATGGGAAGCGACTCCATCTTACCACAGCCCAAAGGCATAGAGTTTCACATGACAAAAGTGTTCTAACCAACTACCTTCGCCTAGACTCGTCCACATTGATCAACAATAGACTCAAACTGTGTATTCATCACTGGCTTAAGTAGAAATAGATATTCCACACACATTCATTCACGTTTCGAATCCAAATATGAGCATTATTCCAAAAGTTTATGCAATTAGACAAGTTTATCACGATCCAAAAATATAGGAAAAGACTATGAGGCAAATCATATAAACTAGACTACACATTCTCATAACAGAAGCTTTTCCTATATTGCACACATATATAAACAACTAAGTAATCTAAACAAGCTAAATGGCTCATAAAGAGGCATGAAAATCACATAATAATCCCAATCGACAAACAAGTGATCAATTGATATCAACATCAATGATCCCAGGTTCTTTAGAACCGATCAAACATCCTCGAACCATTCAACTTCTTCCTAAACTAAACTATCCTAAGCACACAAAAACAAAAAAAACTAAAGGAAAAAGGGAAAGATTTCACCAGATGCTTCTTGAAAACACACTAAGACAACATGAGATGCGGCGAAGCTCCTAATTCTACCTCCATGAGTCTTCATATCTACACAGGTTAGATAGGAACAAACCAAAACGAAACAAAAAGAAACTAGTTTTTTTTTTTTTTTTTTTTTTTTTTTTTTTTTTTTTTTTTTTATAGGAATATGAAGAAAAACAAGGGAAAATCAACAAGGAAACCATTCACCCCCCCAAGCTAGTATAGACATTGTCCTCAATGTCAGGCATCGAGAGACTACCTAGAAGGCAAAAAGGGAAAGAGAAAAGTACCTCATTGACTGGGTCTCGGATTGCCTCCCGGAAGCGCTTCTTTAACGTCATTAGCTTGACGCAACACATGGATTACAGGTTACCCATAATCAATACTTGCCATTGCAGTGGAGATAAGCTCACCATTCTTATTCTTGACAATAGTCACCGCCCCTTTCTTAGGTACTACAAACACAGGGGAAACCCTTCCTTGATGTGTTGGAAGGGGTTTAAGCTTTACCTTTGGTGCTTCATTAGCCTCCTTTGCAGTGGCCACATCTAATGCATCTAGAAATTTCTCCTCCATGTCCCTGTTTTCCTTGTTCTCATTCAACTCAAAATCATGATTAGTAAGAATAATTCGTTACGCATATCAGAGACAATGGAATCAACAGTGTCAACCATCATGCAATTATCAGAATTAGAACAAGGATATTTCATAGTTTTATTTAAATCAAAATCTAAAACCTCCTTTCCTACTTTCAATGAAATCTTGGCACCCTTTACATCAATAAGGGCCCCCGAAGTAGCTAGGAAATGACGTCCTAGAATTATAGGTATATGAACATCCTCATCCATATCTAGGACCACAAAGTCAACAGGTATGACAAACTTCCCCACCCTTAGGGGAACATCTTCCACTTTACCCTTTGGAAATTTGATCGATCGATTGGCTAATTGAAGGGATATGTTAGTGGGAAGAAGTTCTCCTATATTTAATCGTTGATAAATAGAATATGGCATGAGACTAACACTAGCTCCAAGATCACACAAAGCATTATCAATATTCATTTTGTTTATAGCACAAGGGATTGAAAGCTACCCGGATCTCCTAACTTAGGAGGCATTTTGTTCATTATTATAGCACTACAGTGTTCAGTGAGGTTAACAGTTTCTACCCCTTCACAGTTTCTTCTACCACTCAATGTATCTTTTAAAAACCTAGCATAGTTAGGCATTTGCTTGATAGCATCAGTGAATGGTATAGAAAGGTGGACTTCTCTCAAGGTCTCTAAAAACTTCCCGAATTGGGCATCTAGCTTATGTCTCACATATTTTTGGGGGTAGGGGAGTCTATGTAATAGGTCGGGTTCATTGGTTTGTGCTCCCACCTGTTCCTTTGGGACCTCATTAATTTTATCTTTTTCTCTGGTCCTCTCATCCTCACTTCCTACAACATTATCAGTGATAGGTGGAGTCACAGGTTGACTCCTAGGGGGTACTACTTCATCGCTCCCCCTCAATGTCTTTCCACTCCTAGTGGTGATTGCATTTACAGAGTTTTTAGGGTCAATACCTCGAGGCGGTAGTTTTGAAACTCCAACCCCATCTTTTATAGCACTAGCCAACTGAGAAATCTGGGTTTCAAGCATCTTATTATGTGTCATCACTTCACTAAACTTTTTATCAGTGGTGGACATAAAAGTGTTGAACATTTTGGCCTGGGACTCCATCATTTCCTCCAAGCTAGGTCTCTGTGGTGGTCCTTGAGCATAATAATTATCATTTGTAGCTCGGGAACCACGCACATTAGATTGTTGGGGATTTTGATTAGAGTACCCCTTATTATTATTCCAGTTTCCCCTGTTATTAATGTCGTTTCCCCCTTGATTGAATTGCCCTTGGGAATTACGATTCATTTGACTACCCTGTTGGTATTGGTTTTGATTTCCAAAACCACCATGTTGATTATAGGGTCCTTGGGAATTTTGGTCCCTTTGGCCCCTATTTCCCCACTGGTTTTGATAATCAAAATCATTACCTCCCTGATTATAATTGTTCCCTCTTTGATTAGGTGGCAGATATCTATTATTGTCATTCCTAGGTCCGTTATCATAAGACAGAGCATTGACCTGTTCATTATTATATCTATTACCATCATTATTATTAGGATCATATGAGGGATCAAAATTACAAGCATTAGTATAATGATCATAAGACCCACAGTTTTCACAGAAAATACATCCTACAGGCATATTAGAAACGGAAGGATTAGGATTCATACCTCTCCCCTTAGATTGGGAGGGAAGATCTTGCAATGGCACGGAATCGAGCTTGGCTTTCATCACTGACATCTCCTTCCCGAGGTTCGTAATTTGTGATGTCAGGTTGCTAATGGCATTGAGGTGGTCCACTGAATAGACCGCTCCTCCACTCTTGTTCACAGCATCTCGCTCGCCGTCTTGCCAATCCATGTGGTGTCGTACCACATCTTCTATGATATCAATGACTTCTTCTTCGGTTTTGTTCATAATGGGGCCACCTGCTCCCGCATCCAAACTGGTCTTCCCTTGAGGACACAATCCTCCATAGAAAATCTGTAAAACTTGATATGTTGGGATTCCGTGGTGTGGGCACTCTCTTTGGTACTCCTTGTACCTTTCCCATGCTTCGTAGATTGACTCCCCACTCCTTTGCCGAAATCCCTGGATCAAAGCTCTAGCATCGGCCGTCTTCTTTTGGGAATAAAATCTTCCAAAGAATGTTGTCGTGACATCATCCCAAGTGTGTAGAGAGTTCGGCTTCACCTCCTTCTCTAACCATTCGAGAGCTCTCCCAATAAGTGAAAAGGGGAAAAGCTTCAATCTCACGAACTCTTGATTCACCCCATTAAATTTGATAGTGTTGCAGTACTTCTCAAATTCATTCAGATGAGCCAAAGGGCTCTCATGCTTGGCACCACTAAACTGCCTTCGCTCGATGAGGGTGATCATGGCCGGCCGGATCTCGAAGTCATTAGCTTCAGTAGTGGGTGGAGCAATCCCACTTGAAGCTCTATACGCCCCAGGAGTTCCCAAATCCTTAAGGGGTCGTGGTGCTGGCCGATTAGGTTGGCGCGGTATGTCTGTCATTGGAACCTGTTGTGTGTTGTGTTCCTTTCCTTGAGAGTTTGATGACGTCAATCGAGATTTACGATTGCTCTTCAAAGTTCTTTCGATTTCTGGATCGAAGGGTATTAATTCTCTCTGTTTAGACCTGCGCATACACACTAACCAAACCAATTAAATAGCAGGGCTACAAGTGTAGCCAAAAGGGAAAAATCTTTTTGTGCTTTTTTTTTTATGATGAACTAGACTCAAGAAATCAAAAAGCAATTAACGAACACCGCTCCCCGGCAACGGCGCCATTTTGACGAGGGTTAAATCGGTCGCTACAATCTAACTCTCAATCAAACAATACTTATACGAACACCCTATAACCAAGTATAATGGCAAATAAAGGTTCGGTCCACGAGGAACGAGAGTAATTGGAAATCAATCTTAAACCTAAGCTAGTTCGAAATCAATGGAAAATGGTGTTCTAAAATACTACTAATAAGATGGGATAAACCATATAAACTAAGACACTAGGGAAGATGGGAATTCACCAAACCATCGGTAACTACGCAACAAGGAATCACAGAGACAAACGGGATATGCAAAGACTATATGTCTTATCAATATCATAAGGTAGGAAGACAACGGGAAATATTAAGCTTGGATTTCTCTTGCACTTAACATTACTCGATACATAATCAAACCACATTCAACAATGAAATACTCAATTCACAATCTCTTGTTCAAATCAAGGATATCATGCAATCAAATTCATGATTCTAGGTTAGCTACTCCTATTATAATGAATTAACATGCAATCGCATATAATCAATTTAATCACAATCCGTTTATCAAAATCAATCCTCAATTACATAGATTACCTAGGCCGGGTTTCATCCCGAAACCCTAGCTAGGAGACTACTCAAACATATTCATAATCAAAGCAATAATGAATTCCAAAAGCATAATAGATATAAACATGAATTCTGATTAAGGAATAATAAAGCTTGATTAATAAACAAGAATGAATAATACCAATTGTATTGATGCGAATCAATGGAAAAGTTTAGAACTTTGATATCCGTCGTCAATGGATAATACAAAGAATCTTCACAATTCTTGCTTCAAATCAATCCAAGAAAACTAAAATCGCTAGAATAATCTTTAAGAAAACTAAAGAATCTCTAATACTAAGAACGTTCTCCAATAACTCTCTACAAAAGCTCTCAAAAACTATCTCTAAATCTGTCTCTAAATCTGTCTCCTCTTAACCCTCACAATAGGGTTATATATATATATATATATATATATATATATATATATATATATATATATATATATATATATATATATATATATATATATATATATATATATATATATATATATATATATATATATATATATATATATATATATGTTTTAATTTAGAAAGCAATTGCGCAGGCTGCCCTTCGTAAATCAGCACGGCCGTGCTAGAAGTGGCACGGCCGTTCAAGCATGGCAGTAGCTGATCCGCAATATATTCAATTTTGGCACGGCCGTGCTGAATTTGGCACGACCGTGCTAATGCCTGGCACGGCCGTGCAAGCATAGGCAGGAAGGTTGCAGGCACTTTGGTCTTCTTAAAATAGTCACAACTTCTTTTCTAGAGCTCTGTTTGAGGCGTGCAATATATCGTTGGAAAGCTCTTCAAGTCTACTTTCCAATGCAATCAAAATCACTCCAATATCATTTGTATACCGAAAGTTATGAGCAAAATAGTGAACAGGTGTCATATTTGTGAACTGTTCTGCCTTGCCTGCTACTTAACTTGCCTTTCAAGGCCTTGAGAACCGCAACAAAGTCTTAGCTTGGTGGACTAGGATCGATAATAGCCTGATTACGCACCAATGGTTCGGGACACGACATAACTTGGTCAACTATACCTGTTAACACACCAAAAACAGACCGAAACCCGTGAAGCACGTAATATGAAGGAAACGAGTGTAACAAGGCAATAAACGACCAAAACGGGCCTAAATACATCCAAAATCACCCATTTATATGCCTTAAAGCGCGCCCTAATGTGCGCTTGTCAGATGCTGAAACAGTCTTTCCTCCAATACTAAAAGTAGACTCCGAAGCTACAGAACTCACAGGAATAGTGAACAAATCCCGTGCCATCTTAGATACCACTGGATACCTCACAGAACTTTGATGCCAAAACTCCAATATATCAAGTTGTGAATTTAAATCTAGAGGATCATCATCAAGATACATCTCAAGATGTGATTTTCCTACTTGAGATCTTGTACTAATACTGACAAAATGGTCATAATCATCAAAGTAGTTTCTAGTTCCGGAAGTACTAGGAGGAGAAGGAGCAACTACAATAGGTGAACTACTAACATTTTGCAACTTATAATCCTCAAATATTGACTTCAAAGTTCCCAACACCAAGTTAATTCGTCTTGAGGCCTCTACACTTCCATATAACTTACTAAAATAAAATTCCACAAATTTCACTTTGTACCTCGGATCAAGAATAGCAGCACATGACAAGTACAAATTGTAATCCGACCAATACTTGTCAAACTTTTCAAGCGTTGGTTTCACCATTTCCTTTAAATAATCATAAGGACCATTCTCTGCCTCAAGAAAATGGAGATGCACCATCTATGCACCTTTAAAATACACATTAGAAGTAGGATAATTCGCCGCCGAAAACATATAAGTAACCTCATAAAACAACACTAAAAAATTGTGAATCACACTTACTTTTTCCCACTCATCCTCTGAAGGAATATATGATTGAAATGAAGCATGACTAGATCTCAAGTGAAGAAAAACATCTTTGAAGTAAAGAGAAGTGCCAAGAATTTTATACGTGGAATTCCAACGAACATGCATATCAAGCTTCAATTTATTTTTTACGTCAAGGTGAAATATCTTCTCCGCAGAATCATAGAATTCTTCACTTCTATTAGAAGATTTGATTATCAACTTTTAAAATGAACGAATTCTATCCAAAATTCCACTAACATAAGTCAACCCTTTTTGCACAATAAGATTAATTATATGGGCACAACATCACCCATGAAAGAATGTCTCACCACAACTTAACCCTCCTTTAGGAAAAAGACGTCTCTTTAAACAAGATATAATTGCATCATTATAAGTTGCATTATCAACGGTGATGGAGAGTATCCTATCATCTAAGTTCCATTGACAAAGAAACATACAAATCTCATTAGCAACACTTACCTGTAGGGAATATTTCAAGCATTACCTCAAACTTGAACCCCGCTGTGATCATACACTTAAGCATGGTGGCGTCCAAAAGGAAGGAAGCTAGAGCAAAAGAGTCGCCAACAAGTTTTAGGAACTTGTAAACCGTTTACAGGGTGAAGGTTACACCCCTTAACGATGTATGAGATCTTCAACTCTAATAGGTCTGGAACCAAGACTGGAAGTTTGGGGATGAAGGTACAAATCCAATCTAAAAGAGAAAGAACCTGCCCTAATAATAGGCCTCTACATTATTCTTCTCGTATTAATGTGCGCTTTTTGACTAACATGCAATCAAAAGGTTTACTCTTAACCCGTTTATCTATGTTGGTTGAATATTAATGCACAAACAAAACTATTATTGGCGATCACTTGAATTATAATCATATTAACCCTAAACAAGATTATTAATGATCTTATTAAGCGTGATTACAAGTACAAATTCCCTTTAAACATGCTTAAAAGGTGTGATCAAGCAATAACAATAATAATAATCAAGCATCATAATAATAATCACAATCATAAAAATAATCACGTTAACAATAAAGCATAATAATAGCAAGATCCTAGGCATGATACTAACAAGATTAATAACAAACCCTAGCATGTCACTAAGCATATAAAAATCAAAGCTTTAGCCCTAACATGATAATAACATATTATTAGGAAAGAAAATAGGAAGCATCATAGAAATCATAATTGATATAAGGAACTTATTCTTTACCCAAAACATCATACTAAGAAAAGCATCCTAACATGATACTAGAAATTAAAATAACAACCTTAACATGATTTCTATATCATAATATCAATAAAACAATTAAATTACTTACTTCAATGCCTCGTACCTCTTTCTAATAACAAAATCATGTGTTAGTAACTTCAAGAAAAATAATAAAATAAAACAATTAAATTAAATAATTGAAATAGGGATTTGGGACCAAACCCTCAGAAATATCAAGCTTTTCACGTATAGGGCGAAGACAACTTCGAACTTGGCTAGGTGTGTCTAGTGCTAATTTATGAGGAATTTTATTTATAAAAGGCTAGGCTAGAAAGAGGGAGAGAGAGAATAAGCTTTAGCTTAGAGAGAGAGAGAAGAACTAGAGAATTTTGGTTGAGAGTTGATGATTAAAAACGGAGGTCTAAGGACGCTATTTATAATAAAATAGTACGGAATTGATAATACGAATCAGAGTTCGAAAAGGAATAAAACACGCCTCTGTCGCCAACAACAAGACATGTCGTCGTGCGATAGGGTAAAATCAAGTCGTAAACCTAATAAAATCAAGTCGTAAAAGTCCGTACGATGGGTAAAATCGTAATTTCACATAAAACACTTCTTTTGTTCCTAATAAAACTCATTAAACATAATTATCAATCCTAATCCCATTAGGATTCAAAAGAACCTTTAAGAAGATTCTAAAAGACTATAATCAATCCTAATTGCATTAGGAATGATAATTCATAATAGGGCCTCCTCTAGATCATTGTGCCGCATATATAAACCAAACCGGGCCCAGTTTAGTATTTAGGCCATAACTTCCTCAATATTCATCGAAATTGGGCTTATAATATATCGTTGGAAAGCTCTTTTCGAGCCCAATACAACTACACCATTATTAGACCCATGTCATGGACCAAACTAAACTGGATTGGCTATTTTCATAAAATATAGTAGGTTTTCGAAAACAGAAAGAGAGTTTTTTAATAAAAAAAACTAACCACAACATTAGACTTTCCACACTTTCACTTCATTCGATTATGATTCGACGCAAAATTTATTCATCACTGGGTTTGGTTTTGGGGAGACACAAATGGGTGTCTACATTACCCCATCATATGGAGGAGCAAGGCCCTAAACCTAAGAATTTTTTTACGGAGTTTCCAAGAATCAACAACAAAGTGAGAAGTGACACAAATGAAATGTTGTCTAGTATGATTTGATTTCCAATTATTGGTTGTTAAAAAAATTCTACCCGAAACATTAGAAATCAAATATTTCAATTTATCAACTCCAATACATAAGCCTTCAATAAATCTCTCTTTGTGGTTGCACGGCTAAATGGTATAAACTTAGGGGTAGCTCTTTTCATCATTCTCCTAAATCCTTGTTCTTCAACCATTGTGAATGAATGACCTCCATCAACAATGAGATTAAGAATATCTTTTCGAAGTTCATTCATGTCAAAAACAAAATTTTCTTCATCACTATCTTCCTTAAATGTGAGTCCTAGAGATCTATTTGCACACCTCTCTAAATGACGCTTCAATTAAAAAAAAACCAATGTACAAAATGTTATCGAGATCCGTTTTTAAATTTTTTTGTTCCACGATAAAAATGGTTTATTGAACCGCTCTAAACCGTTTTATCGGCCTATGTGTCTGGAGCTGTTTTACGGCCTACTTCTTCTTGTACAAAGACGCTGCCAGCATCACCCCCGAGATGTTGTGGCGCCTTAATCTCAAGGAATTCCTGGTTTGGCTCTTTGACTTTCAAGCCCCAGGGAACCCCCCGGAGTGGTACGAAACAAAGAGCAAAAAAACAGGAAAAATTGAAAAGTTGATTCAATTCATTAAAAACATTTCCTTCTTTGTTTCATGGCTCTCTTCGTTTTTCTCCAACGTTATTAAACTAAAAGATCAAATCCATCGTGTGTATTCGTGGATAAAAGAACATTTCCGCGACGGTTAAGTTAACAAAAAACCTAAGAAGGACAGGTCGTAACAAGGTAGCCGAAGGGAAAATTTTAGCTGGATCGAATCAATCTTTAAAGTGGTGTTAGCCCCTGTATCGTGACTTTCACTGTTGGTGTTGGCGGTTTGAGTATTCTTAACGCTATTGCTGGGTGAGATGTACCACTATCACGATGTGCAGATAAATTAGAATTACAATGTACACGTGTAGCAATTTTCTCACCTTGAACATTCTTCCCTTCAATAAGCTCTCTCCAAACTTTAAACCTCTTGTTTCTCTTTCGTTGCGGAGTGATGTATTCATTATCTCCAAACTTTAGACATCATTTTGCTCCTTTTGGGAAAAATGGCCAGAAAATAAGAGTTAAGGCTCAAACATAATAACCATTCGGCTACTTAGAGGAGGTCAATGACCGGCTGCTCAGTGACAGGTTGCATGCTTGGTCGGATGATTCATCACCAAAAAATCCAGTTTAGTAAATTGGCCATAACTTCCTCAATATTCATCGGAATTGGGCTTATAATATATCGTTGGAAAGGTCTTGTCAAGCCCCATCCAACAACACTACTATTGGACCCATATCATGGACCAACCAAAATGGATTGGCTGTTTTCTTAAAATAAGTTTTCAAAAACAGAGAGAAGAGAAAAGAAATTAAAACTTTCCGCAACACTAGACTTTCCACACTTTCGCTTCATTCGATTATGACTTGACGTGAAAGGTACTCATCACCGGGTTTGGTTTTTAGGGAGACTCAAATGGGTGTCTACAGAAGCCCCCACTTTGACTGAGTTTGGAGAAACGCAAGTTTCGAAAACAAAAGTCAAAGTATCGATAGAGACGGAGAATGATTCAGAACGTTCTGCGATCCCAAATCATTCTTGTAACATCGATACCTGTAAACTAGCGTTAGTTAAACAGATAAAAGAGTTAAGAAATGCTTATCTTGCACCGTCGAGCACACGTTTCTGAAAGTAACCGATTTGCTGTATTGTTGTTGCTGTTTTGATGACGTTCTGCAAGCTAGAGAATGCCATCCCGCTTGAAAACCGCTACGCCTGTAACTGCTTCCAATTTGGAAGATTGCTTTGCTTGAAACGATCCTCCTCTGCTTTGATAATATTCCATGTCCAAGGGAATACTATTGAAGATTGTTTCACTTGAAACAATCCTCAGTTGTTTGTGACAACTCTCCACAATCTAGGGAACGCCACCTTGTTGTTTCGATGTTCACTCGTCTCTGAACAAAGAGCTATGTTCACGCGTCTCTAAACGAAGAGCTTCTTTTTGATATGACTCCAATTTCCGCTGTGATAGTCTTCAAACAGATCACTACTTTTTAATCCTTAATGCTGCCATGCCAGTACGTCGGCGCTTTGCTGCTTGTGAGCCAGTATGTCGACAATCCTCTTTTATTTGGGAATAGTTGCCAACACAACTCTTGTGTGATGTATGACAATCCGATTTTAGGGAAAGTTGTCAATGCCACGTAACAATCCATCCTTGGAAATGTTACCACAATGAAGCGACAATCCGTACCTCGAAAAATTTGCCAAAATCCAATTTTGGGAAAAGTTGCCAATGCTTCGTAACAATATTTCATAAGAACTATGCTACGATCGACAATCCATATCTTGGAATATAACTCTTGAAAGCAATCCACCTTGGAAATTTGCCAACGCTATGCGACAATCCTTTTGGGAAAATATTGCCACTATTGACAATCCGCGTCTTATTTGCAAAACAGAGTCGAATGACAATCCACTTCGGGAAAATTTGCCACTTATTGAAATGAATGACAATCCACGTTGAGGAACCTTTGCCGAATTTTATGATGAGTAGAGACCTACGACAATCCTTTGGGAAATTTTGCTATAGGGAACTGGGTGTATGACAATCCAATCTCGAAAAACTTGCCAGCAATCTATGAATGTATGACAATCCGAACTTGGAAAAACTTGCCAAAAAAGAAGGAGCACGACAATCCACGCTTGGAAACTTTGCAAGAGATGACAATCCAATCTTGGAAAAATTGTCGTTGAAGAAGATGCACGACAATCCATTTTTGGAAATATTGTCAGTTGGGGATGACAATCCAATTTTTGGAAAACTTTTTCGTTTAATAAGAATGCGCGACAATCCATATTTGGAAATATTGTCGTTTAAGTGCTTGCTTTTGAACCGATTGTAATGAGCCAGTGTTTTAAGCGCTTAAGCTAAGTGAGACGATTTTTTGTCAGGTCAATCACTTACTACAATTGTAATAGTAATCAAACCGACTACTTAATCATGTCAAATTGCTTATAGGGGCTAACTGGCGTACCAAGGAACCTGAAATTGCTATATGAGGTCGAAATCACCTTTCTGAGAGGCTTCGAGCTCTGTCGTTGCTGAGATATTTCTAGCGCTAGGAATTGGAGTAGGGTCCTCCCTGTTCTGCTGCACCTATATTTATTTTGACTATATAACTTTGCCAATCTTTTTAATTATCTTAGGGTTGACCTAAGGTTTAACATTGTTTGACTTATCGACTTGACACGACTCAAGGTATAAACTTGACTCGATATGATTGACTGACTCGAGGTTGACTCGGCTCAAAGTGAAAAGACACGTGTGTGACTCATGACCAGTGTGCGCATTGTAATGTGATCGTGCGACTCGAAAACAAAAATTTCCGTCATTTTTGTGGAGGGTACCGACTTTCTCCCGAAAAAGAAAGACGCAAAAAAAAAAGAATCGAAAGTTTTGTAGGTGCATGTTGAACGAGCTTAGTCAAATGTTGTTTGATACTATCTCTCAAGGTGCAAGGATTAACCCATCCTAGGCTATCTCAATGGTTGACTCCATGATGAAAGTATTTGGGTAACTTAGGCACGGAGGCTAAGTACTTCATACTTCGTGATGCAATGACAATTATGATTAATGAGTGATGTTGATATGACAAGGCATGCTTCATCGTTATGTTAAGATTTCATGACAAAGGGATCCTAAGGGAAAGTATATTTGGTCATGTATCTGTGCTGTGTGTGAAAGTGACACTAAAGCTAGGCCGCAAGAGCTAAGTGTGTGGAAAGATATTATTTTTAGAAGAGTCAAATGATAGTGACTCTTAGGCTAGGTAAGCTAATGATGTAGGGATCAAGCCCCCAAGTCTAGCTCTAAGTAAATAGGGATGAGCATAGGATATCCCTTGATATGATCAATTATGAATGTAAATATGAATGCATTTTTATTAAGGTTGCACCTCGATGTGAAGTTGCCTACGTATCCGTTAGGAATCAGGCCGAACATAGCTCTAGCCGAACCTCGCACAAGTATGTGTATACCTCAAAAAGGTCTTTTTAAGGGTTGTAACGTGGTTAGTCTAAAGGCTTGAAGAAGAAGGGAATAAAGGCTCAAGGCCTTAGATTAGCCCCCAAGGTGTGCAACCTCGCTTTTGAATCTTTATGTTTTTTTGCTTGAGTTCCTACTATTTTTTAGCTCCTTTTGCTTTAGTATTTATTTTGTTTTTGCAAGTGTGGGCAATCCCGATCATGCGGTCTATCACTCACTTGGAATTCATGTTTTTCAGGCACGGTACCGAGCACTCGATAAGAGACGCCATCTGAGACGTGTTCTTATCGAAGATATTTTCATATCAAAGACATTGGAACACTTACCCTTTTGTACACTTGTTTTCATTTTTTATTTTTGCTTATTTTTTGCTATTGCTTTCTTTTGAATTTACTCAAGCTTTATTTAGAATTTCATAAGTTGCACACTGTCCCATCCCAAGGTTAGATAGATGTAGGTTGAAAAAATAAAGGTCTATCGTTAGACGAGGCTCAAAGTGGTTTATGAAGAAAGGATGTATAATTGAAGGGTGAAAGGAGATATGATGTGGCTACAAGGGGTGCCTCAAATCATTGGTATACCTTGTGCTTAATTCGACATGTTTTTTTTTATTTATTTTTTTAATGCAAATGCAATGAAATAACCATATATAAGGAAATAAATGCTCATTTATTAAAAAAGGGAAAAAGGAAAGAAAACTACAAAATTAATCTAAAGGAAAAAAAAGGTGCCTATGCTAGACTTATTGGGGAAAGAAAAAAATGAAAAATAAATAGAACAAAGAGGTCACGAAATCTTGTCGTTGAAGCTCGCCTCTTGTCTTGTGTTGTTTGCTCCGACATCATCAAGTCTTCTCGCTAGCTAGAGGCAATGGGATCTTATTTGCCTCTATGAGGTCTTGAATGAGGTTTTGAAATCTGTAGCATTCATCAGTAGTATGACCGCGCCCTCGATGGTACTTGCAATAGGAGTTTGGATTCCTTCTCGAAGATCGATTTTCTGGTGTTGGATCCTCGGTAGGGCCAATAGGTTTGATCAATCCTGGATCATAGAGACGATTGAAAGCAGCATCGTAGGTCATTCCAATTGGTGTGAACTCTCGCCTGGGTTTCCTTTTAGATCCTTGATTGTCCATGGCTAAGACACCATTATGGCAAAGGTACTAACATTATTACTAGAGTAGGCGTTTTCGGAAGAAGAAGGATTGTCGTTCTTCTTTCCTTTCCAGCCACCGTGGTTACTATTGTTAGTAGCTTTTTGCTTTGTGAGTTCGTCTTCGATCTCGATACCTATGTCATAGACGGCTCTGAAAGTATTCAAGTTGTGTTGATATTTTAAGTGCTTTGAATACTTGTTTTGAAGATTCTTGATAAACATCCTCACAGACTCATTTTCGGTGGGGACCTCAATCATCTTGGCGGAAGTTTCCCTCCATTTATTAAAGAAAGAAGTAAAGCCTTCATTCTCCTTTTGTCTTAGCATCTCAAGTTGTCTATGATTGGTTTCAACTTGAATATTGCACTTGTACCTATCAACGAAAGCGTTTACTATTGATTCCCAGGTAGAGGTTTTCTCCTTGTCAAGGGAGAAGAAACATTGTTGGCAAACGGTTTCAAGAGATAGCGGGAACAGAGAGGGGAAAACCTTCTTATTGATACCCTTAATGTTCATTATAGTTTCGAAAGCTCTTAGATGGAAGTAAGGGTTATCTGTTGCCTTGAACTTAGGGATGTCAGTGGCATTGAACTTATGTGGAAGAAGTTCCTTGTCCAGCGAGACCCCTTGTGAACTCATGCCCTGAAATTTATAGTCACTAGATAGCTTGCTTAGACTCTCTTGCATGAGGTTCATTTGTTGTTGCTTCATAGGGTCATCAATCTTGAGTGTGAGGAGCTTCAGTGTCTCAGTCACGGTAACCAATTGGTTCCTAAGATCATTGACTTCTTCTTGAGTTGCCATTATCTTTTTAGCCTTCCTATTTTGACAAATTGGTTTATCAAAAAGTGAGACTTGAATAAAGAGGTTGTCCTTGATTAATCGCCCTTCTCTCCTCGACCAAGTACTGTGGAAAAGGAATTTGGGGATATTCATTGTTAATTATTTGACTCTAACTTTATTCAACATGCAATGGATGGAGGAAGTGAAGAAATATTGGAATAGGATGTGAAGAAGAATGATGTAGAAGGTGGGATATGAAGAATTAGGAATAGAATATACCCCCAACTCAAATGATGGAAAAGACCGACTCATGCATGAACCTAAGACATGGTCATGGTGACATATACTCAAAGTGTGTGCTAGGACTAATGAGTGTAGGTGATATGTTAAGACTCGTGTTATGACCATGTGGCTAGACTATGTGACTTGACTCGATTAATGACTCGACAAGGCATGATTGACAGCGAAAATTAACCAAATTAATTAGCAAACTGGTTAATTATACACTAGGTGATGACTCGACCAATAATCCGTACTGTCGGCCAAACGACAGGACTGGTGTCGCACTGTGGAGCTTGACGCCAGACGACAGAGCTGTCGCCAGGAGCCACACTCCACAGTGTGGCGCTACAGCTCAGACTTTGGCGCCAATATTGGAGGTTCAGTCTGGGACTGTTTTCAGTGTTATTAGTCAACTGGGGTATGCCTAAAGTCGTACTAGGTCAATTCCGATTAAAATATTAGACTTTATTTACTCAAATTAATTAATTAGGCAAAGTTCTTTAAATCATTAATTTATTAACACAAGTCAAACAAACGGTTAAGAAATCATAAAATATATGCACAACAAATAATGCACAATTAGGCAAGTAGGCACAATATGATGCAATGAGTTCGCAACCTAACCATGGCTCTAGTTCTCTAAAGTTCGGGATATGGTTTAGTCAATAGAGGGTCCATGGTTAATTATCCGGATGCACCGCGCGGAAGCCTAACCGTGAAGGGTTGGCGCGAGTGGATGGGACACCGCGAGTTTTAGAAAAAACTCGCTTCCATGGTTTGGTGAATTCAAAATCTCGGATGTACTCTTAGTTGCAAAGAGCGTTCAATCAGGTAGATGGAGCATGAATTCCCATATATGGTTTCAGAAAGTGAGAAAAAATTCAATCAGGAAGTAGGATCGAGCAAACAATACGAAAAACCGGTCGATATTAGAACGCATATTTTTGGCTTGGTATTGGGGGAGGTTGGCGCCAGCCAACAGAGACTGGAGCCAGTTTTTAATTATAGCGCCTGGCGCCAATGCTGGCGTCTGGTGCCACGGCTAAAAGTCTGGCGCCAAGCTTTGGCCTCTGGCGCTACTTCCCACATGCCTCAGCAGCTGTCTATGCTCGATAAAATTTTCCAGTTTCGCGCGGTGTTATTTCGGTCCTAGATGTGAAAGATATTTCTCAAATTTCCTACGTGTAAAATCCTATGTTTTTAACTCATTACGGATGGTCTTTCCAATGAGATCTTTTTTATGCATATGACAATAATGTTAATCAAAATTACGCACATGAAATACTTAGAACGTTTCGAGTCTCATCCACTCATTCTAAATCATTGCCGAAACAAATTCAGGAATTAAAATAGAAATCCTCCCCAGTGGAGTTGCCAAAAACTGTAGGGAATATTTCAAGCGTTAACCCCTTGCTTGAACCCCATTGTGATCATACACTAAAGTACGGTGGCGTCCAAAAGGGAAGAAGATAGGGCAAAAGAGTCGCCAACAAGTTTTAGGAATTTGTAAATCGTTCATAGGGTGAAGGTTACACCCCTTAACGATCCAAGAGATCGTCAACTCCATAAGGTCTAGAACCAAATAAGGGTTCGGGGATGAAGGTACAAATCCAACCTAAAAAAGATTGAACCTGCCCTAATAATAGGCCTCTACTTTATTCAGATCGTATTCATGTGCGCTTTCTGACTAACATGTAATCAATAGGATTACCCTAAACCTGTTTATCTATGTTGATTGAATATAATGCACAAATAAATCTATTATTGGAGATCACTTGAAATTATAATCAAATTAACCCTAAATAAGATTATTAATTATCTTATATAAGCGTGATTACAAGTACCAATTCCCTTTAAACATGCATAAAAGGCGTGATCAAGCAATAAATAAATAAGCATCAATCAACATAATAATAATAAAATTATATATATAAGTTATCCGTCAATTAACAAATTACGTAAAATAATTCGTAAATTAACAAATTACGTTAAATTATATAATTCGACACAACAATAATCATAATCATAATCATAATTATCATGATCATGTTAAAGCATAATAATAGCAAGATCATAGGCATGATATTAACAAGAATAATAACAAACCCTATCATGTCACTAAGCAATAAAGATCAAATATATAGCCCTAACATAATACTAACATGAATATTAGGAAAGAAAATAGGAAGTATCGCAGAAATCATAATAAGCATATTTGATATTAAAACTACCCTAGACATGATACTAGGAATATCATAATAACAATATAAACATGATTTCTACATCATAACATCAATAAATCATTAAAGCACTTACTTTGATGCCTCGTACCTCTTTCTAATAACAAAATACACACGTTAGTAACTTCAAGGAAAATAATAAATAAACAATTAAATTAAATAATTGAAAGAGAGATTTGGGACCAAACCCTCATAAATTAAACCTTTTACGTCTAGGGAGAAGGAAACTTCGAATATGGCTAGGTGTTTCTAGATCTTGTGAATGCGGAATTTTGTATGTAAAAGCAAGTTTAGAAAAAGAGAAAGATGAATTGATGAGGAAATCTTGATGAGAATTAGCGAATGAAAACTGATTGTAGGTGAATATAATTGAAAACTGATTTTTGATGAGAATTCGTGAATGAAAATGGAGTTTTTAATACGTTATTTATAGAGAAAATCAGCCAAAAATATAAATTAACAGAACAGTGTCCTGGCGCAACTGAAACAGAGCTGGCGCCAACCCTAGCTTATTCGCGCTAGGCGCCAACACTAGCGTCAGGCGCCAATGCCAGCGCCAGGCGCCAGGTCCTAGTGTCAGGCGCCAATGCCTGGCGTTAGGCGCTAGTCCTGTTTTTGACGCATTTTCAAAATTCCGATAAATTTTCTGTACTGGAAGATAAAATCGTATCTTTTCCTCAAAAATTCTTTTTGATTTTAATTAAAACTCTGAAAAGTTAACAAAAGTCAATTTATCAATGCTAATTGAATTAGGAATGAAAATAATATTCTAGAAGAATCTAGAAGACTAAAACCATTCCTAATTGCATTAGGAATGATAAATCATATTAGGCCCTCCCATAGATCATCGGGACGCATATAAGGTTAAACCGGGCCTAGTTTAGTAAATTGGTCATAACTTCCTCAATATTCATCGGAATTGGGCTTATAATATATCGTTGGAAAGATCTTGTCAAGCCCCATCCAACTACACTACTATTGGACCCATATCATGGACCAACCAAACTGGATTTTCTGTTTTCTTAAAAAAAAATTTCAAAAACAGAGAGAAGAGAAAAGAAATTAAAATTTTCCGCAACACTAGACTTTCCACACTTTCGCTTCATTCAATTATGATTCGACGTGAAAGGTACTCATCACTGGGTTTGGTTTTTGGGGAGACACAAATGGGTGTCTACAATTATCATCCGCCATATCCCCTTTATTGGCCGGATGGTGCTCGTTTAGCTCATGATCCTCGTTCCCTTCTTCCACATCCAAAACCTCAATTCCCTCTCCCTCAGCCTCCTGCTCCGCCTGCTGCTGCTCCCCATCCAAGGTATCTGTGACTTTCTCAAAGCGATACTCCTAGTTAGAGTAACCGTCCTTAGGAAGTGAGCCTTCCACGCCATCTTCATCCGGGTGTTGCAGTCGGCTTCATTTTCTTCTATGAGCAGCCGCCTCTCCTCTTTAGCGCGGGAACCAAACTTCAACTTGAATAGTTCTTCCTTGTTGGCAAGCTTTTTCTTCAAGTTCTTGTTCTGGCGTTTGAGACTGTTTGTGTCCCTACCTACGTCTTGCAACTTGTCAAGCTCAGCCTTGGCCGTCTTCAGCTCCTCCTTCAGCTCAGTCACAATCTTCTGGGCCGCCTCCAAATCATTTTTTGACATACAAATTCCCAGTCGCCTACGAGTACAGGATATCTTGAGTTAGTGCCTCAGTTTTATTTACATCAATCATCCCCTGGTTAAGATTGGAAGCGGCCCTTTGGTCGGCAGCCCTTACTTCTTTCTGCTTATTGTTGAACGGCTTTCTAAGCCCGTTCACTCTCAACAGGGCCTGCATCCGGAAAAAGATAAGACTGTTAGTATGCAGTTGGCTAAGCAAAGACTTGAAAAAATAATCTAAATTTAAAGCAGGTTACCTCGACCAGGAACACTAGTATGGCGTCGAAGTTAAGGGAGCCGACTCCCTTAATGGAGTCTCGCAGCTTAGCAAAGACGACCCTGAGCATATTCTTTACCAGCTGTTGTACATCTGGCGTTTGAGGGGCTTTTGCACATGCAACATTTAGTGAGAGATTAGCATAGATCCGGCCAATAGACCGACTGGCTTTAAAGTAGTTAGGAAACTTATTATACATCTTAAACCCTAAAGGGTAAGACAAAGAGTCAAAGGCGTTGGTACTTGGGATCACAACCAGGTCTTGAACACGCTTATCCCTCCGCGTGCCAGAATGACCGCCTGGAGAATCGACAGCACTGATAGGAGACCTATCCTTGGAGGACTTGGATTCCTTCGTCTGCTTTAAGGCCTCCATGACAGGAGGAGACATTCCTTCGTTTGAGGGGTAAGAATCGGACTTGGGGCGTCTGCCCCTCTCTAGTAGACGACCGCTTGGGGGGCCTCTCGTTTAAAGCCGACAACACTGGCGGCTTGACAGATCCCTCGTCTAAAAATCACAACATTTAGTAAAAACAAAACATTTAAGTTTAGTCAAATTGATGGATTTATGAGAGCTTACATGCTATAACTGATCCATTTTGAAGATTTGGCTCTTCTGTCGAATCATCAGACGGTAGGCGGATGCTGAGTTGTTGGGCTTCTTGTTTGGATCTAGCTGAGACATATCTTCCTCTGCAAAAAGGTTGAACGTATGGTTAGCAAAACAAACAAACAAACAAAATGAAAAAATGCTCAACAATACACTCATCCGACCACTCACCTCTTCATTTTTCTAAGCTCAGGCCACAAGCGGCAAAGAAGAATGGGTCCCTAAGCCTTTCGAACTTAGGGATATAGCTGTTAAGGACAATCCCTCTCTCAGTCCTTGACAAACAAAGTCGTATCGCCTAATCAAAAGTAATTCCTAAAACCACTAACTAAAATAGATAGGGAAGTAGGGTCGAATCCACAGGGAAACAATGTTCTTTTATTTCTAATAAATTATTATAATCTAAATTATCCAGTAACTAAATTATAGATATGACACCTTAAACTAAGGGGAAATAAAGTAGGGAGAAAACAATAAATAAAATCCTAGGGCAAAGGTACACCAATAAATAATATTTCAGGGTAAAACACAATAATCAATCATCAATGCATCAATTAATCAGATTATAAAGGACTTTCTCTACGCATTACAGTCACAGAATTAATTTACCGGTATTAAATCGCATCTCTCGAATCTTGACCTAACACTTTATAAATTAATCTGCCTATTGAAACTAAGCCTAAACATCAATTCTTATCTCTCGAATCTCGAATAGCATAGCATTAAATCAATCAATGGGAAATTAAACTACAACATTAACAATCAACAATAATAAATCATCCCTTCATATTAATCATGGATCCCCACAACCCTAGAATTAAACTACTCGTGCATAATTAAAATTAAACTAATGAAAGCAATTAAATAAAGCATGATTAAAAGCAATAATATTAAACTAATATGAAAGCAATAAATAAAAATAAACTAAACCAAACAAAGAAATAAGAGTAAAACTACATCTGAAGAAACTGCAAAGTGACGAAGTAGTACGAAAACAAAAGGTATACTAATGAAATCTAAAAGTACTGTAATTAAAAACTCAAGGATTAAGAAACTAAAAACTAAAGTCAATTTAGAAAACTAAAAAGCATAAAAGATTCCACTAAAATCCTAGCTGAAGCAAAGTTACAGAAATCTAAACTAAGTATAAAGAAAAGTAATAAGCTAACCTACTCATCCTATGTACTACTCCCTCCATAAATAATCTAATCCACCACCTTTAGCCCTTTACAAAAGATCTAATGGGCTTAATGAACAAGCCCATTGACGAAGCAGAATAACGGGTGGATCGTGAATGATTTTGCGGCAACAGGCTCGCCCGACCGGGCCATCTACCTCCCGACCGGGCCATGTAATTGGCAGCCAACTGGGCTCCTTTCTTGGGCCTTCTTGTTTACTCTTGGACCTTTGTTGTTTGTCTTATGTTTTGTGGCTCCATTACCTAGTCTATCATAGTAGCTTATAAATGGACTTCTTTAGCAATTAAGTCTTAACTACCAAACTAAATTCCTTTAACTCGATCTTGGACTTAAAATACTCGGCCATAAAATACGAGCCATCTCTAATATTTTTATAGTGGCTCAATAAGCTCGGTAATTATCATAATTCTACAAATTTCTACAAAATAATATCAACTCTAGAAAACGTATATAAGTAATAAAAATAACTCTGTAGAGCTCAAATAAGCTCAAATATGATCATGGGACGGGGAATAAAAATATGTATAAAATAGACTCATTAGTCCCTCCTTCCACAGACTTAATCTCCACTTTGAAAAGGTCAAGCGTTAGAATTTGATCCCAGCCTTCATCAGGCACATGCGGGAGGATTGCCTTTTTAGCCTAGAAGATATGGACCCTGATTCCAAGAATTGAATTTATTGTTCCGGAAGGTGTAAGGAGAAGAGACGATATAGAACTTATTCCTCCTATCTTTCCATTTAGACTCTTTTCCAAGAGTCATCATGAATCCCTTGTTGCATGTTATAGTATACCAACCGAGAGCGGATGACTTGGGAGCTTTGCTTAAATAATGCATGGAGGTAAACGCCTCAAAGCCACGTTCAAACCCTTACAACCTACAGGTGGCCACATACCCCAATATGTCCACCCAAGAGTTGGGGGATAGTTGCCACACCCCAAGCGATACCTATCCAAGATCCTTTCAACTGTAGGATCTAAAGGGAACCTCGGGCTTGCATGTATGGCTGCCTCATAGGATCCGAAGCCTGAGTCCCCATAACTCTAGCTAGGCGTCCAAACGACTGTGTACTTCATAGTCGGCCCCCATGACGTAGGTGGACCGGAAGTCTTCCAAATTCTTCCGCATGTTCCTTTCCGTAGCTGCGGAGATATGGGTGAAGTAGGGTGTGAACTTTTCTTGTAAGGAGGAGGATGTCTCGATCTTCTTGACCCCTTTTTGTAGAGGAGGTCTCTCCCTCAGAGCTGATTGGGGGTCTTGACCCCTAGATTCCTCATTCGTCTCAGACGACCTCTCTTCAGCATTCAAGCCGTCTAAGGAAGCGTTTGTCTAGGATAATCCTTGCTCAGAGTCGAACGCACTATCATTAGAGCTCTCCTCTAATTCGTCTAGGATAGAGTCACCCGGTGTTTTGGGGTGCAGGGTGGATGGTCATAGACTTTGTTTAGGGGCACCCTAATTGGACCATCATCCTCCTCATCACCAGACGTCAAGGCTGTCCTTTTAGTTCTAGCTATAGTACCTGCACAGACACAAAGACAGTCGGATTTGGGGAGGTGTGGAGAAAGAGGCAGGTGGCACCCCTAATCCTAGAATCAGTCGTCCGAGGTGACCGGCTGACAGCTATCCTAGGCCATGCCGTGTGTGTTTGTGAAACATTTATGTAAATCAGGCGGAAAACAAAATGTAAAGAGAGAAAAAGAACAAATGGTTACCTTATGTGAAGGTAATGTTGAATACTTGTTGGGCCGGTTGTAGCAGACAGAATGAAAGTGCAGGGAATATTTCAAGCATCCCACACTTTAGCCCCACTGTGATTATACACTTAAGTATGGTTGTATCTAAAGGGAAGGAAGTTAGAGCAAAAGAGTTGCTAACAAGTTTTAGGAACTTGTAAATCGTTCACAAGGTGAAGGTTACAACCCTTCACGATCCATGAGATCGCTAACTCCATAGTGGTCCGAAACCCTGACTGGATATTCGGGGATGAAGGTACAAATATAACCTAATAGTGATTGAACCTGCCCTAAATAGGTCTCTAATGTATTCTTCTCATATTCATGTGTGCATTATGACTAACATACAATCAATATATTAAATCCTAAACCCTGTTTAATCTATGTTGGTTGAATATGAATACACAAACAAATCTATTATTGTTGATCACTTGAATTAAAATCATATTAACTTAAATAATTATTGATTATCTTTTTAAGAATGATTTCAAGTACAAATTCCCTTTAAACCTGCAAGAGAGGGCGTGATCAAGCAATAACAACAATATATCAAGCAACATAAAATTATTGATACAACAAATCATCATCATCAAAATATCCTCAATAAAGCATAATGATATAAGCAAGATCCTAGTCATGATACTAACAAGATTAATAACAAATCGTAGCATATCACTAAACAATTAAAATCAAATCTTTAATCCTAACATGCTACAAAAATGATAGAAGAAATAGGAAACAACCTAAGCATGATACTAGAAAGCAATAAATAACATTCTAACATTATACTTGGAATCAAAATAATCTAAGCATGCTTTCTACGAAATATAAAAATAAAACAACTTACTTTGTTGCTTCATATCTCTTTCTATCAAAACAATACACACGTTAGTAACTTCAAGGAAAAAATTAAATCAAACAATTAATTTGAAGAATTGAAATAAGGATTTGGGACCAAACCCTTAGAAATTATAAAACTTTCACGTCTTGGGCTGTAAGGAATGTTTCAAGCATTACCCCAAACATGAACCCCACTGCGATCATACACTTAAGCATGGTGGCATCCACAGGGAAAGAAGATAGAGCAAAAAAGTCGCCAACAAGTTTTAGGAACTTGTAAACCATTCACAGGGTGAAGGTTACACCCCTTAACGATCCAAGAGATCGCTAACTCCAATAGGTCTGGAACCAAGACTGGAAGTTCGGGGATGAAGGTACAAATCCAATCTAAAAGAGAAAGAACCCGTCCTAATAATAGGCCTCTACTTTATTCTTCTCGTATTCATGTGCGCTTTCTGACTAACATGCAATCATTTGGTTAACCCTAAACCTATTTAATCTATGTTGGTTGAATATTAATGCACAAATAAATCTATTATTGGCGATCACATGAATTATAATCAAATTAAACCTAATAAATATTATTAATTATCTTATTAAGCGTGGTTACAAGTACAAATTCCCTTTAGATATGCATACAAGGCGTGATCAAGCAATAACAATAAATATCATCAAGCAACATAATAATCATCATAATAATTAAAATAACAATCATAATTAAAATAATAATCATAACAATAATTATAACAATTATAATCATAAATCATAAAAATAATCATAATCACGTTAAAGCATAATAATAGCAAGATCCTAGGCATGATACTAACAAGATTAATAACAAACCCTAGCATGTCACTAAACATATAAAAATTAAAGCTTTAGCCCTAACATGATACTAACATGATATTAAAAAGAAAATAGGAAGCATCACAGAAATCAAAATTGATGTAAGGAACTTATTTTTACCCTAAACATTATACTAAGAAAAGCATTCTATCATAATACAAGGATCAAAATAACAACCTAAACATGATTTCTACATCATAATATCAATTGAACAATTAAAGAAATTACTTGGATGTCTCGTACCTCTTTCTAAAAACAAAATACACACATTAGTATTTCAAGGAAAATATAAAAGCAAACAATTAAATTAAATAATTGAATAGGGATTTGAGACCAAACCCTCAGAAATATCAAACCTTTCACGTCTAGGGCGAAGTCATCTTGGAACTTGGCTAGGTGTGTCTAGTGCTAATGTATGAGAAATTGAGTTTGTAAAAGGTTATGCTAGAAAGAGGGAGAGAGAGAATAAGCTTTAGCTTAGAGAGAGAGAAGAGAATTAGAGAATTCTGGTTAAAAACGGAGGTCTAAAAACGCTATTTATAATGAAATAGTCCGGAATTGATAAAAAGAATCAGAGTTCGAAAAGGAATAAAACACGCCTCTGTCGCCAACAACAGCATCTGTCGCCGCGCGACAGGGTTTGTCGTCAGGTGACAGGGTCTATCGCTAGGTGACAACCTAATGTTTGGCACTGCAGAAGGTTTTTCCACGCGTTTTCTATTTTTTGATAAAATCAAAATCGTAAAAGTCCGTACGAAGGGTAAAATTGTAATTTCACATAACACTTCTTTTATTCCAAATAAAACTCATAAAACATAATTATCAATCCTAATCCTATTAGGATTCAAAAGAACCTTCTAGAAAATTCTAGAAGACTATAATCAATCCTAATTGCATTAGGAATGATAATTCATAATAGGCCCTCCCTAGATCATTGGGCCGCATATAAGAACCAAATCGGGCCTAGTTTAGTAATTTGGGCATAACTTCCTCATTATTTATCGGAATTGGGCTTATAATATATCGTTGGGAAGCTCTTTTCGAGCCCAATCCAACTACACTATTATTGGACCCATATCATAGACCAAAATAAAATGGAATTCACGTTATTCATAAATAGGATAAGAAAAGAAATATTTTCAAAAACAGAAAGAAGAGATATTTTAATAAAAACATCCTCATCATTAGACTTTTCACACTTTTTCCTCGTTCGATAATCAAATGACATGAAAGGTATTCATCACTGGGTTTGGTTTTGGGGAGACACATTTGGGTGTCTACAAGGGCGAAGGAAACTTCGAGCTTGGTTATATGTGTTTAAGTGTCGTGAAGGAGGAATATTGCATTTGATAAGGCACGGCTTAGAAAGAGGGAAAAAGAATAAGCATCTATCTTGAAGAGAGAAGAGAATAAAATTAGATGATTGTTGATGATCGTTGGTGATTGAAAACGGGGAAAAACGAACCTATTTATAGAGAAAAAAGACCGTAAACGATTAAAAAAGAGTTAGAATTCAAATTGGAATAGATTCCTTTTGATGCGGCAAGATAAGGACTATTGCGGCGCGATAAAAACAATTTTTTTTGTTGTTTTTGTTTTTATCATAACTTTTGATCCAGAAGTCCAAAAAAGGCATATAATATGTCGTTGGAAAGATCTTGAAGTATACTTTCCAAACCAATTAGAATAAGATTAAATTATTTTTAGAATAAAAGATATGGTCGAAATAGTGGGATGGTATAAGTTTTGGATAGAGTTTTGTATCTCTTTCATATCTTTTTTATTATAACTTAAAATTAATATTATAATATATAATTGGAAAGATAATTTAAAGATCTATCCAACTATATAAGATTTGTATAAAAAATTTTAGGCACGAAAATAATATCTGAATGTCTTTGAGCATCTTTAAATTTGAATAGAATTAGGACTTAAAAAAGGAAAGTTTTATTCAATTTAAAATTCTTTGATCTTTATCTTTCAAAAAAGGATAACTAAGATCTTTTAGAAATTATGGAAGCTTCATATGAATCCTAATTGGTTCAGGAATGGGATTAAACCCTTGGACCCTCCACATGATCATTGGGCCGTAGGTAAAATCCGGTTTAAGCTTAGTTTAGTATTTAGGCCATAACTTCCTCATTATTCATCGGAATTGGAATATATTGTTGGAAAGATCTTTTCAAGCCCCATCCAACTACACAATTATTGGACCAATATTATGGACACAACCAAACAGGACTTGATGTTTTTCATAAACAGGGTACGAAAAGAAAGATTTTCAAAAGCAGAAAGAAGTATTTTTTTAAAAAAATAAAGGAATTCACGAGACTCTTTCACATTTTAATTTGTTCGATAATCAATGACGTGAAAGATATTAATCACTGGGTTTGGCTTTTGGGGAGACACAATCAGGTGTCTACGGAAAGCAAACGACAAATGACAAATTCTCTTAGAAAAGTCAAAGATTCTCTTAGATTCTCTTAAAGTTTTTCGTGAACATGTGAAAAATGAGGGGCAAAGTTATATTTATAGAGGGTAAATTTCCGGGCAATCCCGTAGTTTTCCTAGATGGGTGAACAGTAAAACTGATACCCTAATGCATGAGTGATAAATGTCTTAGATGCCCCGTGGCACGCCATGTCACATTTGTAAGGGGCAAATGTTTTGGGTAAAATTACCTAAGACGCGTGGCCCTATCAGAAGGTGACATGTGTCAGCCCATGAAAGGCCCAAATGGATCAATTACGTCATGACACGTGTCTCTCCAAACAATTGGGAGAAAAGGTTGTCTTCCTAGCTCAAATCCCAAGAAAGCCGTAATACGGCGCAACCCACCAAACTTAGGTAAGAATGACTTAAGAAAGGGAACTTTTTCCAATGACCCTATAAGTAGGGAGATTTCCCCCAATTTTAGGACAAGTTCATTTATTATAACATACCTACATTTTCTTACATCAAAGAAAACACCTGATCTCGAAATCTGAGAAGATCTCATTTTTACCTTTTCCACACCTTTTCATCTTCTACGACCAATACTAACTTGATCATCTAAGGCGGAGCTCCTAACAACCAGAGTCTTTATGTTTTTTATGGTACAGACCGCGTCAGACTAGTCTTGGTGATTTAACTCTCCTGAGTGACCAGAAAACACCCAAAACAATTCTCACATTTTATGTTGAGTTAGGTTGAAGAGATAAAAGAAAAAGAAAAAACACCTTTTTCAATCACCCTTACTATCACCATCTCCTTAAGCTATAGGAAACATCTTCAAGCTTCAACACCCATCACTCACAACATGTGACCACCCTTACCCAAGGATAAACTAGTTTTTGCCTGTGCCCACGTGAATCTTAATGCATATCATTTACAAATCATATTTAAGTGGCTTAACCTTTTGATGTAAAATTTTCAAACATTTGATATCATTGATTTATGTAGGAATATTATCAATAATGAAAATACACTGTATACCAAAAAAAAAAAAAAAAAAAACCTATTGTATAGCTCAGACATTACATCGGGTTACTAATTTAATAAAACCTTGTGATTAGTATATTTTTCATTTTTTGTTTTCAAAACTATGTGTACAATATGTGGAGTATAGCTAAATTGAAAACTTTCCTCTCTTTCCTTTATGCTCTCTTAAAAAAAAACCCTAGCCTCTATTGTTTATTTTTGAAGGGTTTTCATCAATTTTATTAGTTAAAATCCCCAACCTTTGTTTCCTTGTATATTTTAAGGTTTATAATTATGATTTATCCCTTGAAAAGGGGTTTTTGATCTCATTAAAAAGATAAAGTTTTTTTCGATCTTCTTCAAAAGACTAGGTTTTTTTATCTCCTTCGAAAGAAGGGTTTTTTCTCCTCTTTTCAAGGAGGAATTTCTTTAAGTTAAATTCCAGGATAATATATGTGATGGATTGCGGTGAAATTGTTTCGTTGGTAAAAAATTATGTGGGTTTGCAAAGGTTATCAATGTTTTGAATACAATCAACGAATTGAAATCATCCTCACGACTACATGGAATCATTAAATTGTCTTTCCATCAAGGTTGTATTTTCTAGCGCTATAAGCGGGAAATGTTCCACATTGTAAGATCTGTTTGACGATCGTAGTTTCTATGAAGGAAATTTTTATTCGATTCAAATTATGTATTTGTTAAATTTGATTATCGTTGTAGATATCGTCTGACTTTTTGAATGAATATTTATATATTTTATATATAAATATTAATGGCGGAAATTTTATCAATATATATATATATATATATATATATATATATATATATGCTAATGGTTTTTATTGTTTTAATTAAATCTTAATTAAACCTTAATATTAGCAATTATATACGTTTATTTTGATGTTCATAATATGATTGATGTTTGACTTAAACAATAAATTAATTTTCTTTCTTATAAGAGATTGGGTGTTTGAATATTTTTATCCTTATATTTTTAGGAAAATTCTATACGTAGCTCTCTAGGGTATATATTAAGAGATAAAATGGTAAAAAATAATGAATATGTAACATTAATTAAAATGACGTACGCGTGATTTTGTCATGCATTCCTAAATTAGTACCAAATAATTAAAGAAAGGTTTTTATTGCTTATTCATAGCCCTATAGCATTACCTATATTTTTATATGGAGTAATGTTGGTTGATTGGGTGACGTGACATAATGATTATGGTTGATTGAGTGGTGATGTGGCGTAATGAGAGGTTTAGTAGGTGATGTGGCGTGATTAAAAGGGTTTTAGGTGACACATAGACGCTCTTAGGAACACCTTTTAATAGTATATATTTGGTGTATTTATTGTACATCTACGTATAAAATGATATTTATATTGTATCGATCTATTGTTTCTGAGTTAATTATTGTTTTATAGTTATATTTGTAAAGTAAAAATACATTTCTATCTTTCAAAGGCCCTTTTTGATTGAAAAAGAAAATACAGGAAAGGGTTTTAATCATGTACCCATGTTTAATTGAAGAATGAAATGGAGGATTTAAAGGAAAGGAAAGGAAGTGGAAGGAAAATTCCTTTACAAATTTTTAGCTTTCCTTTCCTCCCAAAATTGGAGGAATTCGACTGGAAAGGGAAAAATATAAGTTATACGTATGAATTTCGTTCTATTCCCTTCCTTTCCTTTGATTGACCGAAACGTATTGGGAAATAAAAACACCTTCCTTTCCCTTATTTTCCCTTCTCTTCCCTTCCTTTCTCTTTCTTTATTAATATTGAACCAAATAAAGCTTAAAAGTTGATAGTAGCTTTAAGATTTACAAACATGGCAATAGAGCTGTCATCTATCTTAAAATGAGACTAAGAAAAGAAATTAAAAGCACAACTAAAAAAAAAATATCCTGAATTACACCATTCAAGTTAGAGAATTAGATTGCGGCCTTAGATTGTCATCGATTGATTAGAATATGACAATCAGATTCAAGTGTGACATTCTTGAATCCATACTTCTTCGCAAGCTTGACTACCATCACAATAATATTTGCTTTTGCAAAATCTAAAGGCCACCATGCTCTCACTCTTCTTAAGGCTGCCAAAACAAGACGTCACCCCTATTGGTTCGAGCAACAATACCTTAACCTACCCACCTTTCCTCCACTAAGCTTGTTGTAGGTGGCGTATGAAGTGCATCTACTTCAACATACTTGAATATGATTCACAATCTAGGATGTTGAAATTTACTATAATAACAATAGGAACAAAGGATGATGTAGGGTATAGCCAACAATTTTTTTTAAAATTAAAGAGACGAGACTTATATTACATAGGGGTGATTAAGTAACATCCTTGAAAAGAAGGGTTCAGTCAAGATTAAGCTGTAATATTAATTCTACATTAATATTACTGATCGGAAGCGGCCTCCGATCACTTGATCCTACTGAATATATTAGTTTTCTAATAATTCTGAACCCACTATCAAAATAATACACTTATTTGAAGGACACCATTCCTTTCAATCTCCCACTTGTCCTTCTGGACAAGTGAGCTTTCAGTGTATGGCCCCTTTCCTATGTCTCTTCATGAACTATAAGGTAAGATTATTTATCATCCCTGTTACGTCCAGAAGTGTTTCTCGAAATCCGAGTTTGACTGTCAATAAGCAGATGATTTCTAAAATCCATCTGAGCACGACCATGCATTTACACAGTCTCGCTATTCGAGAGGCCTTGTAAACAACAAGACATGCTCCCTATTGTTAGTAGGGGGACATTCCCAGTCTTGTAATGTAGCTTCTCTTACTAAGAGGACCTAGCCACCTGAGTGATGCCGTTATAATCCCCTATTACGGCAGACGTTTGACAATCATCAAAGCGGACTAGTACTGAAACAAGAAAGCTCACAATACTCATGGTCAAGGAAAAAAGGTTCCGATAGCAATAATTATGACGATTTTTAATCTCTTAAAGTATTCTCATAGGTTAATCCAGTATGGTTCTAAACCAATACCTGTGCAATGATTCATGACAATCATGTCCTTGTAGCACAAAACGGTGCCATGAATCAAACTACACACTAATCGCAACCGGTCATTAATCGTCCATCGTTTAAATGACCGCGATTAGGGATAATTTTCGATTATAATATTCAACGTTCACTTAATAGGTATTTGCTTACCAAGATTGGTCTTGATAACCTATTTTGAATATTCCAAGAATCGAATGGACTCATTATTTAATTCTAAACCACAATTAAATAGCAAACGAAGTGATAAAAATTGCATGAAATTTTAAATTACTCCAAAACCTGAATGGTTCATCTTATGATAAATGATTTTTCCGAATGTTTTAAGAGTATCATTCTTTATAAAACATCTATAGAAATCACACCCATATCTAATATGCTTGATTTCTTTCATGCAATTATGAATGTTGTTATTCACTTACTGCATAGGTTTAGTTATAACTACTTTGCTAATCTTAGCATCTTCATTACTGATCACTTTCATGATAAGATGATAAAATTTGAGAGTGTCATGGATTATATGTGATTTAGGATTTATTGTCCAAGTTATGGCTCCCACTCATTTTCATGATTGAGACCTTCAACTTGACAACCTACAGTCATTATCGTTCAACAACGAACTTTCCATAGAACATCTTCTTTATTATCGCCATTAAGGCAACAATATTCTCAACATATATTTTAGTAGACTTCCTGATGATGCTTTGATTGGGTTTCACTCCAAACGGATCACAATGATTTGGGATACCCTAATCACTTGTGATCATGGAAATTTTCCTTAAATTCTTGCACATTACACATGGATGCACGTCCATGTTACCATTCTCAAGCCACGACTTATTGTTAGCTCGTGCTTATAAACGACTTCCTTGTTAAGGATCTAATCCTTGTTAAGGTTTGTGCTTGCAACTTCAATTCTCAAATTGTATTTGTTTCCACAAGTCAATAACTCATCATATTACTTATCCAAGTACTTTGTATGTTTTTGGCTATAATCTAACGATCTATTACATAGATTCAGGTTGATTGGTACTACATACATACTTCACATGCTCTAAGAAAGTAAGTCGTGCAACGATTCCATATCACAACGTACATGATGGATTAAATTGTAGAGTAGTTCTCAATCTTATTCCATCCATGTGACATTTTAGCTCATTCATTTTCACTAAGTCTTGCTAAACTGTTTTCTATGTGATATGGTTGAAAGTCTCTATTAGAGTCTTTTGACTTAGTATTTAACCTAGCTTATACTTAGTTCAAACATTTACTTAGTTTTATACATACGGGTCGAAAGTCTTTTAAAGTCCTTCAATTCATGTTTAACAAGGTAAAATCCTTTACATGTTTAAACATTTCATTAAGTCTATACAATAGATCTTAATACCAATATGTACTAAGTATCGTCTTTTTCTTGGTCCATTGTCGAAAATACTTTCAAATCTAAGCATTTAGCATTTGATAGTTATTTCACAATAGAGTTCATAAACTTTTCTTTGGACCTTTATATAATTTACTATTGCTCCCACTAAACTTCTTATTCATAAGAATTTCTATGTTTTTCCATAAGTTAATAATTTTATTAACTTCATGAGAAAACATGTTCCAATTCCTATATGCAATGCTTCTATTAATCCCATAATGGATTTCTTGAGCTTGCATTCAAATCTAGCATTATTTTAGATTTTCAAAACCCTTAGACTATTTTAAAGTCACTTCCAAAATCCTATTTTAGGAAGGCAGTTTTGGTATCTATTTTGCCATAGTTCATATGTGCAATTTTTCTAGAACAATCACGAAAAGACTTGAGCATTTTGATTGGTGAGTAGTATTTTTTATTAAAATAAACTCCGTGAATTTAATTGTATCATTTTCAACCAATTTAGCTATGTATGCATATACATTCCACATTTTTTAGTTTTCTCCTTGAAAACTTATTTGCAATCGACGGGTCTTTCACCCTTTGATATGTCCATTTTATATAGTGTTTTACCCCCGTCCCTTGGTAGTAATTAACAATGTTTTTGGCTCTTTAGAGCCACTTTTATTACTAATTGGTTTTTCTAGTGTTTTCGTAGTTTTGGTTGACTTTTGTAGGCATTTGCACTTTTGAAGCATTTTCCCGAGATATTATGGAGTGACTACGAGCATTGGAGGAGCACGACCAGTTTTTATAGCCTAGGGCCGGATAGAGTCATCGAACCGATGATTAGGGGCTTATCATTTGATATTCCAAGGCATTTGGACCGAGTATTCAAGACCCGAAGAGGAAATCCGGATTGGGCCGAAGAATCGGAGCCCAATTAATAAGTCCAAGCTAGCCCAAGTGTTCGGGCTCGGCCAAGTAAGCTACCTCCCGAAGGCGCGCCTGGCCGGGCAGGGAAGATGAGTTCGTGCCCGGCCGGGCGCGAGAGAAGCACATATAGGAGAAAAGGCGGGCCCGATCGGGCGCCCCTTTCCCCGATCGGGCGCGAGATTTTTAGAGTGTTGATTCGGCGATTTATTTTAGTTTTTATTAGGAGTATTTGTTTTAGATATAAATACGATTTTAATGCTTTCGATTAGTATCTCCTCTCTTAGACTTTCTATTTCTACTTAGCTTTTGATTAGTTTCTCTATCTACAACTTTGTTCTTAATTCAACTCCTTAATTCTGATTATTTTGGTAACGATTTCTTATACTTTAATTGCAGTTATTTACTTTATTTCTTTTATCATGTCTCCTTTAATTGCTTTGTTTAGTTTATGTTCAATTATGTGTGAGTAGTTTTCTTACTAGGGTTTATGGGGATCCATAAATAATATGAAGGGGTAAATTATTATTGGTGATTATCAATGCTAAATTAGTTTCCTATTGATTGATTTAATGCTCTGTGACTAGATTAGGCCTGATCTTTTATGCATCAGTTTGACAATATTTGATTCGAGATTCGAGATTCGAGAGATGAGAATTGATGTTTTGGTCTAGTTTCAATAGGCAGGTTAATTAATCAATGGTTAAGTCGAGATTTGAGAGATGAGATTTAATACAGGTAAATTAATTCTGTGATTGTAATAAGTAGAGAGAGCCCTTTCTGATCTGATTAATTCATGCATTGATGATCGATTATTATGTTTTACCCTAGAATATTATTTATTGGTGAACCTATTCCCTAGGTCTTTTATCCCTTGATTTTCTTCCTACTTTTATTCCTTCCAAATTTTACTCCTAGTAGTTTAGTTCCATTTTTTAATAACAAATTAGTTACTTAATAATTTAGATTTCTTTAATTAATTAGGAATAGAAAGCCCAGTTTCTCTGTGGATTTGACCCTACTTCCCTATCTCCATTAGTTAGAGGAATTAGGAATTACTTTTGATTGGGTAATACGACTTTAGCCTGTCAAATTTTGGCGCCGTTGCCGGGGAAACGATTTTATTTTTATTTTTGATTGTTTTCTGTAGTCTAGGTTATTTCTTCTTGTCTCAGAGACCGTTAGTTATTTAAGGCAAGTCTCATATTTTCTTTTTAGTTCTTTGTTTATGCCAGGTGTTCCAGATCAGGTTATATACCATTCGATCCTGAGATCGAACGATCTTTGCATAGACAAAAGAATCTTTACAGGTGAATCCTAGCGGGTTCCGGTGATAACAATAATTGCCGAGACCCTCCAACTGATTCTAGCGATTCAGAGGTATCTTCAGATCCAGAATCAGAGATGGCGGTACCTAAGAAGCTTAGTTATTATTCGCAGCCAAAGGTTACAGATTTTCCACACCTTACTCCCACTTCGGCTCTTGATGGGGTACAATTCGAGATTAAACCCCAATTTATCAAGATGATAGAAAGGAAGCAATTGAGTGGAGCTAAGGGTGAAGACACAAATCTTCATAGTACAGACTACTGTTAATATTGTAATACCATCAGGCAAGCTTGGGTCGCACAAGACCAAATTAGGGAGATTCTCTTTCCTTTCTTTTTTTGTGGAAAAGCTAAATTATGGTATAATGGATTAAATAGAACTGCACTTGGTATAACTGACTGGGAGACTCTTGTTTTAAATTTTTATAATAAATATTACCCTGCAGAGAGAACAGCTGTACTAAGGAGTGCCATTCAGAACTTTTCCCAAGAGCCAGATGAAACTATATATGAGGTTTGGGAGAGATTCAAGGATCTACAGAGAGAATGCCCCCACCATAATCTGGCACAATGGTAGTTAATCCAAGCCTTTTACAATGGGATTGGAAATTCATCTAGAATAATATTGGATTTTGCAGCTAGTGGGAGGTTTATGAACCTTAATGTTGATGATGCAGGTTAAGTTATTGAAGATATGGCAATTCATAATTGCCAATATGGGAATCCCAGAGGCTTTGCTAACAAAGGGAAACACAGTGTCGACTCTGTATCCTTCTTATAAGCTCAATTAACCTCTATTTGCCAAAAATAGATAATCTTAATACTGCAAATGTAGCTAATGTTTCTGCAATTAATAATAATGCTAATGAAGCTTTCTGTGAAAATTGTGGAATTGTAGGTCATTGGGAGCAGGATTCCAGGAGTTCTATGGAGCAAGTCAATGCCTTTCAATCTTATAGGCAGAGTGACCCATACTCCAACACCTACAATCCTGGGTTCCGGAATCATCCATATCTTTCCTACCAAAGCACCAATGTTCAAAATCCGCCACCTCCACAACAATCACAGGCGCTACAACAACCATAGCAGAAATATTACCACCCCAATGTTGGCCAGAAGAATCAACCACAACAACCCTCATCATCTTCCGACCCTGCCTTCGCAGAAAATACAACGATGCTGGCTAGTATGCAGAAGCACATGGAGAGTAGAGATGCCCAAATTGATTTGATCATAGCACATAATAAAATTGTAGATAATAAAATTCCGCAGATTTTTGCTACTCTACAAGCCCGCCAATAGGGAGCCCTAGCAGCACAGCCAACCAGGCCTACAGATCAAGCTTTTGCAATTACTCTAATGAGTGGTTCACACTATGAAGGGCCCCCTATGCCCAGATATGATGAACATGTTTTAATGAATAATGCTAATCTTGATTCCACTAATCTTAACAATGTAGCTAATAGCCCTGCAGGGCTAAAGAGTAGTACTAATATTTTTTATAATACATTGCAGGGTACGACTCCAAGGAAGTTAGCACCTCCGGATAAGAGCAGTAATGCTCCAAAGCCACTTATCAAACTTCCATTCCCCAATCGTCACTTAAAAACAAATTTGAATAAACAGTTGGGTAAGTTTCTGGAGATGGTTAAAGATTTGTTGGTAACATCTATTAGTGGGGTAGAGACATTCGCTTTTACTGCAGAATGTAGTGTCGTACTTCAAAATAAATCTCCATCTAAACTGAAAGATCCGGGTAGTTTTTCTATCCCTTGTCATATTGGCAATCTAATGATTGATAATGCATTATGTGATTTGGGTGCTACCATTAGTGTCACGCCATTATCTTTGTGTTCCAAGTTAAATATGGGTAAATTAAAAGCAACTAATATTACTCTACAATGGCCGACCGTTCTTTTAAATACCCCTTAGGTGTTTTAGAGGATGTTCCTGTTAGAGTAGGTAAATTATAATATACCTGTTGATTTTGTTGTTCTTAATATGGCTGAGGATATGCAAACCCCAATTATTTTGGGTAGACCATTCCTTAACACTGCAAGAGCAATTATAGATGTGAAATGTGGAAAATTGACCCTATCAGTAGGGGATGATAAAATTACTTTCAATTTGAATAATACCCCTAAAATCCCCATGACAAAGTAGAAGTGTTTCAGTGTTAATGTGGTTCATAATTGTTCTAATAAGCCCCAAGCTCTTGTAAAAGATCATTTGGAAGCGATATCTTGTGTTGCATCTTAAACAAATGAAATAGACAAATGGAAAAAGGAAGTTGATGCAATAGAAAGAGCCCTCTACACTGTCGTTCTTGGATTTGAAGATGAGAAGGTGGAAATAAACAAGCAAGTTGTGGAAATTCAGCTTATAGTAAGTGTTCCGCCACATCGAGTTGTAATTGCTCAATCTTGTGATAATTTTAAGCAACCATCGGTAAAAAAGGGGTCTCTAGTGCGTAGTATTAAAGAACCCCATTTCAAGTCAAGGAGGATCCGCCGGATAAGGTGAATTGGCATCCCACACGGTATGTCCAGAAGCCGCGTCGTGGTCTAAACACCGCTCGACCGGGTGAGAAACCACCCGAGAAAGCGGTAGGCCAAGGGTCCTAGTTTTTATACTTGGTAAGAGGATCGTGCGGGACCTAGATAAACCAGCGCTTTGCGGGAGGTAACCCGTATTTTCTTGCTTTTTAGACTAGTTTTTCTTTCTATTTTTTTTGTGAGAGGAGAGAGGAGGGAGTTTAATGAGTTTTTGTACAAGTTTTAAGGAAAAGAGTTGGTTAAAATTTGAAGAAAAGAGGAAAAAAAATACCCCCATACTAATGTTGTCTTGGGCCCAATAGGGCGAAGCACCGCCTGATCGGGCGCGAGACTAAGGGCAATAATTGAAGAATTTTTGCCCAACTGGGCGCGAGAATTGACGAAATACGGAGATTTTTATCGCCCGATCGGGCGAAGGGCGCCCGACCGGGCGAAGGGCGCCCGACCGGGCGCGAGAGTCTAAGAAAAATCGAGCGAATTTTCGCCCGACCGGGCGCGTGAGGAGTTTAATTTATGGAATTTAGATCACCTGACCGGGCGCGGATACCTCCACCCGTGTTTTCTTCTTCTTCCTACGTTCTTTTCTCACTTCTTTCTTTTTCCACCATTTTTTTTTATCTCTCTAAAACCTTAAACTCTCTAACTTCTCTCTAAGTTCTCTTCTCCATTTCTCATCCAAATTCAATAATTTTTACATATTTTTAACCCTCTCTTAATCCACTACATTCCCATACCAAAATTCCCAAATTCCAATCAGAAAAAAATCTTACCCATTTTTGAAATGTGGCATCAAAGAGGTCGAGGACAATTCTAGGGAAGAGTTCTAGCTCAAGTCATTAATACGATCCGGAATTGCAACTTTCGCAATGGCCGACCATCAGAATTGCTACCCCGGAGCAAAGAGAACGACTTGAGCAACTCTCCTGGCGTGAGGTAATCCCTTCACGGTGGTTACACTATCCTACTCTTGAATCCTATGGTTTATGTGATTATGTGAAATGTTCTCTGAACGATATAGGGATGAGAAAATTCGTAGATATGCACTACCCTACTTATCGTAAATTAACATGTGAATTCCTGTCTTCTTTGTCTGTTGTAAATAGCAAAAATGGTCCGAAATTAATGTTTAGGTTAAATAATAGAAATATTGTTTTAACCTTTGTTGATTTTTATAAGATTTTTGATTTAAATTCTGAATTACCCAACTAATGGAATGAGAATTATAAAATGGAAGATATTTATCATGTTTTGACTAGTTTACCGGTGCATAACGCCCAACATGCTAGAGCCAGACCCATCCATCACCCTGTACCTAATATTTGGCAAAAATTTGCAGGTGTTTTTTTTTGGGTAGGAATGAGCCGCACAATGCTCAAACCAATGAATTAGCTGTAATTGGACACTATGTGTTTGGGTACGGTAAGCTAAACATTGCTAGATACATTATGTTTCACCTCAGTAGATATGCCTCGACTAGTGACCATGTTACCACCCCAATTCGTCTAGGAGGCCTCATCACTAGGATAACAGTTAAGAATGCCGGGTTTGTAGAGAGTGGACGTCACGGTCTCACTAACTGTGGACCAGACACTTATATAACTGCTAGGTACCTAGAGGACTTGGTTTGGGTACGTTTGGATAGCCAGAGAGTCCCCAATTTGTGCATTAGGACAGGGTCGGAACAACCATTGCCTATCTTTCCCCTGCCTAATCCCGAGTTGACCGCTTTTCCTCCTGGGCAAGAGTCTTATACATATGACCTATTAGTTTCCCACGCTAGGGGGCAAGCACCACCAGTTCCACCACTAGTTTCATCACCCCAGCTTGAGCCCGAGGTAGTGCTTTCACCACCTCGCATGTCTTATACAGCTCCACCTCCTCCCCATAGTGACTATGAGACAGTTTGGGATCTTCAGAGTATAGGTCAGGCCATAGGGCGCAAAGAGTATTCACATAGCGACCTTAGGAGGATGGTAGGCTCCCTTCACCAGCGATTAGGGTACCTTGAGAGGAACTAGGGTAGAGCCTTGTATCCTATGTATGATGATTATGCTCGTCGGGGAAATATTCTCGACGATGCTATTTACTCTGATTGGTTTCATCCCCCACCTCAAGGATACGATAGAGTTCCCACCGCCCGTGGTATTTATACTGACTATTCATCTTTCCACGGGTACGGCCAAGACATACCTTTTGGGGGACTGGTTGGGGGGGTGGTTTTTAGCCTAACTATTTTGGTGGTAGCTCTTCTGGTGAAGGTGCTGCAGGTGGTAGCGGTGGAGGATTCAGCTCCATGGATGAGGATGACGAGGATTAGCCAGCTGGGCTAGTTCCCGAGCCAATGAGGACATTGTCTGATTCTAGCTTAGGAGAGATTTTGGATTTGGTATCTTTCTTTTTATCTTTTCTTTTATTTTTGGTGTGTTTTCTCTAATTAAATTTATTGTTTTCTAATATAGTTTTATTGCTTTCTTATATGAAAAATACAAAAAAATTGAAAAATAAAAAAATAAAAAAATATGTTCCAATGAATTGTAAATCATGCTTCCCTGTGCCCCATACTTGGAAAATATTGTTTTGATTTTTGGTGTATTATGATAAGCATTGTGGATTTTTTTATCATGATTTGAAGTTTGATTGCTTAGATGCCCTAACATGCGTTAATTTTGCCCAACTGCTTGTGAATATAGTGCTTGACTAGTTGATTTGGTTAGGAATGTGTGATAGTTCCTGGTATGTCAATGAATTTGAGTATTGGTTTGCAACTATGAGTAATGTTTGTATGACTCATTATTATGCACATTGACGAGGAAATCCGGATTGGGCAGAAGAATCAGAGCCCAATCAATATGTCCAAGCTAGCCTAAGTGTCCAGGCCCGGCCAAGTAAGCTATCGCCTGAAGGCGCGCCCGACCAGGCAGGGATGATGAGTTCGCGCTCGAGCTTGCGTCCGGCGTGGCGCGAGAGAAGCACATATAGGCTAAAAGGCGGGCCCGATCGGGCGGCCCTTCGTCCGATCGGGCACGAGATTTTTAGAGTGCTGATTTGGCGATTTATTTTAGTTTTAATTAGAAGTATTTATTTTAGATGTAAATATGATTTAAATGCTTTCGATTAGTATCTCTTCTCTTAGAGTTTCTCTCTCAGTTATTTAATTTATTTCTTTTATCATGTCTCCTTTAATTGCTTTGTTAGTTTATGTTCAATTATATGTGAGTAGTTTTTTTTCTAGGGTTTATGGGGATCCATAAATAATATGAAGGGGTAAATTATTGTTGTTGATTATCAATGCTAAATTAGTTTCCTATTGATTGATTAGATTAGATTAGGCCCGATCTTTTATGCATGAGTTTGACAATAATGATTTGAGATTCGAGAGATGAGAATTGATGTTTAGGTCTAGTTTCAATAGGCAGATTAATTTATAAATGGTTAAGTCGAGATTCGAGAGATGAGATTTAATACCGGTAAATTAATTCTGTGATTTTAATAAGTAGCGAGAGCCCTTTATGATCTGATTAATTCATGCATTGATGATTGATTGTTATGTTTTACTTTGGAACATTATTTATTGGTGAACCTATGCCCTAGGTCTTTTATCCCTTGATTTTCTTCCTACTTTTATTCCTTCCCACTTTTAGTCCTAGTAGTTTAGTTCCACTTTTAAATAACAAATTAGTTACTTAATAATTTAGATTGCTTTAATTAATTAGGAATAGAAAGACCAGTTTCTCTGTGGATTCGACCCAACTTCCCTATTTGCATTAGTCAGAGGATTTAGGAATTACTTTTGATTGGGTGATACGACTTTAGCCTGTCACCCTTCATGCAAATTAATCAAGTTTCAAACATGATTTTCAAACATGGGGTCTGTTTTGGATTTTCATGGTCTCTAACCATAATTCGGAATTTGGATTTGTCGTAGCTATCTTAGAAGACATTATTCCTTTACTATCTAATAGTAAATAGTATGCTTGTAAGTCTTAGGTTTATTTCTAACTTAATAAAAATTTATAGGATTCAATCTATGCCTTTGGTGAATTCTATAAATATACGGGGCTATTGCATCAACCACTGAGTTTCAAGGCGCTTCTTCCCTTTTATTATGTTGATCTTACTCCAACATTTCTGATGTTTTGTGAGTAATGAATTCTCTTGTAAGGCACTTGTAAAGTCCTTTTGAGTATTCTTGATTAAGCGTTCTCACGAAGTCCTTTTAAGGTCTTCTGAGATTCTCATTTCTAGTTTGTTGCTAAGCTCGATGGTCATCGAGTTCATTTTCCTCCCACTTGTCGTTTTGGAAACGTGTTTCCTTCCAGAGAGACACCACTTAGAGCAACAAACTTTATGTTCTCAATTAGGTTGTGGAGGTAATGCCTGTAGTCTCACTTGAATGCTTACAAAGGGACATGTATATTGTCTTTGGGTAAAAGTTCGTTGTAAAACAAATAGTTAACTCCTACTCGAGCTATCTTAGCCTTTAATGATCCATTAAGATCCCACTCAACCACTTAGTTCTTGCTAAGCTGGTGAGCTCCCATTGAGTCACTTAGCTCCACTGAGCCAGTGAACTCCCACTGTGGCTAAGAGTTTTAGACATATACTTGAAAAGACATTTAGAAGTTAATTCTATCCATAACTGAATATGGTGTCCTTTCTTAGCTCCGACATTTTTTTTTGTGTAACATTAGTTCTTCGTGCAAATCTTAAGAACTTTATAAGAAGGGATGTGATCCATCATTGTTCGAGTCATTTTAAATGGCATCGAGGTCTCCGTGAAGACACACTATGTTCTTAGAGGAGTTATTTGTGAAAATTTCAATTTCATAACTTTGTGATGGTCACGCTTGGCTCAAGCAAACATCGCTCGATCTAATCTAGATGTTTTGATATCTTTCCAAGTCGATTTTGTACTTCACTGAACTCTTGAACTATTCAAGGTCAAGTTTGTTAAAATTTGATAAATATAGCCATATTCTTTCAAAGTCTTTGTGAAACGTTGAAGTAAATGAATCCTCTTTAGCTTTCGGAGTCAATTGTCTATACCAAGAACAATAGCTCGTTACTTTGTCGGTTTCAACAAGTAAAACTTGCTTGTCTTAGAATGATTCCGAATTGATAAACTATCAAGAGCCTATCTAATAGAGCCTTGAGTACGTTCTTTGTCGATGTGACATTGCTAAATATGTCCAGAACGCAAATCATGCCCATGACTTTGACCTTTTGACAGTTTATCATATTAAGAAAATGTTTGTCTATAACCAAGCATTCTTGACTCATGGTTTAGAAAACGATGCCATTCAAATAAATTTGCAACTATTTCTCATTGATTTAATTGTGAGTCTTTCCGTGTGTAAACGGATCAATTGCTGATTATGGAACACAATAACCATTTATTTGTTCCAGCATTAGCTTAAAGGTCTTTAAACAAAGCATACAACCTTACAACTGATGTAGCACCACTTTCTTCATTCAAAGCTTGTAAGTCGATAACTTAAATTATTTTCAATAGTTTTAGGTCACTTTCAAAGTGGAACACTCAAGCAGTATCCGATACTTTGTGAAGATAATGAGTTGCTAAGTTAACTTCAATAAGATAAATTCTTTAGTAAAATGGAATCTCATTCCTTTTCTTTGTTCCTCGTTTCCTATATTTCTTATCATACTTTATCTCATAATATTTAAGAACCATTTCTTTAAGAGTCTTTGACTTTTATACTTTGTTAGGCATAATTAAGCATCTAATGCGTCGTAAAACAAAGTTCCATCTTTTCCTTTAATTCACGCTCGAATTACTACGTCAATGAGTCCTACTCATATATGTATTAAGAGAAAAGATATGTTGGTTGTCAATATTGACAATTTTGAGTTTGGAACTCAATACTTCATGTTTTATCAAAACTACCTAGTATTTTTGTAGACACCTAAAAATGTATCCCCAAAACCAAACCCGATGATGAACAACCTTTCACCGCCATTATTGGTCGGGTTAAGTATTTAATCTTGGAGTGCTTAAATAAATATTTACATTTCATAAACCAACCAAAATTCTAGCCCATTTCCCCAAACCATAACTTATTTTCTTCTTTTCGTTCCTTTAAACCCAAAATAATTCATTTCGTGTCCTTTAAAATCATTCATTTTGTGTCCTTTTATAAAAATTTTTAAGTTTATTTTGGTCCATAATCTGGGTCCAATGATTAAATAGTTGGATGGGGATTGAAAATATCTTTTCAACGATATATTATAACCCCAAATCCGAGTTGTAACGAATAAGTTATGACCAAAATATTAAACTGAGTCCAAACCGAACCTAAGCCCACCTTGCCTACGACCCAATGATCATGTGGAGGGTCCAAATTATTTAATCCCATTCCTAAACCAATTAAGATTAATTAGAAGCTTATATAAGTTTCTAAAATATCTTAATCATCCTTTTTGAAAAGATAAGTTAAAGAGTTTGAAATTGAATAAAACTCCTTTTTTTTTAAAGTTCTAATTTGATTCGAATTGAAAGACATACAAAGATAGACAGATATTTTTTTCGTGCCATATATTTTATATCCAAATTTTATATGGTTGGATAGCCCTTGAAATTATCTTTCCAATGATATATTATAATATCAATTCCGACCTATAACGGAAAGATATGAATAAAATGTCAAACTCTATCCAAAACTGACACCGTCTCACTATTTCGGCCATATATATATTTTATTATATAAAATATTTTAATCTGATTCCAATTGGGTTAGAAAGTAGACTTCAAGAGTTTTCCAACTATATCTTATTCATCTTATTCTGATTTCTGGATCAAAAGATATGATAAAAACAAAAACCGCAAAAACTACTGTCTATCGCAAGAGTTTTATCCGATTCGAATTCTTATCTTGTTTTTTCGACCCTTCTTTTTGATCTATAAATAGAGGTCATATGTCCCTTTTTTTAATCATCAACAAGATTGATCATCAAATAATTCTCTTCTCCCTCTTTAGCCTAAATACTAGCCATCCTATTCTCTAAAAATACTTCCCTTAAGCACTCCAAGGAGTTCATATTTAACCTAAAGTTCTATACTTAAACCAAGGCGTGAAAGGTAGAATTAATTGAGTATTTTTACCAAATCAAATCTACATTTATTTAATTTAATTTTCATTTTATTTATATTTTTTTATTGAAGTTACTAACAGTTTATTCATGATGTAGCAATTCAAGGAAACGCGGAAAGTGAGTAATTGATTCACTTAATTACTCTTATTATTTTTATTGCTAGCATCAGATAGGATTATTATATTTGATTTGACTAACAATTTATTGTTGAATTTCTTCCAATATTAATGTTTATTCTATTTTTATTTATTGACCACCATATTGCATGTTTAAAGGGAATATGTAATTGAAAATCACGCCTAATAAGATAATTTGGACAACCGGTTTAGGTTCTTTTTTAATCTTGTTGTTTAATCGAGTGATCACTAATATTGTAGAATTATGTGTTGCATTAATATTAAACCAATTTAGCATAATAATAGTTCGGAACAAATTGAATCTTTGTTTACATGGCTTTGAGATCGCATGAATCATTTTTCACTATAAGAATCGAGTAGAGGCCAATACGGGCGAATGTGACTCCATGAATCACTTCGTACCATCATCCCCGATCTTCCTTTCGTGGTTCCGAACCATATGGAGTTAGTAATCTCATGGATTATGAATGGGGTGTAAACTTCACGGGTCAATCGTTGTTGCCTATGGTTGTCCCTTATCGTAGTTGCCTTAAATGATCCGTGAACGGTTTACAAGTTCCTTAAAAACTTGTTGGCGGCTCCATACTTTCCTTGTCCCTAATCGTATATGTCAATTCTCATTTCCTATGAGTGCTAAGCATATTCACCACATGCTTTAACGTAGGCGCACTTCAAACGACGCCTACAATTTTGAATACATGATGTCCAACCTTCCTTAAAAGACATTTATGAGAATTGTATTTTAGAAATGCTTTACTTTTATTTGAGAACCATTCTCAAAGATTTCCTTTACCAATCATGGAAAGCAATACAATATGATTTGGAATTCTACAAATATAAGTGCAAAGTATAAACATTTATCAAGTAAATAACATAATAAGTTTGAAAATTAAAAGGTATTCATGCAAATTTTCAGTTTTATTAAATGTCTTATCCACGCATTAAATTTGTCCTTATTTTGCGAGAATAAGTCGATTATAAGATCCAAGGAAACAAAGAGTGGCTAAGCATGGTTTGGCTTGTCTTAGCACTCAATCTCCCAAGGTAAGCAACGTTTTGCTAATGGCTCTAAGGCACTCTTGGTTGAATAAATCGTTGCATCTAATGCTCTCTCAACAATTTATCCACTTTGCCACGACATGTTAGGACTCCATCACTCACATCATTGAGTACAACCAAAACCAACTTGCATACCCGGTATTCCTTATGAGTCTAGGGAGTAGTAGTGATGCCTCGCTTTGGCGTAGCCCATCACTACTCTCAATAGGTCGATAAGTGTTGTTTTGGAATGACAATTTTACTCAATATTTAGGGACCTAGGGTTTCTATATTGGTTGATTTAAGTGAACTTAATTAATCATCACAACATTTGAAATCATAAACATGCATCTAACATATAATTCATATATAAATAATCATGAATATGTAAAGCATAAGCATTTTGATGCATATTGGCAACTAGCATGACCCCTTGAATTCTTCAATTCTTCAAAAGGTCTTCTTTTGCAACTTCATGGTTTTTTCTTCCAAGAACCTCCATCTTCAAGACTTGACCATAATTATGCAATAATAGTAACTACGATTAGGACTAATCTAAATATTAAGGTACAAAAATACTCAATAGTACGCAGACCGTATTTAGATTTACAAAAATACATCACGGACCGCAGTCCGTATTTTCTATCCTAATCGGGCCCCACTAGTTGCCATTTTTATAAATCCCGTGAGAGAATATACATTCCGTTCATCCATTCATTATTTGTGAATGGCCCATGCATTTTACAACAATAAACAATTAACAATGTATAAACACGCGATAACTAGTTACTAATCTAGGTGGTTCATCCAATTAACACGCCTAATTAAAAGTAGTCAAGGTTATTTTAACCGATTATGTAAATAAGTGCAATTAATATTTGAAGCTCCCACTAAATTTCGCATCCAACTCAATTAATCCAATTAATTAAGCCGGTAAAACCCAATTATTTGCTAAAATAAAATCTGTAAATGCCGCTCTTGAAAAATCGAGGCCTAGCCTCCAAAATTTATTAAAATAACTAAAACCAAATTATTAATAAAATAATTAAAATATCAAAATAAGCAAAACTTTACGTAGTCCAAATTATCCAAGTGCCTAGCACTAACATTTGGAGTGCTCATAACTCGCACACAACTCGCAGGATATCAATGTACCACATTGCTTCACAAGAAAATTCTACGCATATCCCCCTTAATGATGTACCAAGCTATGCACAAAAAAACAATCCTCAAGTAAGCTCAAATGTAAGCACCTTAGGCGGCTTACCCACGGCAAGCCAGAAGGCTGCCATGGTGTGCAAAGGGCTGCACGTGCGGCAACCACCATGAGCATGTGCACCATTTCGAGGCGCCTAGCAGCCTCGGCAGCCCCATGTGGGTTGCGTGAGCAACCCGGCTGGCCGAGAGAATGCTAGGGCTCTTAGGCCTCGATTTGATGCTCATGCTTCGGGAAATATCCCGACTTTGTATGACATATTTAATCAATTACTAAATTAATTTTAGAGTCAATTAATTTTGAGGAAAAATGAAAATTATAACAAGTCCAACTTAAATAAATTCATCCAAGTGCATAAAACAAAAATTATTCCAAGAACCATTCTTTAATAAAATTGGTTTAACTTGGTGCAACAAAAAAAAGAAGGAAACTACTCACTATTAATTTAATTAATTTAAATTAATCTTAAGTTTTGACAAAATAAAAGGGAGTTGGAAAAATGAACATAAATTCAATAAAGATTCAAACTTTAATACTTGTGAATCCTTGAAAATTATATCTTCCAATATGAAGATAAACAAATTTCTATCACAAGTTTAAAACTTTATGATTCCAATAAACTAAAAAATGATTAAATCAACAAAGTTCAACATAAAATTCATGGAATTTAGTAACTCAAAGTTTCAATTACTTAACATAATTAAAGATTGAATCTTTAGTACTTGGAAGCCTCAAAGAACAACAATTTCACACTTAATGCAATTAATTTGCAATTATGTGAAAAATAAAACCAAGCTTTCAAACACAAATTACCACCAAGTAATCATGCCTAAAGAGGTTTAAAATTGCATATAAAATATGTATTGAACCAATTACATAAACACCAGAAATATGCAATTAATTTTCAAGGTTAGAAAGACTTAAAATTTTTCGTAAAAACAAAAAACCCCTCGAAAAATAAATTTCTGGTCGTTTTTTTGGCTACAAACCGAGTACTAAAAGGGTAAAACCATTTCCATAATGCCTTTTCCACCCAAAATTCACTATTTTTGGGTCGAAATCTGGGTTTGGGAGCTGAAGTCAGCTTTAATACGAGGTTAAAATGGATAAAACGAGCTACTAATCTAATTTGCAACTTATAACCAGAAAAATGAAGCCATAAAAATACCTTGAAAAATATTATGATTTAAAAAAAAACAAGCAAGGCTCCGATACCGCTGTTGGGGTTTGGTGAGTCCGACTCACCGTGGAAACAAACCCAAAAACAGGACCGCACTCGAATAAATAAAACCATAAACATAATTAAATTAATCAAAAGATTAAGATAAAACGATTACCTTTTGGAGCGTGCTTCGCCGGACCAAATGGGCTCTTAATTAAAAGCTTATTCCCGAAAACACGAGAGCCTCCCACGGAAATCCACCCGCAAAAACGACTTCCGAATTTTAGGTTCGTTGCCTCGATGTTAGCGAGGCCCGATCAAAACCCGAGTATTATATAAGTTTAAGGGTTTTTGCAAATGTAATGCCCTATTGAACTCCTACTCAAGCAAAGAATTCTCAAGCCATGATCTGGCTATTTATAAGGAAGGATAGCTTGTGAATTCCACTCATCTTTCAATGTGGGACTTTTTCACAAAAAGATCCCACATGGAAAGATTGATGAATTCAACCCTTAGTTAAATAAACCAAGGAACAAGTAACAAGTGTCACGTGGTTAGGTGAGGACCACTTTCCCACTTGGTCCCCAAGGCAACTCACATGCATTGTGAGCTAACCATGTGTCACCCAACATTGAGCCCCTAGTTGGGTTCGGTTGGGCAACTTTCTTTTGGCCCGTGTCCATGATCCGTCACCCGGGTCCACGACCCCTTGCCACACGTGCCGCCAACATAGTGCGCCGCCACGTGGCACGCTGCCACTTTGTGGCTGCCAACGTGGCGACTGCCAACGTGGTACTGCCACGTGGCCTGCCACATAGCGCGATACCATGTGTGCTGCCATGTGGCACGCTCCTATTTGGCGCACTCTTCTAGCCTTTCGCGTGGCTAGGATTTTACTTTTTACTTGAAGCATTTTCCCGTCTTGCCAAATCCTAAATTTTGGCTCGACATTTGAGATTCTCCGACGCTCGGTTTCGACGCTCCAAGCTCGAATTTTCTATGTCTAAATATTAATTACTCGGATGACTCATTAATTTCTTCTGAATTAATTCGTCGTGTCGGTTCATTCATTGCTTGGGTGTGACCCGAAGAGTTCAGTCAAGATTAAGCTGTAATATTAATTATACATTAATATTACTGATCGGAAGCGGCCTCCACCTAGGCATTTCGATCACTTGACCCTACTGAATATATTAGCTTTCTAATAATTCTGAACCCTCTAAGAATAGAAAACTAATGAAACACTTTTAACAAATTCTCCTAATTAGCTTCAAATCGACTTTTAGTGAGCATCTCAATGATTCCTTGAAGGAACCGAAAAAATAAAGAGATAAAAGGCTACGGCATCTTGATTAATGCACACCGCTCTATAGGCTTGACCAACATCTCCTTCAACCGACTTGTGACTCAACCACAAAGGTCTAAAGGTCTTGACAAGGGTTGTAATGTAAGGGAAAAAAGGGTGAAGGTAGGCTAAAATTTGAATTTTGGTGGTATACCTAAATTGTGAAGTAAAGGGTGATCAATCCTCAACACCATAATCAAGCAATCACCAAACAAAACACCAACACCCCTAAGCTTATTCAAAGCCAAAATCACAAACATATATACAAAGAGCGTAAGAACGCTTCCCCCAAGCTAAAATGAAGCATTGTCCTCAATGCTTAAAATAGGGAAAAACTCTTACCTCAAAATAATTTTTGAACTTTTTAATTTTTCACTCTTTATCATTTTTGCCAAAGCTTTTTTTGCTATTTTTTCATTGTTTCAATTTTTTCATTTTTCACATTATTTCATTGTCCTCGCCTCTTTTAACTATGGATGGCTTTTTCTACTTGGCAATTTGCCTTTTATTCACAAAATATTTATAATACAAAATTGCATTCATTATAAGAACCAATATACAACACAACAACCATAATCTCTAACAATGATCAATTGCTTCATAAAAACCAATAAAGGAAACAAGAATGAAACAAAAGACTCAAAATCTAATGATATGGCTTGAACATATGGTTTATGGCTCAAATGGTTAGCAAGTAGACAAATGAAAACTCAGAATAAAGAAATATAAAACTATCCTAGACAAATAAAAAACACAACCCCAAAAAGATGCCTTTGTCCTTCCAAAATGGCTCGGTCGCGATCTCGGGAGAAAAGAGTCAAATTCTAGATAAATCATACAATAGTCAAGGATTCGTGTGCCGCTCATGTAAAATATGTAGAAGGCTTGAAAAGAATGAAACCTCACATGGTTGTAGCAAAAACTCACTATTAGTTTCGAATTTACCAAAAAGGGAGCAATGTGAAAATTTCAAAAACAATTAGAATCCAGCTTAAAGGTCCCAAAAGTTCTAAATACACTACCTTAGAATACTCTATCCTAAAGTCAACCAAAGATACTCTCAAACTGTGAATACTGATACCACATAGGAAACTATTCATTCAAAAGCAAAAGTTTGGATGATATTATGTCCGTAACAAAAGCATTACATGAAAAGAAAACTAAAAGAAAGCCTTAAAATCATATTTTTGGATTTTTGCATTTATGAAAAGAATGAAATGAAAAAGAAAAATAGAAAAGCGAAGAAGAGGAAAAGAGAAAGAAAAGTGCAAAGATGCATGCATGTCATATAAATCCTAATCGACAAACAAGTGGTCACTCGACAACATCATAAATGACCGCAAACACCCTTGGTGTTACAAAGCAAACATCCTCGAACCGTTCAACTCTTTCTAAACTAGTCCTATTCTATGCAAACAATGAAAGAAAATAAAAAAATGGAAATAAGAAAGATCTCACTGGGAATCCAAGCTAAGCAAAAAAAAGTGTGGTAAAGAAAGTACCACCTCCATGAAGCTCCAAAAATCATAGCAAGAATTTGCAAAACCGAGTAGAATGAAAAAGAGAAAATGAGCAATATACAAGAGAACAATTATTAACTTTAAAACAAAAAAAGAAAACAAAATCAAAAATGAAAAACATAGAAACAAAATAAACTAATCTATAAATCAAATCAAAACAAAACAAACCAAACAAACTAACAAAATCAATTATACACTTAAATTACAGAAACAACTAACACCTAAGCATGCAAAAATCATTTGGATTAGAGGGATTTGGATTCAAGGATTTTGGATTTTGGGATTTAGATTCATGGGAGCAAAAACCACCAACACATCATGGAAAAACCATCATCATCAAAACTAATCAACTAAAAATATTCAATCAGAATAATATGATATGATCATGGAAACATCTACAAAACTCAACAACATCAAGTGTGAATCGAGACAAGCAATCATACGTCATCAAGACATGAAAAATCAAGGATATCCAACAACAACAAAATTTTCCACCGAGACTTTTCATAAGACTAGTGTCTCCACAAGCTAAACAAAAATATATCTCAACATCCTATAAATACAAAACAAATATCACATGGTAAAAAGGATGGAGGTAAAAGCTCAAATAAAGGGGAACTAGCTACCACTATGCTCGACATTATAGTATGAAAAGCAAGATGGGGGGCCATAAGGATCTCATCCCTTGGTGTAGCCGGGTAGCTAACCATAATGGCCCTTAAAATTATCTTATTACCATGGGGACAAGGGATATATTTCTCGGGAACCTCTAGAGGCAATGGGTGGGTGGGATCGACATAGGGGTAGTTAGGATCACCCCTATAGTCGTTCCCACCGGGCACATGGTTATCATAGCTACCGTGCTCATCCGAAAATGACCTGGTCTTGAAATATTGGTCATATATCCCATCCATTCGGACTTGCATTCCCACCATTTGAGAACTCAAAGCCTCCATGTCGAGGTTGGTGAATTGACGTTGTCGAGGTTGAGGAACTTCTTGCTCTTGTTGTTGTTATTATTGTTGTTGTAGATTTCTTTGAATTTGTTGCTCTTTATTGAGCACATCTTCCATATCTTCATCCTCACCGTGGATGCGGTTGCTCTCGGTCACAAACCATACATTTGGGGCATGCCAGTGAAGGGAGGTCAGGGAGGGGTTCAGAAGATAGCACCGATGAGAATTCCTCACAAGCCAATCAAACACCTCCTCATCATCGCTCTTTGCTATGAATTATACTTGTTTGAGTTGAACGATGTTGAGGCAAAGGGTGTTGAGATCCCCTACTGGAGTGCAAGAAAGAAGATACCTCCCATATCCAAGGCTAGTAGCCAACCTAGTGATCATGCTACCACAAGGGATGTCTCCCGACCTACTGCCTCTTATGTCCAAACAATTCCTCATAAATATGTGCCCAAAGTTCAACCTCCCATGCAACTCTTCCCTGATTTCCTTTCATTCAACTCGCAATTCAGCATGCGATATCTTGCCCAAATCTTGCTTATGGAACACCGAGTACCCCAACAACCAATGAAGCACTCGTAGATGTGGCTGGAAAATGTCGCTTGCAAGGGAATAGCGAGCAGATAACTCATTCTTCCCCGAGATTGCTTGCCAACAAGCATTTTGAGAATACCCATCCAAGTAGTCTTGTTTGGAGAAGAGAATATCAGCCCCCGGGTTGAAGTCAATGGCGGCATTGAACTCGGCCAAGGACATGACATGCTTAATATTAAAAAGCTGGAAGGTGATTTGGAAGTCCTTGATACCAACCGGAGTAGTAGTCAAAGGGACAAAAAACTCCCTAGTTAGCTGAAGGTAGGTACGGTAGCGCTTGTTGACAAAGCTACCCAACCTAATGTTGTCGAATGGAACCTATAATTCCTCATCAATGCCTAATTTGATCATGCTTGATAGATGGTAATGTCGTGAGGGCTTTATGGATATTTTCTTGAAATTAGCCCAAAGCGGCTTATGGTTTGGATTGGCAAATTGGGTTTTGGTAGAGGAAGAGGCTCTTCATTTTGTGTTTGGGAAAAGGGTGTGTTTGATGGAGAAGGTTCTTCAATGGTTATGTTTGTCTTTCACTTATTGGAAGTGAGGGCTTTCATGATCTTACACATTTTTGTTTCACCAAATTCACAATCACAACTCCACAAATCACCACAAACATAACACTACCACAAGACTTGGTTCAACCAGCCAAGTATACCAATCACCACTTACTACCAATACTACAAAAATCAACCTTCCACAAATTGCAACCAGATTGCACAAATGAGCTACACAATCAACAACAGAACAATGTAAGGCATAATTAAGCAACAACAACACATATAATCAACCCAGTCAATCAATCAATCAACATATTCAACAAAAATGATACTACTACTATTCACAATCATAAAATAATCAAATTCTTGCTACAACTTGATATAAAAATGGAAAATAGAGGTAAAGAATATGATTATACCATACTAAAAGCAAGAATGATTAAGAATTAGGAACCAAAATCCACAACACTAATAACCCAATTTTCTCTTTGATGGAGGAGATAGATTGGAGAATAAGAAATGGAGGAAGGTAGTATAATTTTTGATGAAAATGATGAATTTTGAGTAGGAAATTGTTGAATTTGTGAGTTTTTTTTTATGATTTGAGGGATGATTTTTTATTGTTAGGGGGTTAGGGTTTCATGTTTATAGTGAGAAAGGGTGCGGACGAGTGTGGGTTTGGGTAGAAATGAGGAAAAGAAAAGAGAAAGAAAAAGAAGTAGGCTCGGCAAAGCTGTTGCGTGACCGCGCAGCAGAGGTGCACGCCCTCGCCCTTCCTACTCCTCCATCATCTTGCTTTCTTCTTGTGCTTGGTGCGTTCATACGTGAGCCTAATGATCTTTATCATCCCAAGATTATTGAACCCACTAAACACATCAGTTTCTAAATCCCTTTTCGATGGGTTCAACATCCCAAATTAATGAAAGCACTATAATGAACCCACCAAGCACAATTTAGCTTCACATTTTAGCACAACTTAACCTAACTTACCTTACCCATTCAACTTAAAATTCAATGATATCGGGCATACTTTCACCAAATACCATGAAACAGCTTCCCATTATGCTCATGCTCGTTAGAGGTAGTCGAATTTCCAAGAATTCAACCTATTAATTCAAATGCCAAACGAGTGAAAAAATAAAAGAAATTGAAAGAAAACTAAGAAAAATAGATACAAAAGAAAAAGTTAGAAAATTGAGTTGCCTCCCGGAAAGCGCTTGCTTAAGGTCCTTAGCTCGACCCTTCCTCCAAATCATTGAGGGTCAAAGAACACCACTTTGTTCAAAGTGGTAAAGGGGAAAAACTCTTTCTCATTCCTTAGCAACTTCACACCTATGTTTGATGTACTCTCATTTGTTGATACTTCCGAAACAAGCTTATTTTACTCCAACTTTTCCTCCTTCTTCACAAAATCTCTCTTTTCTTTCTTTGTCTTCTTACTCCTTCTAGTGGACGACTTCTTACCATCAAAACTCTTGGAGTCAACCTCGTCTTCTTAAGGGTAGAGCTCAGACCATGGAGGAATATCAATCACCTCCTCATCCACGAGCTTAGAAGGCTCCTTATTTTCTTCACTAATCTTATCGCATGCAACAATCAAAGGCACATCATCACAAACCTCAAGAACTTTGTTAGTAGAAGAAGAAATCATGCACATAATTCCATTCACAAGAGACAAAGATTCATGCATCGGTTTAAGCTCAAAACTAGCCTTATTGTTACCAACTCTCAAAGTAATAAGAGCTCCTTTCACATCTATCAAAGTTCCCAAAGTATCTAAGAAAGGTTTCCCTAAAATGATAGGTATGTTATCATCTTCCGCTATCTCAAGCACAATAAAATCAACTGGAATTGTAAACGCACCTATCTTGAGGGGAACATCCTCAACTCCTCCCTTTGAAAACTTAATAGATCGATCGGCCAATTGCAAAGTCATATTGGTTGGAAGAAGCTCACCTAGCTTAAGCTTCCTAAAGACCGAATAAGGTATGATACGCACAATAGCACCAAGATCACATAGAGTATTTTGGAACAATTTTCCATTAATTTTGCAAGGGATAGATAAGTTACTCGGATTTTTCATTTTCTTGGGTAAATCATTATGAATCAAAGCGCTATAACATTTCCCAACCTCTACCAAATCAATATCATTGCGCCCTCTCTGGCCACTCAAGATTTCCTTAAGGAACTTAGAATATCTTGAGCTTTGAGTCATGGCTTCGGTAAGAGGGATTGAAAGATGAACTTCCCTAAGCATATTAAGAAATCTCTAAAATTGTTTATCAATTTTGTTTCTCAAAAACTTTTGGGGATATGGAAATTTTGGTTTGATCACCTTCTCTTGAACTTTTTTGTCACTCTTCTCTTTCTCGTGGGCTTCTTTACTCACCTTCTTTGACACGTTGATCACTTTTTCCTCTCTTGAATCACTCATCTTCTTATCTTCCTCACTTTTCCTAGAAACTCTCGTTTCAAGCACTTTCCCACTCCTTATGGTGATAGAATAAACGGTTTTCCTAGGTTCAAATCCTTGTGAGGGTAAAGAAGAAGTAAAACTCTCTTTCAAGGTATTAGCCAATTGAGTGATTTGAGTTTCAAGCATCTTGTTGTGTGCCATCATCTCATTGAACTTTTTATCACTTACTGACATAAAAGTGTTTAAAATTTTAGTTTGGTTCTTGATGATCTCTTCCAAGGTAGGTTTAGAAGTTGAAGGTTGAGCATAGGAATTATCACCATTACCTTGAGTTCTTGAAGAAAATTCGGGTAGGGGTCCCCTTTGGTTGTTGTTTTCAAAATTCCCTCAATTCTGGTTGCTCCAATTACCCCAGTTTTAATTTTGGTCATTATTTTGTTATTGGTTACCATAGCCTTGACCTTGTCTTTGGTTTCCATACCCTTGGCCCTGGTTTTAATTATTATAGTTTCCTAGAAAATTTTGATTTCCTTGGTTTCTATAACCACCATTGTTATAATAATCAAAATTCCCTTGTTGGTGAACATTCTATTCCCAAAGTATATTAGTCTATCACATCTTTGTCCATTGTTGTTATTTGAAACAAAATTTACTTGCTCACAATCATTATTATCAACATAATCACAATTCTCAAATTCATGTGGACAATTAGAAAAATCATGGTCATATGACCCACATACATCACAAAACACACATCCATTTGGCATATTACTCAAAGTTGAAGAAGGAGTAGAGTTAGAAGATGTACCTCTCCCCTTATTGTGGGAGGGAAGAATTTGTGATTATGAAGAAGCACTCTCAAGCTTTGCCTTTATTGAGGTCATCTCCTTTCCTAAGTTTAAGATTTGTGAGAACAAATTGTTGATGGCATTGTGATAGTCGATTGAATAAACCGTTGAACCGCTTTTACTTCTCGATTGACTATCTATCACCTTTTTTCCAATCCATGTGATATCTTACCACATCTTCAATTAATTTCTCCACTTCATCCTCCATTTTGTTCAAGACAAGGCCTCAAGCACCGGCAACCAAGCAAGACTTTCCTTGGGGGCTTAAACCTCCATAGAAGATTTGGATGATTTGATAGGTACGTAGGAATCCCATAGTTTGAGAACTCTCATCGGTACTCCTTATACCTTTCCAATCCCATGCCTCATGAAGACTTTCATTCGGCTTTTGCTTGAAGATTTAAATGGGAGCTCTTGCTTTGGCCGTCTTCTTTTGTGGATGAAACCGAGATAGAAACTCCTTAGTCACTTCATCCCATGTTCTTAAATAGTTTGGCTTCATCTCCTTGTCTAACCACACTAAGGTACATCCAATAAGAGAGAAAGGAAAAAGCTTAAGTCGAATAAACTCTTTAGAAACCCCGCTCACCTTGATTATGTTGCAATACTTCTCAAATTCCTAAAGATGGTTTAGGGGAATCTCATGCTTTGCATCAATATATTGACGCCTCTCTATCAAAGTAATCATCGCCTGTCTTATCTCAAAATCATTTGTCGGTGTCATAGGAGGAGCAATTCCGCTTTCAAACCTATAAGCTCCCAGAGTTCCCAACTCCTTCAATGCTACTCTCGGATTAGCGCCCATGCTTTCTCGTTAATCTTCTTCTTTTTGATGGATTTTCTCTCTTAGAGGACTTGAACTTCAAGAACGATTGACAACCCTTATCCTTGTTATAGTCCTCTCAATTTTTGGATCAAATGGTACCAAATTTCAATCTCGTGCCCTAAGAAAACAAAACTCAAATAAAAATATCAATTGCACGGCTAAAAATGTAGCCTAAAAGAGATAAAATCTTTTTGTATTTTTCAAATAAAATGGAATAGACTCAATCCAAAATAGCAGTCACCAAACTATTCCCCGGCAATGACGCCATTTTTTACGGCGGATAAACCTAGGTAGTTGACAAGGGAATAAACACGTCGTCAAATTGCCTATCCCTTAATCAAATACAATTTATAAAACCTAAACAAACCTAATACAATTATAAGGTAAGCAAAGGGTCAAACCGCAGGGAGAAGTTAACCACCGTAATCACCACTAATCAATTAAGCTATCTCGGAACAAAGAGTGGAATTATCTAAGAGATTAAACTAAGAGAAAATTGAATTAAAGACAATATAAATAAAGCACCAAGGGGAATGAGTAGATGCAGGCTTCACTTGAACATGCAATAGTATAGAAACAAATCGATAATGAAATAAATATGCATGAATATCGATATAACAAGTCCAATCTAGCCACCTTCTGGAGTTAATTGGATTCTCCTAACATTGCCTCTATGCCTTCACATTAGAACCATATATTGGGAGGTAAAATTAAGTAATTATCAATAGAAATGAACTTAGCTAAATCAACTTCCGTTTCATGTAGCAAAGATTCACCTTTAATCAACTAAAAACGTGCACTTTGCAAAAAAGATCAAAAAACAATCAAGCATGTAAAGACTTTAATCACCATCAACTTAAATCCAAACACTATAAGCATGAACAAAATCCAACTACATAAACCCTGTACCCTTGGCTAGATAACTACTCACTATCCATGGCAATCATCAAGTCAATCATGATATTAACAAGCAAAAGCATGATTAATGAGTAATTAATAAAACAAAAGCAATTTAACACAAAATCAAATAGCAAAGTAAAGAGAAAAGAGTAAGGAAATTCTCATTCATTGAAGTTGAAGTTCTACAAAGAGGTTGATTAAGCTTCTTCCTCAAATTTCAAGCTCAACAATGGAGTAATCCACACTTTCTCTCTCTAAAATGCCAAAACTAATGGTGTTTCTCTATCTAGATTAAGCTAAAAATCAGAAGATTAAAACTAAGCTAATCTAATTACCCCTCAAAGAGGGTACGGACTATATATATGTGCTTCTAAAAAGAAAGAAACTTGAGCAACAAGGCGGAGATAGAAAAATCTGAAACCCAGCGATGCGCGCCCGCACACGAGTTCCGCGCGCCCGTACAGGTGTAATGCGCACCCTCTCAGGATAATGCGCGCCCGTAACTTTGTGGGTACGGAGAAAAGAAGCCCTTGGGTGCACGCCCGCACTACAAGTCTGCGCAATCGCACAGCAGGTCGCGCACCCGCGTAGAGGTCGCACAGCAGGCGCACAAAACTCTTTGGTTTGGCTCTATTTCTTGAGTTTGGCTACGCGGATTCAGACAGGGCTGCGCGCCTGCATGGTATGTGATGCACGCTCGAACGGTAGTGTAGACACCCAAATGTGTCTCCCCAAAACCAAACCCAGTGATGAATACCTTTCACTTCATTTGATTATCGAACAAAGTGAAAGTGTGGAAAGTCTAATGATGAGGATATTTTTATTAAAATATTTCTCTTTCTGTTTTCAAAAATATTTTTTTTCTTTCCTTATTTATGAAAAATAGCCAGTCCAATTTGGTTTGGTCCATGATAATGGTCCAATAATAGTGTAGTTGAATTGGGATCGAAATGTGCTTTCCAATGATATATTATAAGCCCAATTTCGATGAATAATGAGGAAGTTGTGGATTAAATTAAATTAGGCTCAATGATTTTTAAACGTGGCCCAATGATCTAGAGTAGGGCCTATTAATTATCATTCCTAAAGTGATTAGGATTGATTTTTCTTGGAATATCTAGAAGGTTCTTTTTAATTCTAATAAAATTAGGATTGATAATAATATTTTAAAAGGTGTTTTATTTTGAATAAAATATATTTAATCTGATTTTAAATTGCTTGGACGCATAATTACCTACAACTTGTTTGAAAGTTAATTACGCGTGTAAAAGCGCGTAAATTTTAAACCAGCGCGAGACAACAGATTCGTTGTCAGGCGCTGGCCTTCGTCGTCTGGCGCTGACTATTTTTAGGGCAAGTTCAATATCTTTTAGGTTGGATTTGTACCTTTATCCCCGAAATTCCAGTCATGGTTCCAGACCTATTAGAGTTAACGATCTCTTGGATCATTAAGGGGTGTAACCTTCACCCTGTGAATGGTTTACAAGTTCCTAAAACTTGTTGGCGACTCTGTTACTCTAGCTTCCTTCCCTTTGGACGCCACCATGCTTAAGTGTATGATCACAGTGGGGCTCAAGTGTGGGATGGCTTGAAATATTCCCTATAGGTGGCCGCGTAGCAGTCGCACAATTATGCGCACCGAATAGCCTGCTTAGCTCCTTGAACTCCTCCTTATGCGTTCCTTCTCACAATTATGCGCGCCCGCGCATTATCAATGCGCGACCTCTTCAGCTCGCGCGCAACGTTGATTACTTGGTTCAAAGCTTCCTTCTTACAACACCATGGTTCCTACAAAACACAAACAAGAAAGCCAAACTAGAAAATACACAAAGGAGGTAAAATAGGAAAGAAGATGGACAAAAGAAATGAGAACTAAAGATAATAAAAGGGGTACAAACAAGCTACAAGTATGAAAAAAACTCTTAATCATGGAATAAATGCCACTCATCATTTGTTGGTAACTAGATTTCCCGGTCAAAACAAAATTTGTGAAACCAAACCCAACCCTAGGTATAAGGGTACGTCCAGGTCAAACCTAAAGGAAGGCGATATTGCTAAGGTCTAAGCTAAGCTATTCCCAAATCTTAAAACGATGGGTTGGTCTATGTTATAGAAATTAAATCAATTAACAAGTGAAAATCAATTATCAAAACACTATGTAATTTAGGATCCACATGAACCAATGATAAACTTGCTAAGTTAACGGGAATTTGATCAATTAATCAATGCAAGGGAAAACGATATTTGCAATCTATATAACTCAAGAAGCTATTTCCTAGGGCCAAGTTAATTGCCTCTACAAATGACTTAAAAGGAAAATAGCAAATCAGGATCAATTGATAATAATAACATTCAAATCAATTGTTCATGTCATTGAATATTATTATGCAATCTAGCATGATCATCAAGTTTAGCTACCCCTCTTAAAATCAAACACGTGTACAAATTTCATCAACCAATTTAATCACATCTATAAATCAATTAAAAACACCAAATTACCTATAGATTATCACTAATACATGCTTCACCACATCCCCAGCAAAGGAACCATTCACTACTCATGATAAAATTGAAAATCATAACAAAAGAAATCATCAATCTCATCATCAACATTGTAATCTAAATATCACAATCAAATCAAGCTAAACAATAGAAATTCAACAATATATCAAAATCAAACATAAAACTGCATTGAAAAGGAAATAATTCTTACATAACTTTGATCAATATCAAAGGGGAATGAAGATTTATATATCACAATCATCAAACACCATGTTTCTCTCTCTAAAATCTAAGTAAAATATCACAAAATTAAGAGCTTCTCTCTCTAGAATTCTAATCAAATTCTAACTCTAATGTAATTATAAGATGATTCTCTCTCTAAATTTGAAGGAAATCTATATATAGTAAAACTAACTAAGGAGAAGTTAGTTGGACGTCCAAAAGTGACCTCAAAACGTGCGGCCTCTCACCCCTAAGCGTGGCCGCAACAAAATAGGTACGGAAATAGGGGAAGGAAAGATGCGCCTTAGAAAAAAAATTGGTATGGATATAGGGGAAGGAGAGACGTGCGGCAGCAATAAAATGGGTATGGAAAAAGGGGAAGGAGAGATGCGCGGCCGAGCCTTCCACCTGCACGGCCGCTCCTCCTTCGCGCGCGGCTGCGCCCTAGGAGCAAGGGAAATGCCTTGGGTGCGCTCGAAGATGCCCCCATGAGCTCCACATGATCCATGTTGGTGAAGTAGTTTCATAAATCCCTTACGGTGGGTTCAACACCGTCTTTTAATGTCCACACGACATGAGACCGCGACCTTGAAGACTTGACTCTTGCACTCCTTTGATTTTGAGCTTCAAGAGGGGAAATGAGATGCATTTTTGGCCTTGTATACCCCGAGAGAATCGAAGAGTTTCTAGAACATAATCAACTTCATAAAATCAAAGAAAAGCAAACAAGTAAAGAAGAAAATGCCAAATAGAGAAAATACAAGTAAAACTTGAGAAAAGGAAATAAAAGAGATGCAAAAGTAATTAAAAATCATCCTAAAAGAAGCTAAATGAGTTCCATAAATGAAACTCATCATTATTCATAATGTTTAATTCAATTTAAGCCTCTTGATATAGTGGGGAAAGTCATCAATCTACAACTGAATGTAAGGACATTGCTTTTTTCTCTTTATTTTTTACCGAAAAATGTTGGGTACTTTGTGTTTATTTTCTTACTTTATAATTCTTCTTGTAGGCATTTCAAGATCTATTGGCCATTAAGAGCCATTTTATTTCAAATGAAAAGGAGCTGCACAATGTCAAGTCTGCGCTCACTACTGCTAGAGTGGAGGCTCATGCCAGCAATGAGGAGTTAGTCAAGGCTAAGCGCTCATTGGACGCTGCATAGAAGGTTCTTGAGGAAAAAAAAATGATATTGCAAGTCTAAACAAAAGCGTTGAGGAATTGAATAAGAGTCTAGGTGACCTGACCAAGAACGCGTCTGAGTTAGAGGCGCAGCTGGTCGATGCCCAAGAGGATGCCAAAAGCTCCAAGTGCTTGGAGTAGTTAACGAGTCACTCTAAGGTGTTAAATTGCATAATAGCTGATCGTTTGACAAAGGAAGATTCCTAGAAAGAGATTGACGTCTTCCTCACTCTTTAGGCACTACAGCTGACATTGAGTCTGAAACCGAAGGGGACGCTGAAGAAGGCAGGTCTACACCTGAGTCGAGGCCAGTTGACGTCAAGGACGCGTCCGACACCCTAGTCGATGATGATGCTCTAGTTCAGAATGCTGATGAAGCTATTCGAGATGCTTGACTGCTTATGTCTTTTTCTTTTGATGTTTTGCTTGACTGTTGCTTTTTCAAGCCAAAACTTATGCTTCATTTTAGACACCTTGTTTATGGCCGTTTGTAATTTGCACAATTTGCGTTCTTCGTTTCCTGTTTCACTTTGTTAGTAGAAACTTGACTGTGATATTTATGCAAAGTAACTTAAACTCTTGTTTTCATTTATGTGGTAGAGCCAAAATAGGCGAAATTATACTTTGATAAGAAGTTTTGAAAAATCTGCCAAAGTGAAAAGGTGTCTAAGTTTTTACAAGCTTTCTTTTTCACTAAGGGATTTCTGCGTTAAGACCACTAGAGAGTCTGGCATCAAGGCCTTTGAATCTAGCGTCAAGGCCTTTGAATCTAGCGTCAAGCCTCTATTGATTCTTGCATCAAGGCCTTTAAATGTGGCAATAAAGCCTCTGTGTTTGCCCCCAATGTCTGACTGTAACACCATTAGCTTAGGGTTTTAGGTGTTCTCCGTTGGACATTCCTTTTGTTGACCATTGACGAGGGGAAAACTATGTCGTTATCTAATATTCCCTCGGTCAAACTAAATTTATAACACTTAACAAACCTAAATACGAGTGTAGAGGCAAGTTAAGGGTCGAACCCAAAGGAGCAATAATGTTCAAGCACTTTCAATTATGCGCCTAAGCTAGGTCGAAGACGAATGTAAGAGAGCATACTAACAAATAACAAAACAAATAACTAAGGAAATAAAACACTAGGAAGGGGGATCAACAAGAAATCATGTCAATTGCAACAACTTGGAAAGATCATGCCAATCAAAGGTTGTGAAGACTAATGATAAGAGCAATCAATTGGAATCAAAGAGCTATCTCCTAATTGTTAAGCTAGGGTTCACTATGAATAACAAACTAAGAGAATCACAATAGAAACCAATCGATAATTGCAATTACTAAATCAATTATTCATGTCATTAGGAATTACAATGCAATCTAACATAATTCTCAAGGCCTAATCGAATTACACACATGCAAACCTTCACTAATCACTTTAATCTCAACAATCAATCAACACAATTCCCAAATTAATCACAATTAATCAATCGTAAAAGTTTCACCCAATTCCTAGCTAACAACTACTCAAATATCATCATCTGTCAACAATAAACTAAAGAAATCAAGAATTCACAATATATGGAGAATAACGACACTAATCAAGCATCAAACATCAAAATAAATTCAAACAAACATGAAATTGAATAAAGCAATAAAGAGGAGATAAAGTGAGATTTCTTCTTTGATTGATTATGGAGATCTTAAATACAATTGTCATCATGAATCTTCAAGCTCTCAAATAATCATTGAAATTCCTCATTTTCTCTCTCTAAAATCTACTCTTAAAACTAACCCTAGATCTAGAGAGAGAAGCTTTCAACAAAGCTAAGAAATATGTGGTCTAATTCTAATTCTAATTCTTAAATTTTGTCTCTCTCTCTCCAACCCAAAAATGGGTATTTATAATTACAAGGTTAAAAAAAAATAAAAGAGAACAAAAATAAAAGAAAAAGAAATGAAATAAAAATAAAAGTAAAAGAAAAGTAAAATAAGAAAAGAAAGGTAAAAAGAAATAAAAAAAAATTAAAAAAAGAGATAAAAATGAAAGATAATTAAAAGAGAATCCCAAAAATAATAAAGTCAGTGGACTTCGAATTCTCTGACATCAATTTGGGAATTATCCCCTACTTGGATCAACACCGCAAATCAGCATTATCATACTTCAATCAACACACTTCATCAAAATCAAAGATGACAATTCAAAACCAGCTGCGCATCTCACTTGGAGGTCGAATGGGGCTGCTAGGAGTTAATTACGGGGCTGCAGACTGGAGGCGAGTTGTTGCGGGCTGAAGGTGCGGTTGGAAGGTCGTGCGAAGGTGGTGGTTATTGCGGCTGGTGTTGCGCAATATTTCGTGAGTTGTGGTGGCTGGGTGCGGCTGCTACTGGTGGCTGATTTTGCGGGATATTGGTGGTGAAAATGTGGCTTTGGTGGCGGACCAGGGACTGATTTATGTTGCGGGAACAGGGGAAGTGCGTGAACAGGGGAACTGTATTGGAGCAGGGCACGACGACCGCGCCCGAGGTGATGGAGCCCGCTCCCGCGGGTTTGGGGCCGCGTCTGCGGTGAGCCCGTGGCAAGACTGCGGAGAGTTCTTGGTCGATTTTGATGTTTTGGTGCAACAAAACCTGCGCCCGCAGCTTGAAGACCCGCGTCCGCGGCAATCATGGCTGCTGGGTTTAATTGGTGATGTGGTGGTGTAGCTTGCTGAGTAGTAGTAGTTGTTGTTGTTGGTGATTGCAATTAAAGGAGTGGTTTTGACATCAAGCCTGAATATCGGAACTCCAAATATGTCAATTTGAATCGAGTCTTGTCCCGAGCAATCACCTACATGCAGTGGCGGACCCACGTGTAGTCATAGTGGGTCCGCGGACAACCTATTATTTTCTATAAAAAAAAAAAAAAAACTAAGTATCAAGAGTTTTAGCTTGTAGTCTGGTGGTTTGTTCCCCATCCTACCACATATGAGATACGGGTTCGACTCCCATTACTCTCAAACTTTTTTTTTTTTTTGGGCTTTACAACCTCAATTTCACGATTTAAAATATCCCCAAATCCCCAATTCCCCCAAATTGAAACCCTAAGTCTCAAAGTCACCCAATTACCCAAGCCCCGTCGCCGTTCACCGTATCGCCGCCTCGCCGGCAGCCCGGCAACCTTTTCGTGCTTCTCCGTCAGGTATGAGTGAGGCGTCCGTCAAATCGTCAATCCGTCTGTGAGTTTGTTAGCGTCGTGCTCGTGCAGTGGCTCCCCAAATTCGATTTTTTTGAGGTTAGTTTTAAACTTTTAATTTATATAATTACATTGCAATAAGATTATAGAGATTAGATTCTATATTTCTATATGAAATCATCAATTTAAATGTTTAAATCAAAATTATCAGTATGTTTAATATCACTATATCAGTGTATGAGTTTTTTTTTTTTTTTTTTTTTTTTTTGGGTGAAATTTCTTGATTTGATTAGTGCTTGATTATTTGTATGACTTTATAAAAGCTTGAATGTCACCACTTGATTATCGTCACTTGATTAGAGCTTGAATGTTGTGAATTTGTGATTTGTGAATGTGAGTTATGGCCGGATATTTGACCATTTGAGCCCTATTATAGACTTATAGAATTATTTCTGTTTAATTGATAAATGATAATAGTTGTCAAACTTGCTTATTAGCTATTGAGAATGGTGATTGCTAATTTGGAGATTTGGGGTTGAAGGGTAGACTGAAATTGAGGTTAATGGGCGTTTTTTTTGATGATATTATTAGTTTTAATAACCTTGAGAGAACTCTACTTGTATGATTTATCTAATTCAACCTAACTTCAATTTCAGAATGAAAAGAAAAATAACTCAAGATATTTCAAGTTTTTTTACTAAAAAAGTGCCTACTCTAAATCCTCCTCCTCTACAAAATGATCCTCCTCCAAAATTTTTTTTACCCTTTCAAGAAAGTGAACCAAGTACTCCTTTACATCATGCTACTGAACAACATTCTTCCCTATCTCACAATTTCCCTCAATATGAAGATGGGCAATCTTTTCCCCAAGGTGGTTCGGATCCTAGTGCTCAAATTGGTGAAGGAAGATTAAGTGCACTTGATATTATTAATCTTCCCTATCTCACAATTATTAAGGGGTTGTAGAAGCATTATCTTTGGGTGAAATTGAATCGGGAACTGGTTTAAATCAAGAACGTGGCTTATGTAGACCTTGTGATACTCGTTGGGGATCTCACTTTAAAACCATTTTGAATGTGCTTGATTTATATCCTTCAATACTTTTGTCACTTGATTCCATTGCAGAAGTATCTGATACACTTGATTCGAATAAAGCACAATCTATTACACACTTGTTGATGTCATTTGATTTTGTGTTTGTGGCACACTTGATAGTTGATATATTTGGCATTACAAATGCGTTTAATGTGGCATTGCAAAAACATGATCAAGATATTGTAAATGCAATGGTCATGGTTGATGTAACCAAGACTAGTTTGCAAAAGTTGAGAGATGAAGGATGGGATTCACATATGGAAAAAGTCACTTCTTTTATGGCTAAATATGACATTGAGGTTCCAAACATGGAGGGGCGATATGTGGTTCCTGGGAGAAGAATGTATAGAGGTAAAGGTCCACATGTGACTAATCTTCATCATTTTAGAGTTGAAGTTTTTCTAAGTGTCATTGATCTTCAATTACAAGAACTTGAAAATCGATTTTCCGAGGTAAGTAAGTAATTACTTGTGTGTATGTCTTGCTTTAATCCTGCAAATCGGTTTCATTCTTTTGACAAAAGAAAGTTAGTTCAACTTGCTAGATTTTATCCCGGTGAATTTTCAAGCTCTGAGTTATTATTTTTTGAACATTCACTTGAAAATTTCATTGTTGATGTTCGAAATGATGAGAGATTTTGGAATTTGAAAAGTCTAAGTGAACTTTCTACGAAACTTGTTGAGACGGGAAAGTTTGAAACTCATGACCGAGTCTACTTACTTTTGAAGTTAGTGTTGATTCTTCCCGTTGCAACGGCAAGTGTAGAAAGAGTATTTTCTGGAATGACGCAAGTTAAAGATAAATTGCGTAATACCATGGGAGATCAAATGTTGAATGATTGTTTGATTACTTATCTAGAAAGAGATTTGTTTTACAATGTTAGCATGGATGATATTATACATCATTATCAAAATATGAAAACTCGTCGAGAGCAATTGTAATAAAATTAGTACTTTTTTAGTTGTAATATGAATTTGAATTACTTTATGAAATGAACAATTTTTTTTTTTGTCCATCATTCAAGCTTTGACTATTTTTTGATATTTTATGCGGTCGGTGGACGATGATGGGATGGGACAACCTATTATTTAAATCCTGAATCCGCCACTGCCTACATGAACAAGTGAACATGAGGGAGAAATAAGAGACAAATCATGAAAAACTAATAAAAACTAGAATCATGAAAAACTATGAATTAAGGACTAAAATCATGAAAAACTAATAAAAACTAATCAAAACCCAAAATGAGTTATTAAATTGGAAAACCAAGAAAATTATATGAAAATATAAAAAGAAAATATAGAAAAAGGACCTTAATCTTATTCTTTTGTGCGCCATAAATGACCCTCATCAAATTCCCCCAAGCTAAACTTTTGCTCGTTCTCGAGCAAAACAAAATCCAACCCAAGGGAAAAATGATGACATTATTCACGTAAAGAAAGAAACAAAAAAACTAGAGAGGATAGGAATATACATTAACTCACTTTCGTAGGAATCACGGTCAATTTTAGCAAATAATGACAAGACATTTAAACCCTTAGATTGCCCTAGAGGACGAGTGATGCTCTCGTAAAGGTTTCACAAGAGATTAACCTATAAATCTCATAATAATACAAACAAGGCAAAGCGTGAGAAGGAAATCAAAATAAAAGAAAAGCAAACACATGTTCATGAAAGGATTTTTCCAAATGCACAAGCACAAATGAATGCAAATCTTTCTAAACAAGTAAGGGAGTGCACATTTCAAGATACCCGAGGTTGATTGAAACATAAATATGCTAAGAATAGGAACTAGAGAAACGCAATCCACTTTCATACCAAATGGTCTTAACGCGTTCTCGCTACTAGTCTCGTATCTTCCCCTAGTGAGCATCTCAAAAATTCTACGAAGGAACCAGAAAAAGAAATAATTTTTAGGCTACTCGACGTCTTGACATTGCATCCCCTCACCTAAGGCTTTAATTAATAATTCCCTCCCTCGGTATATGACTCAACCTCTAGGTCGAAAGGTCTTTCCCAATGGTTGTCACGTAAGGGCAAAAAGGGTGAGGATAGGCTTAAAATTTTGAATTTGGCGGTATTCCTAATTAGTGAAGCAAAGGGTGATCAAACCTTCTCCTCATGACCAAGCAATCGCCAAACAAAAACAAACTAACTCCCCCAAGCTTATTCAAAGCTATAACCACAAGCATATATACAAAAAGCGTAAACGCCTCTCCACTAAGCTTAAAGGAAGCATTGTCCTCAATGCTTGAAAAGGGGAAAAGAATCACATCAAAATATTTTTCAATTTTCTCATTTTCACTTTTTTTTCTTCATATATTCAAAGCAAATGTCCACGCCTCTTTTAACTTTTGACGACTTTTTTCAATTTTGTATTTATTATGTCCTTGCTTCTTTTGACTTTGGACGACTTTTTTTTCATTTATTCATTTGCGCGCCATTATTTTACACAAAAATCACAACACAAACTTGCTTTCAAGAGAACCAAATATCCAAACTCCTCCACCACAAACTCCAATAATAATGATCAATTGCTTCACAAAAACCAAAAATGGAACAAAAAGAAACAAAAGGCTCAAATTTCTACAGATGTGGCTTGAAAAGAAGGGAAAAGGTTCAAATGGTTAGCAAGAACGCAAATGTAAACCCATTGAACTAAAAAGGATGAAAATTAACCTAGAAAAGAAAAATTACCACCCCGAAAAGATGCCTTTGTTCTCCCTAGATGGCTCAATCTCGAGTTTAAGAATTATGAGTCAAGATTCAAGATTAGGTCCGCAATAGTCAATGATCCATGTCGCTCAAGAAAATATGTGTTGAAGGCTTGATAAATAATGAACCTCACATGGATGTAGGAAAAACTCACTATTGGTGTCAAATCGACTATAAGAAGCAACTATCATCATGCCACAAACAAGTATAATCAAGTTTCATGGTCCCACTAGTTCTAACAACTACCTTAGCATGCTTTATCCTAGAATCAACCAATAATACTCTCAAACCGTGATGTAGACACCCATTTGTGTCTCCCCAAAACAAAACTCGGTGATGAGTGCCTTTCACGTTGAATCATAATCGAATGAAGTGAAAGTGTGGAAAGTCTAGTGTTGCAGTTAGTTTTTACTTCTTTTCTTTCTCTCTGTTTTTGAAAACCTATTTTATGAAAATATCAAATCTAGTTTAGATTGGTCCATGGTAAGGGTCCAATAATGGTGTAGTTGGATTGGGTTCAAAAAGAGTTTTCCAACGATATATTATAAGCCCAATTCCGATGAATAATGAGGAAGTTATGGCCAAATTGCTAAACTGGGCCCGGTTTGATTTTTATATGCGACCCAATGATCTAGAGGAGGGCCTATTATGATTTATCATTCCTAATGCAATTAGGATTGATTATAGTCTTCTAGAATCTTCTAGAAGGTTCTTCTGAATCCTAATGTGATTAGCATTGATAATTGAGTTTTAAGAGTTTTATTTAGAATAAAAGAAGTGTTTTTAAGGAAATTATAGTTTTACCCTTCGTGCGCTTAAATTTTATCAAAATAAGAAAACGTGTGGAAAAACTGTCTGCAGCATCGCACTATATAGTCTGTCGCCTGGCGACAAGCCTGGCGTCGCGGCGACACGTCTGTCGCTTGGCGACAGGCTCTGTCGTTTGGTGACAGGGGCGTGTTTGGCGACAACGTCCTGTTTTATTCTTTTCAGAACTCTGATTCTTTTTTATCATATACGGCTGATTTTCATTCTAAATAGCCTCCTAAAACCTCCGTTTTCAATCACCAACTCTCATCAAGAAATTCTTGATATACTCGCTCTCTTTCTTTTCTAAACTAGCCTTTTCTCAAATACAAAATTTCGGATTCACAAGATCTAGAAACATCTAGCCAAATTCAAAGTTGCCTTCGCCCTAGACGTGAAAGGTTTGATTTCTGAGGGTTTGGTCCCAAATCTAGTCTAAACTTTCTTAATAATTATTCAATTTAATTGTTTGTTTACCTTGTTGACCTGTTGGTATGTATTTTGGCAAAATATACTAGTATATTTTGCCAATTATATTGGAATATGTATATGGGCTTTAAAACGCTGCCTGAGGCAGCGTTTTATGTTGAAGCATAAAACGCAGCCTGAGGCAGCGTTTTATTTGAAGCATAAAACGCTGCCTGAGGCTGCGTTTTATGTTAAAGCATAAAACGCTGCCTGAGGCTGCGTTTTATGTTAAAGCATAAAACGCTGCCTCAGGCAGCGTTTTTCTGCTAGACTGCATAACCAGCAGCATCTGCTACACTACATCAGCAGCAGTTTCTGCAATCCGTTGCTGCCCCTACACATAACCCTCACCCAACAGCATCAGCTCAGCCCCACCTTGAACCACCACCCCCACCACCATCCACCACCATCAACCACCTCCCCCACCACCACCGGCCGCCACTCTCGACCACCCCTATGCAATGTAAAACACCCTAAACAACGCAAGGACATTCCCACCACCACCATCATTAACCACCACCCCCACCACCATCAACCACCTCCCCCACCACCACCGCCCGCCACTCTCAACCACCCATAAACTACCATAAAACACCCTAAACAACGCAAGAGCATTCCCACCACCAACCCCAACCTTTCCACCACCATCGACCACCACCGACAACCATCAAACACTGGAAACAACCCCAACATCATGATAACCATCGTGAAACAGCACTTTAAGTGCAGGAGACCAAATATATGCTGCTTGATACATATAACAGATATAAAAGATATAGTTTCACTAACAAAAGTCAAATTCGGACAAATAAGGGAAATAAACTTCAAATTGTACAGAGAGACATTTAGAAAACATTTCTTGTATTAATAATGTAAGCGTTATATACAACATTGTTAAATATCTGAGTACCACAAAAGGATCAACTAACTAATACTATCCGGACTCATGTATTGGAGTTAACTAATCTCCATCCTGTGTGTCCTCAGTCCGTCTACGAACACACCTCGGACGCCTCGTGTAATGCTGAATAGTGGTGAATGGGTCTCGGGGCGATGGAGGATTCAGCTGGCGAGACGATGAGTCACCCTGGCTGTGGCCGGGAGCGGTGTTATGGATGAAGTAATCCTCTGCCTGTGTAGAGCCCGAAGTATGACCTCCACCACTACTCTGTCCGAAGTCGAACTGTGAATGGAAGGAGTTGGGGTCATGATCGTCCCTGGGGTGGACGAGATGGCCATGGCCATATCTCTGCAAGCTATGTATGCCCATATCTCGCACCCGCTCAACCTGGGCTCTGGTGGGTACGGCTGCTAAGGCATCTGAAAGTGCATCAACCATCGCACCCATATCCCCTGCCTGCAGTAATCATCCATGAATTAGTAATATGATATAGAATTTCAAATAATTTTGGAAAACAAGAACTGAAAAAACTCACAAGTCCGCTGATAACATCATAAGCTGGATGGTAGTGCGTGGACGGTGGGGTGTAGATAGGGTTGATGAAAAGGCGTGTAATCTGCCTGTACCATACCATGTAAGGATCACGCGGATCCATAACACCCTGAAACAGGTGACCGTCAACGATGGACTCCAACCGCTGGTCCTAAAGCTCAATGAATTGATGATGCTCTAGTGCTCAGTTTGTCTCCAACTTTCCACGACGGTCAATGCCGTGGAGGCAAATACTAGTGTCACAGGGCATGGGGATAGGCTGCTGAAGTCCGAACTGTCGCAACACTCGGTCCGGTAGGTGGCTCTTCACGACCTTAAAACAGATCATGGGGGTCCTGGCAAGCTACTCAGCTCGATGCTCGAGCAAGTGTTCCGACATGGCCTCTACCAACACAGCAGAATAGGGATCCCATGTCATCTGCAACAAGGATATATCGTGAAAAGGTTAGGGCAATGCCAATAAACAGTACAAAGAGTAAACAAACGATTACAAATGTAGTGCAAGATTCCACCTGTTCATCCGAGAGTCGATCGAGGGCGTCACGGTAGTAGAGAAGACCTCTCGCTGTATGCGCATGTGTTAGTCTGGGAACCACCCACCCGTGGCAACAAATTATTTAAGAAGTTGTACTAGCTAATTATAACAAAATTTGAGTACACAAGTATAATGTTACGAACCTACAACCGTATGCCTGATCGGGTTCATGGAGCGGGGGAGCATCGTATGCTGCGTACTGATCGTCCTGGTCCAGCTGCCCTGGACGGTGTACAACAGGCCTACCTGGTCTCCCTACATGGATGTGCTCCCAAGCCCTCGATCTATTTTTCTGTAGCCCACGCGATTAATACCACCAAAGCCAACCCAGTCGACGTACTGAAGAACGCGTGGATCGACTGCCCAGCCGGACCTCAAGTGCCTGCACCCCAACATTTCCGCTATGTCCACCTGGTAATTCATTTAAAAACTGTAAATAAGGGTCAAGTATACAAAAAAACAAGACAAATCTGTATATGAAATGGCACGTGAGAAATTACCGTCTGCTCCCATATGTCAACACTCCGATGTCTATCCTGCAGTGTAAGGACAGAAGGGTCAAGTGGTCCTGGTATCCGATCGTGTCCGACCATGATATCTGTTCATTCAAAACAATATGGCCAAACCAATTAAAAAACAGAATTACTAGTCAATGAAATTGACATGACTGTCACAGGTAAAAGACAAGTACGAAATATAAGTCACCAAATCTCAAATATAATCCAAGCGTTACAAATGTTACATAACGACATTAATCAACTACTACATGAATCTACTGTTCTACTACTATAGCTAAACAATTACAAGCTTATGTTTCGGTTGATCTAGCTGGGCACGTTTTGCGATTGTGACCTTGTTGGTGACAGCGGCTGCATTTAGTCCTAGGTTGGTTGGGTATATATAGGCACTGTTTCTACATATATCTCATTGGGAACACCCTTCATTGTAACAATGCTTCTCAAAGCTTTTAAATGTTTGTTTGTGGAGACAGGTAACACTTGAACCCCATGCCTAGTCTCACACCTCATTTTAAGGTTCAGTTCAGCATTCATTGGGTTTGAGCCGATACTACTGTGAACCTCATTCATCAGATCATTCACAGTCATGCTCGGTTCAAGTGTTATAAGTTTCATATTCCCTCCACTGTACTCAACATTTGATCCATCGCACATAATTTCATCTCCCCACCGGCATAACAACACTACATTTTGTGAAGACATATTCTACATACCAACCAAAACACATTTAAGGATAATCGAATTCTAAAACAACGTCAAAAAACCCTAATTTAACAATACATAACATACATAGCTTCGATAATGGAAAGTTATATCAAATTTCGAGAACCTACATGTGTAGCTAATATGACAACAATGAAACAAGTCCATTCTCATTATCAACATTTTCATCACCAATTTCATAAACTCTTAGTACCGCATACAACTATCAACATACTAATACCGCATTACCATCAACAATTTTATCATTTTTTTCACAATAATAGACCACATTACCATCAACAATTTCATCAAAAACAAACCACATTATCATTGACAATTTCATCAACAATTTCGTCGACAATTTAATCAACAATTTCGTCTATATTTTTCCTCAACAATGTACCACATTATCATCAATAATTATCAACAATTTATCACATTTCATTACTAATTAGCAACAAAGTAATACAATTTACATCACAATTTGCTACAACATACAACAACTATCTACTACCAACTATTCAATGTAAAATTCAACAATGTACTACGAATTTAGGGTTTACCCGGATTTAAAGAGTGAGTGAGACAATGCCGGCAACAACTTCCGTTCACTTTGGCGGCGGCAGGGGCGGCGGCACGGCAGGGGAGGCGTTGGCAACGGCTGTGGTTCTTTGTTGCTGACAATGAGAGTTAGTGAGAGAGAGAGTGTAAATTGCGTGAAAGAGAGGAAAGAGATTGAGAAAAAAAGGCCTGGAATTCGTTATAATTCCCGCAAGAAACGCTGCCTAAGGCAGCGTTTAATGTACAGATAAAAACGCTGCCTCAGGCTGCGTTTTATGCTTGTACATTAAATGCTGCCTGAGGCAGCGTTTCATTTAAAGATATAAACGCTGCCTTATTTGTATAAAACAGGTATGAAATACGAAGTTTATGAAAAAAGTCAAACTACCATAAAACGCTGCCTGAGGCATGTCTTGATTTTTTTTTTTTAAAAACTGAGTGTAAAACGCTGTCCGAGACAGCGTTTCACCTCATAAGCTTAGTTTGGGAAATACTTTTCCCACGAGACCAATTTCGTAAATAATTTCCGTATAAAGCTTAATTTGGGAAAAAATCCTTTGTAAGCTAGTTACAAATGGTTTAGTCAAAGTTGCTTTGACTTAATATTTGTAACTGACGTTGGTAAGCTAGTTACAAACATTTTTGTCAAAGCTTCTTTGACTTAATGTTTGTAACTGGCGTTTGTAAGCTATTTACAAATTTTTTGGTCAAAATTTCTTTGACTTAATATTTGTAACTGGCATTTGTTTAGTCAGCTACTAATAAAACTTCAAACAATGATAAACCACACATTCGTAACCGACACTTATTTAGTCAGTTACTAATGTCATGAAATTAGTAACTGACATTATATTAGTCGGTTACTATTAATGCTTTCGTAACTAGCATAACATACGCCAGTTACGAATAGGGCGTTACAAATAGCACTTTTTCTACTAGTGCATTGCAAGTATATGAGGATCCTAAACCCTAGTGTTTGATATATTCGATTTCATCTTGATTGTTTGATTGTCTTAGAATTTACACACCTTACTTCATTACTTCGAGATAGCTTAGCTTTAGCAATAGCATTCACCTCCCATTCCTAGTGGTTCGACCCTCGACTTACTCCTGTGCTAGCTATAAGGGTGTGTTGAGTGATTACAAATTTTGTTTGGCCTAAGGAAGATTAGTCCAAAGACCTAGTCACAAACCTTGTTCAAAATGGCGTCGTTGCCGGGAAATGGCATAGTTGTTTTCTATTGTTGTTGAGTCTATTTCATCTAATTTCAAAAATACAAAAAGATTTTTCTCTTTAGGCTACATTTGTAGCCGTGCTATTGATATTTGCTTTGAGTTTTTGTATGCGTAGGATAAGAGGAAGGACTCTAGTGCCATTTGATCCGGAAATTGAGAGAACAATAACAAGGATAAGGGTTGCTAATCGTTCTTCAAGTCCAAGCTCTCTAAGAGAGGAAATTCCCCAAGAAAGAGAAGAGGAGGATCAAGGAAGCATGGGAGCTAATCCAAGAGTTTCTTTGAAGGAGTTGGGAACTCCCAGTACTTATAGATTTGAGAGTGGCATAGCTCCACCAATAACTCCCGCCAATGACTTTGAGATAAGGCCGACAATGATAACAATGATTGAACGAAGACAATTTAATGGTGCCAAGCGTGAGAGCTCACTAAACCATCTTAAAGAGTTTGAGAAGTATTATAATATCATCAAGGTCAATGGGGTTTCTCAAGAATTCATAAGGCTCAAGCTATTTCCATTTTCCCTAATCGGAAGGGCTTTGGAATGGTTGGACAAGGAAGTGAAACCTAATTCCTTGAGAACTTGGGATGAATTTACTAAGGAGTTTCTTTCCCGTTTCTACCCTCATAAGAAGACCGCCGAGGTAAGAACTCTAATCCAAAGTTTTAAGCAAAAGCCTAGTGAGAGTTTGTATGAGGCTTGGGAAAGATACAAGGAGTATCAACGAGAATGTCCTCATCATGGAATTCTGACTTACCAAATCATACAAATTTTCTACGGAGGATTGAGCCTCCAAGGGAAGTCATGTCTTGATGCCGAGGCCGGAGGCCCGATTATGAACAAGACCAAAGAAGAGGTTGTAGACATAATTCAGGATGTAGTTCGTCACTACATGGATTGGAAAGAGGGAGAGAGAGAGAGAGTCCATAAGCAAGAGTGGCTCAACGGTTTATTCGGTTGATCATCTCATGCAATAAATAACTTGTCTTCCCAAATCTCAAACTTGGGAAAGGAGATGACATTCATCAAAGCCAAGCTAGAGAGTGCCTCTTCGATTGCACCAAGTCTTCCCTCCCACATAAAAGGGAGAGGTACACCTTCTAACTTTACTCCTCCTTCTACCTTAAGTAATATTCCAAGTGGTTGTGTCTTTTGTGATGTTTGTGGGTCTTATGACCATGAATCTTCTAATTTTCCAAATGCTTTTGAAAATTGTGATGATGTTGAAAATAATGATTTTGAGCAAGTGAATTTTGTTTCCAATAATAATAATGGACAAAGATTTGATGGTCCAAGGAATTTTGGGAATAGGAATACTCACCAACAAGGTAGTTTTGATAACTACAACAGCGGTGGTTATAGGAACCAAGGAAATCAAGGTTTCCGAGGTAACTATAACAACCAAGGTTATATTAATCAAAACCAAGGCCAAGGGTATGGAAATCAAGGCCAATCTCATGGTTTTGGTGGACAACACCAAAATTTTGGCAACAATCAAGGCCGAGGTAATTAGAATAATCAAAATATGGGAAATTTTCAAAACAAAAACCAAAGGGGACCCCCACCCGGATTTTCTCCTAGACCTCAAGGCAATGGTGATAATTCTTATGCTGATCACCCATCTTCCCAGACTACCTTAGAGGATATCATCGAGAACTAAACCAAGATTTTGAACACTTACATGTCGGTGAGTGATAAGAAGTTTAATGAGACGATGACACATAACAGATGCTTGAAATCCAAATCACCCAACTAGCCAGCACTTTGAAAGATTGTGCTAGCCCTTCTTCATTACCTTTTCAAGGAGTTGACCCTAAGAAACTTGTTTATTCTATCACCACAAGGAGTGAAAAAGTGCTTGAAGAGAGAGTTTCTAGGAATAGTGAGGAGGATGAGAAGAAGAGTGATTTAAGTGAGGAAAAAGAGAAAGATGTGTCAAAGAGTGTGAGCAAAGAGGAAGTCTGTGAGAAAAAGAAGAGTGTTGAGAGAGTGCAAGAGGAAGTGGGAAAACCCGACCTTCCATATCCCCAAAATTTTATGAGGAGCAAAATAGGTGAACAATTTGTGAGATTCCTTGACATGTTGAAGGAGGTCCATCTTTCTATCCCTCTCATCGAAGCCATGACCCAAATGCCTAGATATCTTGAGTGGCAAGAGAGAGTGCAATGAGATAGATTCGGTAGAGCATTGTGAGTGTTGTAGTGTCTTGATTCACCATGACCTACCAAAGAAGATGAAAGATCCGGGTAATATCTCCATTCCTTGCAAAATCAAGAGTAAGTTGTTTAAAAATGCATTGTGTGACTTAGGTGCTAGTGTTAGCATTATTCCTTACTCGGTGTTTAAGAAGCTTAAGCTAGGAGAAATTCTTCCTACGAACATGACCTTGCAATTGGCCGATAGATCCATTAAGTTCCCAAAAGGAAGAGTTGAGGATGTTCCCCTTAAGATAGGTGTAGGCGGCGTTCGAAGTGCGCCTACGTTAAAGCATGTTGTGAATATGCTTGGCACTCATAGGAAGTGAGAATTGACATATACGATTAGGGACAAGAAAAGTAGGGAGCCGCCAACATGTTTTTAAGGAACTTGTAAACCGTTCACGGATCATAAAAAGGCAACCACGAGAAAGGGACAACGATAGGCAACAACGATTGACCCGTGAAGATTACACCCCATTCATAATCCATGAGACTACTAACTCCATATGGTTCGGAACCACAAAAGCAGGATCGGGGATGATGGTACGAAGTGAGTCATGGAGTCACATTCACCCATATTGGCCTCTACTCGATTCTTATAGTGAAAAGTATTTCTGCAATCTCAAAGGCATACAAACAAAATATTCAATTCGCTCCAAACTATTATTAAGCTAAATTGGTTAAATATTAATGCAACATATGATTCTAAAATTTATGATCACTTTTATTAAACAATAAGATTAAAAAGGAACCTAAACCGGTTGTCCAAATTATCTTATTAGGCGTTATTTTAAATTACATATTCCCTTTAAACATGCAAAATGGTGATTAGAAATAACAATAGAATAAACATTAATATTGGAAGCAGTTTAACAATAAATCCAACAATATAAAATCGTTAGAAGAATAATAGAAATAAAAGGAACATAATTCTTACTTTGAGTTTGTTTGCTTGCAACTATAAAATAATAAACGAGTTATTAACTTCAAGGAAAATTAATAAAACAATAATTAAATTAAATCAAATTAAATAGAGGTTATTTGGGACCAAACCCTCAAACATTATTATCTTTCACGCCTTGGTTTAAGGACCAAACGTCGAGTAAAGTACGAACTCCTTAGAGTGCTTAGGGAAGGAATTTTTATAGAAGAAGGGTAGGCTAGTGTTTAGGCTAGAGCATAGAAGAGAGAAAAAGAGAATTAATTGATGCCACGTACATCAGAAATGAGGGGGTACTTAAAGGGAAAATGAGTAGAGGGAACACACGGAACCCTAAAATGGATAAAAACCCTAAAAAGACTGTCGCGACACGGTAAAAAGTACCGTGACACGGTGGACAATTGTGTGACGCGGGATATTTTTGTGTGACACGGGAAATATCTGACCTACGGGAGGTAAAAGCGTGAAGGGATTACGCCGAAAAAATACGGGAGTGTCCTGTGTGATAGCATTGGCACCGTGTCACGGGAAATCACATCGTGGCGCGGCAGTGAGCCCCGTAACGTGGTGCATTTTGCCATGACGCGGCAGACTCTGCGTCCATTTTTCCGTCTAAATACATTTTTACCCTAATTTCATTCAGCCTTTTTAAGTGCCGATTGATAATTTCGGGTCATTTCTGATTTGTAATTTATTAATTGGGCCAAAATAATAAATAAAATAAATAAATAAAAAGGTTTGGGCCAAAATTAAAAATAAACTATGCTTTGACTAAACATCAAGACTGATCCATGGACTATTAAAAACTGAATTTAATTAAATACAATTTTTTAAGCACTCTCGGGATTAAATACTGAACCCGACCAATAATGGCGATGAAAGATTGTTCATCATCGGGTTTGGTTTCGGGGAGACATTTTTAGATGTCTACAGAAGCCCCCACTTTGACTGAGTTTGTAGAAACGTCAGTTTTGAAAACGATAGTTTAAGTAGTCGATAGGGACGGAGAATGATTTAAGACATTCTGCGATCCTAAACCATTCTGTATACGCCGATACCTGCAGAAAAGTGTTAGTTCCACAGATAAAAGAGTAAAGGGATAGAATGCGTTTTTGACACCAGTGTATCGGTGATAAATGAGTTTGGTAGCTTCCTATGCTTGAAGGAATCCACCGGATGATGTTTCGCCGAAACACTTTCCATGCCTGAGGAAAGTCGACTGATAAATTTGGTAGCTTTCTAAGCCTGAAGACCGGATGATAATTTCCATGCCCGAGGAAAGTCGACATATGATTTTGGCGTTTTTCTATGCTTGAAGAAATCCACCGAATAATAATTTCCATGCTTGAGGAAAGCCGACATAATAATTTGTTGGTTTTTTATACTTGAAGAAATCCATCAATAATGCTTTCCACGCTTGAGGAAAGCCGACTTGGCGGTTTTCTATACTTGAAGAAAAATCCACTGATAATGTTTTCCATGCTTGAGGAAAGCCGACTTGGCAGTTTTCTATACTTGAAGAAAAATCCACCGATAATACTTTCTATGCTTGAGGAAAGCCGACTTGGAGGTTTTCTATACTTGAAGAAAATTCCACCGATAATGTTTTCCATGCTTGAGGAAAAAACTTGTCGAATGAGATTTGCAAGTGTATGATGGTTCAATTATCCCCGAACGTGGGCCATAGATGATTTACCTTCAAGTCGGCTATCCGACCATATTAGGTGTTTAAAATGTCGAAAATTTTGTGGCTCTGATGTTTGTTAGGGGTAAATTGGTAATTTCGATACCAATTAGAATTTTCCGCCTAATTCCGGTGAGAAAATAACTGTCCAAGAGCTGCGAAAAATCGTTCAAACTTAGTCAAAGATATTTGGAATATTCGCCAGGAATCTTCAGGAGCGTGCAGGATACTCATCCAGGCACTGCGTCACGTGGCATATTGCCGCGACACAACCATCAGGCGGTATAAAATCCCCTGACACGGGATTTGGTTTTTGCTGAACCAGTCAACATGCCTCGATAAAAAAAGTCGCGACACATGAGGAATACCGTTACAAGGTAACGACCATTGTGGCACGGGGAACGGAGCCCGTAACGACATCATTTTGCTTTAAATTCTTCCATTTTCATGCCTGCTTTCTCATTCTTCTTTGCCATTTTCATTTTCTCATTCTTCTTCTGCTTTCTCTTCTCCCTTTTTCTTATTTTCGATTGCATAGAATACCGCACTACGACTTTTAGCACCGGTGCACGTTGGTCTTCACCGTGACGCGCTTTTGTTTCGTTTTTTTGTGTTGGTTTCGCCATTGCTGTTGTTTGAGCTCTTCTACTGCTGTTACTGTTCGCCGTGTTTCCTGTAGATACACTGCGTCACGGCGTAAAATGTCGTGCCACGGTGGTCGAGCTGCTGTGTTCGTTCTCCTTGTTGCAGTTTTTCGAGCTTTTTTCACTCAAATCTTCATCAAATTTTCTCAAATATCTTGCTAACTTCCTCACATTTGAATCTCTATAAGGATTTATGTAAGTTTCCTTGTCTTATGTCTCAAATATTGTTGTAAATGCCATATTTGATTGAAACCCTAAAAAATTAAATTGGGGGTTTTTGAGAATCTATGTCAAAATTCTTGCTATGAATTAACGTATATATGAATGCATATTTGTTTGTGAGCAATTTGAGACTAAGTTTGTGTGATTTGGTGAAGAATTGAGCAAATCACCATTTTTTGGTACTACTTGTGTGAAATGGTGTTCTTGTTGTCCATGTTATTTCTTTTCACTTGAAATGGTGATATATTGGTTGCAGATCTTGTAAAATATTCCATGATGTGCCTATCTATTGTTTTTGTGCAATTTCGGAACATGCTCTGTTTTGTGTATGTACTATATTTTCATGGAGAACATAGTATCATGCGATTAGGAAAACTGTAGTATTAGTTCGTCTTGGGGAAACTAAATACTAGAAATAATTCTATTATTTTTCTAATTTTTAGCCTTGAGGTAAAAATTTTGCGTATAGTAGAAAATGCAACTTGATGTAGCTGCTAAGCTGCTTTTGAATAAATAACTTAGGAAATGATGCTAAGTATTTAGATTTTTATTTTTGTAATAGCATGCCTAAACAATGGGATCGCAATCTTTCTACTCGTGGCCGGCGTCAGGCTTTTCAAGACGACACTCCCACAAATCCCGAGGGCATGGACGAAGATGCCTTAGAGACCGAGCCTCACCCTTCTACGGGTAGGGGTAGGTGGATTCCACCTTCATGGACACCAGACGAGTTGGTTTTCTATCGTGATGTAGGGAATATTTCAAGCAATACCCCAAACTTGAACCCCACTGTGATCATACACTAAAGCATGGTGGCGTCCAAAGGGAAGGAAGCTGGAGCAAAAGAGTCGCCAACATGTTTTAGGAACTTGTAAACCATTCACGAGGTGAAGGTTACACCCCTTAACGATCCAGGAGATCTTTAACTCCAATAGGTCTGGAACCATGAATGGTAGTTCGGGGATGAATGTAAAATCAAATCTAAAAGAGATTGAACCTGCCCTAATAATAGGCCTCTACTTTATTCTTCTCGTATTCATGTGCGCTTTTTGACTAACATGCAATCAATAGGTTCACCCTAAATCTGTTTATCTATGTTGGTTGAATATTAATGCACAAACAAAACTATTATTGGTGATCACTTGAATTATAATCAAATTAACCCTAAACAAGATTATTAATTATTTTATTAAGCATAATTACAAGTACAAATTCCCTTTAAACATGCATAAAAGGCGTGATCAAGCAATAACAATAAATATTAAGCATAATAATAATAATAATAATTATTATTATTATTATTATTATTATTATTATTATAATCATAATAATCATAATTGAAATAATCATATTGAAGCATAATAATAGCAAGATCCTAGGCATGATACTAACAAGATTAATAACAAACCCTAGCATGTCACTAAACATTAAAAATCAAAGCTTTAACCTTAACATGAGACTAACATGAATATTAGGAAGAAAATAGGAAGCATCGCAGGAATCACAATTGACATATTTGATATTAGAAATTTTAGTTATTACCCTAAACATGATATTAGGAAGATCAAAACACCTTAACATGACACTAGGAATCATAATAAAAACCTAGACATGATTTCTATATCATAATAAAAATGCAAACAATTAAAGCACTTACTTGGATGTCTCGTACCTCTTTCTAATTAGAAAATATACGCGTTAGTAACTTCAGGGAAAATAATAAACAAACAATTAAATCAAATAATTGAAATAGAGATTTTTGACCAAACCCTCAGAAATTAAAACCTTTCACGTCTAGGAAAAAGACAACTTCGAACTTGGCTAGGTGTGTCTAGATCTTGTGAATGTGGAATTTTGTGTGCAAAAGTCTAGTTTAGAAAAGAGAGAGAGAGAGAGAGAGAGAGAGAGAGTAATCAAGAGATTCTTGATGAGAGTTGGTGATTGAAAACGGAGGTTTTAGGAGGCTATTTATAGAGAAAATCAGCCGGGTATGATAAAAAACAAATCAGAGTTTAGAAAAGAATAAAACACGACCGCATCGCCAAACACGCGCTTGTCGCCAGACGCCAGGTCTGTCGCCAGGCGACAGAGCTGTAGTATGGAGCTAAAAATAATTTTTCATGCGTTTTTTTATTTAGATAAAATTTAACCGTACGAGAGGGCAAAATCATATTTTCCATAAAAACACTTCTTTTATTCTGATTAAAACTCATAAAAGTCAACTAAAGTCAATTTATCATGCTTATTAAATTAGGATTCAAAAGAACCTTCTAGAAGAATCCAGAAGACTATAATCAATTCTAATTGCATTAGGAATGATAAATCAATATTAGGCCCTCCTGTAGATCATTGGGCCGCATATAAAGATCAAACCGAGCTCATTTTAATAATTTTTCCATAACTTCCTCATTATTCATCGGAATTGGGCTTATAATATATCGTTGGAAAGCTCTTTTCGAACCCGACTCAAATACACTATTATCAGACCCTTTCAATGGACCAAACCAAACTGGACTGGCTGTTTTCGTAAAATAGGTTTTCAAAAACAGAGAGAAAGAAAACAAATAAAAACTAACCGCAACACTAGACTTTCCAAACTTTCACTTCATTCGATTATGATTCGACGTGAAAGGTACTCATCACCGGGTTTGGTTTTGGGGAAACACAAAGGGGTGTCTACAGAAGCCCCCACTTTGACTGAGTTTGGAGAAACGCAAGTTTTGAAAACAAAAGTCAAAGTAGCGATAGGGACGGAGAATGATTTAGAACGTTCTGCGATCCTAAATCATTCTTGTAATGTTGATACCTGAAAAACTAGCGTTAGTTAAACATATAAAAGAGTTAAGAAACGCGTATCTTGCACCGTCGAGCACACGTCTCTGGAGGTAACCAATTTGTTGCTGCTTTTGCTGTTGTTGTGACAACCTTTCACAAGTTAGGGAACGCCATCCTGTTGTTTGTTTTGACGACCTTTCGCAAGCTAGAGAATACCGCCTGAAGACTGCTATGCCTGTAACTGCCTCCAATTCTGCCGTGATAGACTTCTACAAGCTACAGAACCCCATCGAAGATTGCTTCGCCTGAAACGACCTTCTAGTACTTTGTGACCATCTTCCGCACGCCAGGGAACACGATCAAAGATTGCTTCGCCTGAAACTATCCTCATTTGTTGCGACAATACCCTGATGAGTATCACCGAAGATCAACGCCTGTCGATCCTTTACTTTCGCTATGCTTGTGCGTCGACGCTTTTGCCGCTTGTGAACCAGTATATCGGTGCTTCTGAATTGTGAACCAGTATGTCGGTGACTTTGCTGTTTGATCCATTATGTCGGTGCTTTTTGTATATGTATGAACCATTATGTCGGTGCCTTTGCAGTGAACCAATGTTTAGACGCTTTAAGCCAAGTGAGACGATCATTTATCAGGTCGATCACTTAATGCGATTGTAACCGATCCGATTACTAAATCATGTCAAATTTCTTATAGGGGCTAACTGGCGTACCAAGGAACCCAAAATTGCTGTACGAGGTTGAAATAACCGCTCTGAGTGGCTTAGAGTTCCGTCGCCGCTACAACGTCGCTGGCGCCAAGATTTGGCTCTGTTGCCACACGCTGAACTCTGTCGCATGGCAACAGAGCTGTCGTTTGGCGCTAGAATTGGGATTTTCGTATAAATTCCTTTTCTTCGTCATTTTTGCTGCTGCTCTTCTTTTCTTCGAAAACCGTCGCGGAAGTTCGAAGTGTTCAATCTTGGTCGCTTCTCAACCAAATTCGCTCAAATTTGTTTCAAATCGAAGCTTTATTCGTCTACTTTACCGATCTATGTAAGTTTTCCTCAAACTCACCCTGGTTTTTGCTAAATTTGTGCGTTTTTTTTCACGAATTTTTGAAAAATTCGAAACTTCTTTTGCTTAATTCGCTTTGTTTGTCAAATTTTATGCCATGAAATTGCTTGATTATGTTTGTATATTTCCTTGGGAGTGTTTTGAGACTTGTTTGACTCAATTTGGTGAAGAAACGAACAATTCACAATTGTTGGACCTCTTAAGGTCGGGAAAACAATGTGGCTTGTTCTTGATGTTATTGTTAGAAATTCTTGTCCAATTTCTCACAATAATTATCATAGTATTGCAAGAAATTGTTTGGATGCTTGAAAAATGTCATATATGCTCGAATTGAAATTGTGCTCTGTTTTAGTACTATGTACTCTGTTTTTGCGAACATAGTATCATGCGGCTAGGCAAACCTTAGATACTATGGAACCTTAATTTATGTCAATTTTGCACAATGTAGTATGGCTAGACAACGAGGTTCTAGTTCACGGTCCCGAGACACACGATGGGAGCATGAGCTCGTTGAGGAGGACACCGACCCATCCACTTCTCTTGGTCCCTTACCCGAGTGGTATGAGCAGACTTTGTACTTTGCCCCTGACCATCACATTTCTGAGAGGGTGCGTCGTGGGATCACTGCTGGTAGGACACGTTGCCACGGCTCGGGCAACGACACACTAGGAAAGTTTGTAGGACGTTCTTCAGCGTCGATGGGGAGTTGAGACTTCTCTGGGAGTCTTGTGGGTTGACTCCCCTTTTTGAGGCCACACAGTCCATGAGCTCTTTTGACGGAGGTCACCGCGTGGTTCGCGCTCTGGTGGAGTTCTTCTGGGACACCACCAACACTTTTCACTTTCCTTGGGGTGAGATGATGGTCACCCCAGCCAACTTCAGTCTCATCTTGGGACTAGAGTTAAGTTCTACTGCGCTGCCGTTCGATAACAACATCAACGTCTACTCTCTAGAGGTTGATGAGCTACTGGGTTCGATTGCTTTTCGGGCCCGTGCTGAGGTGGAGTCATCACAGTTCAGCGCCAAGTGTATTCGCCGGTCTACTCTGGCGGCAGCTTTCGAGGATGATGCGACCACCTGAGAGCAGCAAGTGCGCATGTTTGCGCTTATTTTGCTGTCAGGGACGTTTTTCCCTGACAAGGGTAGTAGGGCGCTACTTTACTACCTTCCTGCTGTCCGCAGTATTCATCTGATCGGGACTTATGACTGGGCCATCTTGGCCTATGTCGATTTTCTGCGTGCCCTGTGAGACTCGTGTTGACATCGGTCTTACACAGGAGACATCGCTCTGTCTGGCTTTTGGAGAGTCGTAGACGTATACTTTATCTCCTATAAAGTTAGCTCGAATCTTTTTGTTAGCACTTGCTGATATCTTTTGTCTTTTATAGATTTGGTTTTACGAGTACTTTCCGTCACTTGCGTCGATGAGGCTGTCGCCACGCGGGTTTCCTGTGGGCGCCTGCTGGGGAGGCCGCTACATCCGGGCGACTACCACCCATGTTCAAGAGCAGATCCTCTCGGTACGATCTTTTGCATAGCTATCATTTTTGTATTGCTTTTTAGTAGAATCTTTATCTCATAGGTATTCTTCGCAGGAGCCTGAGGTGCTATACAAGCTATGGGGCGGTTTGGTTTCCCCTGGGCTATCCGCGCACTATAATGCTGAGCATCGCTACTTCTTAGGGACGTATGAGGCAGCGGCGTACCTAGGAGAGAGAGTTGCTATCCAGCACTCTTCGAAGACTTTTGTCGTCCTTGCTTCTCTGCCATGTCACATGTTTGATGACGTGAGGCTGCTCAACATGTCGGAGAGGTCACCTGCTGGTACCCTTAGGCGATCTCATGCGATCCCGGGGCAGTGCTACGAGGAGGAGTTGTTGCCGTTGTTAGCTCCGGCCCTTGTTCTGTCTACGGAGGCGGCGATATGATTTTTATCTTTAACCTTTTGGTAAGTAGCCCCCAAGTGATATTTTACTCACTTTGATTTGCTTTTTGCCAGGCTGGGCCTACTGATTTCGTGCCCCCTCGTATGTCCATCCACTACCAGGGGACATACAGGCCTATCGAGGAGATGATTCCTCCGGCTCCCGAGGATCAGCGCTTTGTGGAGCGATCCATTCCTTGCCACCAGACTCAGGTGAATTATTTTCTTGCTATTTGTTCGTGTCTATCTTGTATTGTTACTGATTTCATTTTTTTGACAGTTCTCGGGCGCGAGGTGGTTTCGGCGATGGCGAGGTGCATAGACGCCTTCCGGAGCCAGCTTGTTCGGATGAGGAACGTGGCTACGTGTTGTCGCAACGACGCTGTTCAGGAGGTAGCTTTTTTCTCTATTTCTGCATTGTTTATATTTCTATTTTGATTGCTTCTGACTTGATTTCTCCTTGCAGGGACAACCCATTCCTTCTCGTACCCGGACGAGACCTGAGGTCCGGAGAGAGCCGACGAGGTCTAGCTTGAGGCGTAGCCGGACTAGTTCTGGCGGTTGGGGTGGTCGATCTGACGCTGCCTGAACCGAGGCGGTGGAGAGCTCGAGCTCTTCATCTGAGGGTGCACGTGCTGATCCGGTAGGCCAGGGTGAGGCCACTTCGGCTCCGAGAGGTGGTGGGATGTACGAGGTTGGCTCGTCATTGCAGCAGCCTCAGACTCTGTTGGTTCATAAGGGAGACCTTGGGTGGACAGGTCCTGAGCTGAGTTTCCCCCCTCCTGGAGAGACTGGAGTTGGAGCTGGTGGGGAGCATACACCTCGTTCTGCGCAGTTCTTTGATATGATAAATATCCCTCATCATCTGCGTCCTCCAGCACCGTAGTTTGTACCTGCGTTGTATTTATTTTGACTTGTATATGACTTTGCCTGATTGACTCATTTATTAGACATATTTGTATACTATATATTATTATCTATTATGACTGTATTATTTATCTTGCATTTATTTTTTACTTTTATGAGCATATTTGTGTGTGCAAAAAATTGTGATAAAAAAAATTTTGCGCAAAAATTTCTGTTATTTTTATTAGTGGAGGGTATCCGACTTTCTCCCCAAAAAGAAAAAAATGAAAAATAAAATTTGATTTGCAACAAAACTAAAATTAAGTTAAGTCTTAATAAATCCGAAAAAGAAAATTTGAAGGGAAGTCATTGTACGAGTTCGAATCATAGCTAGAAAAACGCGGTTTGAATATCTCATTGATAAAACGCTGCAGTGCCACGTTTCGCCACGCGTTTTGCGCTGGCGCCGGGCGTTGCTTCTGTTGACAGGCGACCAACTTGGCGCTGAAGTACGCTGACTCCGAGTCCTTTTCGGATTGAAACTGCATCGATTTTGTGTATAAATAGCCCCCTAATCTGCTGAATTTCTTCATAATTTCAGCTGATTAATCATAGTCTTAGTTTCTCAACAAATAATCATGTTTTAGTTACTAAGAGTTTTGCCAATTTCACTCATGAATGGTGTCAGTCTTTAACTGCTAAGGAGAGAAAATAACTTGACTTTTTTCACATGGGAGGTATTTATGGTGTTAAGGGGGTAGATCTTGATAGAGATTTCATTCTTACCGCCTTAGAATATTTGGACACAGATACTCATTGTTTTAGACTAAGGTGTGATGAAATTAGCCCTTTACCGGAAGAATTTGGTGCCATCTTAGGCTTCCCCTCATTAGATCTTGCGGTAATCCCTAGATAAATGAATAGTATTATAAAGATTTTGAGCGCTTCTTTAATTTAAGAGACAAAGATCTAAAAAATATTGTAGATGGTAGTGTAGTTAGTTTAAATGAATTTGCACGCCATTACTTTGACAGACCTTATTCTGAATCCTTTCATGTTTATAGGAGAAGGGCTTTTCTCTGTTGTATGCTTAACCAATATCTTCTTACAAGTGGTAGAACTACTGAGGGTCTAGCAATTATATTAACTGTTTTGGAGAAAATCGAATCTGGGAGAAATCCAATGCCATTAATTGTTGGAGAGACTATGCTTAGTCTTGATGAATTAAAGAGAAATCCAAAATCACCTTTTCGGGGCTCTCCAATTTCATTACAGGTAGAAAAATAATATTTTTAATTACAAAAATCAAAAACATATTTTTGTATAGTAATATTAATTTATTTGTATTGGAATTTTTTGCAGATATGACTAATAGAGAGACTAGAATTAATTAGTCCTCCTGACAATGTTGAAAAATATACTCCAAATTGCTTTGTGAGTTAAAGAAACACTTCTCTAAGATGGGGCGCCATGAATGGAATAAAGTCTTTGCTTCTTTGTAGGTGTCGCTCGAAGTGCGCCTACGTAAAAGCATGTGTGAATATGCTTGGCACTCATAAGAAGTGGGAATTGACATAATACGATTAGGGACAAGGAAAGTAGGGAGCCGCCAACAAGGTTTTAAGGAACTTGTAAACCGTTCACAGATCATAAAAAGGCAACCACGATAAGGGACAACGATAGGCAACAACGATTGACCCGTGAAGGTTACACCCCACTCATAATCCATGAGATTACTAACTCCATATGGTTCGGAACCACGAAAGGAGGATCGGGGATGATGGTACAAAGTGAGTCATGGAGTCACATTCGCCCGTATTGGCCTCTACTCGATTCTTATAGTGAAAAGTGATTCCTGCGATCTCAAAGGCATACAAACAAAATATTCAATTCGCTCCAAACTATTATTAAGCTAAATTGGTTGAATATTAATGCAACATATAATTCTAAAATATTTGTGACCACTTGATTAAATAACAAGATTAAAAGGATCCTAAACCGGTTGTCCAAATTATCTTATTCGGCGCGATTTTAAATTACATATTCCCTTTAAACATGCAATATAGTGATCAATAAAAATAATAGAATAAACATTAATATTAGAAGCAATTTAACAATAATTCTAACAATACAAAATCATTAGAAAAATAATAGAAATAAAAGGAACATAATTCTTACTTTGATTCTGTTTATTTGCAACTACAAAATAATAAACGAGTTAGTAACTTCAAGGAAATAATAATAAAACAATAATTAAATTAAACTAAATAAAGTAGAGTTGATTTGGGGCCAAACCCTCAAACAGTTCTACCTTTCACGCCTTGGCTTAAAGACAGAACCACGAGTAAAGTATGGACTCCTTAGAGTGCTTGAAGAAGGAATTTTGAAAGAAAAAGGGTAGGCTAGTGTTTAGGCTAGAGCATAGAAGAGAGAAAAAACTATAGAATTAATTGATGCCCCGTACATCAGAAATGAGGGGGTATTTATAGAGAAAATGTGCTGAGGGAACACACGGAACCCTAAAATGATTAAAACCTTAAAAAATTATCTCGCGATGCGGCAAAGTGTACCGTGACACGGGAAATCCCACCATCAAACGGGAAACTTTCCTGTGACACGGTACAAATTTGCGTGACGCGGGAAATATTTAGTGAACTGGAGGAGAAAACGTGTTAAGGGTTTACGCGAAAAGGACACGGAAATCTCCGTGTCACAGCAAATGTCCCGTGTCACAGGAAACCCCACCGTCATACGGGAAAGTTTCCCGTGACACGGTGGATTGTTGCCGTGATGCGGGAGATTTCAGTCCGTTTTTCCGTCTAAATTCATTTTAAACCCTAATTTCGTTCAGCATTTTAAGTGCCGATTGATAACTTCGGGCCATTTTCTGATTTTATTATTATTTGGGCTAAATAAAATAAATAAAAAGTTTGGGACAAAATAAATAATAAAACAGTAAAATAAAAAAAAAGGTTTGGGCTAAAATTAAATAATAAGTTTGGGCTGAAATTAAAACTATGATTTGACCAAACATCAAGACTAATCCATGGACTATTCAAAAATACGAATTTAATCAAATACGATTTTTTAAGCACTCTCGGGATTAAATACTGAACCCGACCAATAGTGGCGGTGAAAGGTTGTTCATCATTGGGTTTGGTTTTGGGGAGACAGTATTAGGTGTCTACAGAAGCCTCCACTTTGACTGAGTTTGTAAAAACGTCAGTTTCAAAAACGATATTCAAAGTAGACGATAGGGACGGAGAATGATTTGAGACGTTCTGCAATCCTAAATCACTCTGCATACGCCGATACCTGCAGAAAAATGTTAATTCCAGAGATAAAAGAGTAAAAGGATACAATACGTATCTTGCACCAGTGTATTGGTGACTGTAGACATAGAAAAATGTCTCCCCTAAACCAAACCCGATGATGAACAACCTTTCACCGCCACTATTGGTCTGGTTTAGTATTTAATCCCGAGATTGCTTAAAAAATCGTATTTTATTACATTCATATTTTTGAACAGTCCATGGATTAGCCTTGATGTTTGGTAAAAGTATAGTTTTAATTTCAACCCAAACTTATTAATTAATTTTTAGCCCAAGCCTTTTTTATTTTATTGTTTTATTATTTATTTTTGGCCCAAACCCTTTATTTATTTTTATTTAATTATTTTCTTATTTTAGTTCAAATAATAAAAAGTCAGAAAAGTCTCGAAATTATCAATTGACACTTAAAATGCCGAAGGAAATTAGGGTTAAAAATGTATTTAGACGGGAAAACAGGCTGGAATTTCCCGCGCCACAGCAGGTACCTACCATGTCACGGGAATCCTTCCCATCTGACGGTGGGATTTCCCGTGACAAGGGAGGTCTGCCGTGACACGGGAGGTCTGCCGTGACACGGGAGGTCTGCCGTGACACGGGACATTCCGTGTCTTTTCCGCATAAACCCTTAATGCGTTTTTTATCCCGTTTTCTGGAATTTTCCCGCGTCACACCAAAAAGGTACTGTGTCACGGGAAAGTGTACCGTCTAACGGTGGAGCTTCCCGTGTCACGGTACAGTTTGACCGTGTCACGGAATACTTTTTTAGGGTTTTTATCATTTTAGGGTTCCGTGTGCTCCCTCAGCACATTTTCCCTATAAATACCCCCTCATTTCTAATGAACGGGGCACCGAGTAATTCTATTATTTTATTTTCTCTCTTCTATGCTTTAGCCTAAACACTAGCCTACCCTTTTCTACTTCAAAATTCCTTCTTCAAGTACTCAAAGGAGTCCATACTTCACTCGTGGTTCCATCCTTAAGCCAAGGCGTGAAAGGTAGAATTGTTTGAGGGTTTGGCCCCAAAATCAATTTTACTTAATTTAATTTAATTTAATTATTGTTTATTTATTTCCTTGAAGTTACTAACTCGTTTATTATTTTGTAGTTGCAAACAAACATAATCAAAGTAAGAGTCATGCTCCTTTTATTTTTATTATTCTTCTAACGATTTTATGTTGTTGGAATTGTGATTAAATTGGTTTTAATATTAATGTTATTCTATTATTTTTGATCGCCATATTGCATGTTTAAAGGAAATATGTAATTGAAAATCACGCCTAATAAGATAATTTGGACAACCGGTCTAGGTTCCTTTTTAATCTTGTTGTTTAATCAAGTGATCACTAATATTTTAGAATTATATGTTGCATTAATAATCAACCAATTTAGCCTAATAATAGTTTTGAGCAAATTGAATATTCTGTTTGTATGCCTTTGAGATTGCAGGAATGTTTTTCACTATAAGAATCGAGTAGAGGCCAATATGGGCGAATGTGACTCCATGACTCACTTCGTACCATCATCCCCGATCCTCCTTTCGTGGTTCCGAACCATATGGAGTTAGTAATCTCATGGATTATGAATGGGGTGTAACCTTCATGGGTCAATCGTTGTTGCCTATCGTTGTCCCTTATCGTGGTTGCCTTTTATGATCCGTGAACGGTTTACAAGTTCCTTAAAAACTTGTTGGAGGCTCCCTACTTTATTTGTCCCTAATTGTTGTCCCTAATCGTAATGACAATTCCCACTTCCTATGAGTGCCAAGCATATTCACCACATGCTTTAAACGTAGGCGCACTTCAAACGACGCCTATAATTTGGCGACTCCACTGGGGAGGATTCTTGATTATTTATCGATTTGAGTGATCGGTATTTAATTAAGATGAGTGGATGAGACTTGAAAGATTCTTAAAAAAAATATTCCTGTGATTAATTTGGCATTTTTTGCATCTGCACAGACGTTTTAACGTCGCATTCAGGTCTGTCCCGTAGGAAAAATTGGATAACTTGGTTGCGCACGAAGAAAAACAGGGCACCAGTCAGATCTTCTGACTGCCGTGCCACGGCAAAATCTGCCGTGTCACGGTACAGTGCACCGTTTGACGGTGCACAGTACCGTGACACGGGAATTTTTGCCGTGTCACGGCAGTCCTAAAATCAGTCCAGTGGCTTATTTTTCTCTTCACACAGTCAACTTCCTTCGATTTTTTTGAAAAAACGTATGTGTTCTACATGAGTCTTAGCCCCGGGGGATTTAAGCTCTATCGACCCAAAAACGCTCATGGCAATAAGGGTTCATCCGAGTTTTTAAATCCACCCAAACCATGGAGTCGAGTTTGATTTCATCACGAACTCGCGGAGCCGCCCGTTGGCATACACCCTCAAGGGAGGCTGCCTTGCTAACGCGTCCAAACTCTTAACCATGGTACCCTTTTGACACCCAAAGCTTGACCAATAGTTGAACATAGATCTTGACTCTAGGTTGCGAACTTCTTTTACATCATCGTGCCTAAATGTTATGTGGTTATTTGGTGCTAACCTTCATGTGTTTACTCTTTTGTTTAACCCATGACCGAGGGTTTTTATTCTCACATAGTAATTAGTACGGACATAAAATCGTTTAAAATCTTGAAAAATCACAAAACTGACCTGGAACTGCGCACCGTGTCACGGCATGTTCTGTCGCGCCACGGTGAACAGTGCCGTGACACAGGACTGTCTACCGTCTGACGGTAGACTGCACCGTGTCACGACAGTCTGCAGCGTGACACGGTGCCCAGAAAAGTGTTTTGTCAGTCTTTTTTTTCGATTTTTGTGCGAATGTTGTGTCAAGTTTTGTGTCATGTCTAGCTATACGGTCAAAACACGCGTCTATAACCTCACTTAATCACTCATATATCATGTTCACACACTTTTTTCTGTAGTCGTGCACTACTTTTTGACCGTATTTTAGGGTAGTCTTGTTTTTTGTGTCGTTTTTTTTTCCGGAGTAAGTCGGATGGTATCCTCCCTTTAAAAATAAACAATTAGAATTTCAAAATTATATATTTAAAAAAAAAAAATTCCTGTGCCACGTCAGCATCCACCGTGGCACGGTGCCCAGAAAAGTGTTTTGTCAGTCTTTTTTTTCGATTTTTGTGCGAATGTTGTGTCCAGTTTTGTGTCATGTCTAGCTATACGGTCAAAACACGCGTCTATAACCTCACTTAATCACTCATATATCATGTTCACACACTTTTTTCTGTAGTCGTGCACTACTTTTTGACCGTATTTTAGGGTAGTCTTGTTTTTTGTGTGGTTTTTTTTCCGGAGTAAGTCGGATGGTATCCTCCCTTTAAAAATAAACAATTAGAATTTCAAAATTATATATTTAAAAAAAAAAAATTCCTGTGCCACGTCAGCATCCACCGTGGCACGGGAATGGGTGCCGCGACACGGGACTGTCCACCGTGTCATGGCATAGTCCACCGTGGCACGGTGGACCTGCAAAAAAAAAAATTCCCGTGCCACGTCAGCGTCCACCGTGGCACGGGCATGGTTGCCGCGACACGGGACTGTCCACCGTGTCACGGCACAGTCCACCGTGGCACGGTGGACCTGCAAAAAAATAAAATTAAAAAAAATCTCGTGCCACGTCAGCGTCCACCGTGGCACGTGAATGGTTGCCGCGGCACGGGACTGTCCACCGTGTCACGGCACAGTCCACCGTGGCACGGTGGACGTGCAAAAAAAAAAAAAAAAATTCCCGTGGCACGTCAGCGTCCACCGTGGCACAGGAATGGTTGCCACGACACGGGACTGTCCACCGTGGCACGGTGGACCTGCAAAAAAAAAAAACACCGCGTCACGGCAACTCGTCACGTGACACGGTACAGTCTTCCGTGTCACGGTGCCCTTGAAATAAGTCCAGTTAGCTTTTTTTTAAGTCTTCCGTGTTAATTTGGTCCTCGCGTCAGTCATTTTGGTTATTGTTCACATGTCTAGCCATACGATCATACCACGAGTCTTATGACATCACTTAGTCACTCACGAGTCAAGTATAGTCCACACACTTTCTTTATGTTCCGAATCGAGTCGTGCACCAGGTCGTTTATGATCGTATATTAGGTTCATGCACCCTTTTTTTCGTCATAATAAAAAAATGAGTGGAGTTTTCTCACCTGTTTTCAAATGTCCATATTTTCCTTCCTTTCCTATCTTGAGCAATGAGTCAAACAATTAAGTGAATTATTTTATGTCACAGTACTTGGTCAAGAAACAGGGATAGATTAATACGGTTCGAGTCATTACCACAACAATCTCTCAGATCTAATAGGCGTTCAAAGAGAACTTTTCCATCTCCATTACTCATCATCTTTCAATGACCACTAAAGAAGATATTGAGAACATCAACAAATCCATCGAGGCACTGTCTGCCATGATGCAAACCCTTACCACTAGGGTCACTACCATGGAACAAAACAAGGTCACTGTTTCCACCCTTGACAAACTGAAGGAACAAATGAGTAAGATTTATGAGGATTTTACTTATGTGGAACGAGCTCCCACTCCTTTGGATGTGAAGGACAGACTCCCTAAAAAGTTCTCCACTGCTGATATTCCAAAGTTCAAGCCTATTGACAATCCAATATTTCATTTGAAGGCGTTCTCTGCAACCATGGATCTTAAGGGATTGGACGTTAAACTCTTCCCTACGGTGTTCCCTCTCTCCTTAGAACATGCTTGCCAACAATGGTTTTATTCCTTAGATGCCAAGCATACTGCGACTTGGCAAGATGTCACCTACAGTTTCATGAATCGTTACAAGTGTAACATTCAAACCAAAACTTCTGAACGTGAACTCTCCATTCTCAAACAAAAAGAGAATGAAGGCTTCACCGCTTACCTGAACAGGTGGAGGGAAACAACTTCACTCTTGGTAGATCCTCCCAAAGAAAGAGAGATGGTTCGCCTCTTTATTCAAAATCTGACTCATAAATATAGGGAACATCTCAAATTTCTTCCACTGAACACTTTCGAAGCTGTATACGACATCGACATCTATATCGAGGATGAGCTAATAAAGACTGCTGGTAGTAACAATAATAACACATGGAAAAACAAGAAGAACGACCATCCTTCTTCTTCGTCTTCTAAGCACGAAAATACTACCAATAATATAAGCCAAGTTGATCTCAATGAAGTGTTAGCCCTTGATACTCCATTGCCCAAGAAGAAAAGAACTTACACTCCTTTAGGAATGACTTATGATGCGGCCTTTGATCGCCTTTACAGTCAAGGCTTGATCACACCTATTGGGCCATTTCCAGAGCCAAAACCTGAAGAAAGGAGCGCCAAAAGGAATCCCAATGCCTATTTCAAGTACCATCAAGGAAGGGGCCACACTACGGAGCAATGTTGGAATTTGAAGGACGTCATTCAAGACTTGATGGATACAAACAAATTTCCTGTACCTCCAGGCGGCAAGAAGTAATGAATACAAGGCACACAGATCTTTCGTGCAAGATTTCATGATTTCTTTCTTTATCATTCTTCTCCACTCCCCCATTCATGTCTAGCATAGGTTTTCCACTTTGAATTTTTTTTATATGTTTCATGTGTTTCGTTCACCTTTTCCATTAATAAAATGAGCAATTTTTCTTTACATCTCGATCATAGAATTTTTCATTCATTCATTCATTCTAAAAAAAAAAAATCAATTACCGAACTAAACCCAAGGTACACCAATGACTTGAGGCACCTTTGCAACCATGTCATTCCCTGTTAACCGTTCAATCACATTCCATTTCTTCATCAATCATTTTGAGCCTCGTCTAACGTTTGGCCTTCATTTCTTCAACCCACATTCACTTAACCCTGGGATTGGAAGATGTGTAATTGTATAACATTCAAAAAGCAAGTAAAAAAAAAAAGCAGCAAAGCAACAATAAAATAATGGCTAAAGGCAAGTGTTCCAATGTCTTTGATATGAACACGTCTCAAATTGCGTCTCTCATCGAATGCTTGGTACCGTGCCTGAGAAACATGAATGCTAAGTGAGTGATGGACCGCATGATCTGAGATTGTCTACATTGATTCAAAAGAATAAAAAAAAAAGAGAAAAAAAAGACATTCAAAACAAAAAAGAAAAAAAAAAGTTGAAAATAAACTTGCAAAATTCAAAATTTTCAAATTCAAAATTACACATCTTGGGGATTCTCTCTGGTCTTGAGCCTTTTACCCCTTTCTTCCTTAAACCATCAACTTAACCACATTACAACCCTTGAAAGACCTCTTTGAGGTGTACATACACTTGTGCTAAGTTCGGTTAGAGCTACGTTCGGCCTAATTCCTAACGGATACGTAGGCAACCTCACATCGAGGTGCGGCCACATTCATATTCATATCCATGCTTGATCGAGTCAAAGAATATCTAATGCTTATCCCTAACCATTTAGAGCTAGACTTGGGGGCTTGAACCCAAATCACATTAGCTTACCCAGCCTGAAGAGTCATCATCTTTAACTCTTCTCACATCTCTTTCCATCGCCATAACCCTTGCAGCCAGCCTTAGCATCACATTCACACACTTCACTCACACATCCATATCCATATCAATCATCATTCCCTTTAAGAGCCCTTTATCATGAAATCTTGTTTCAACACTGTGCATGTTTCATCATATTTAAAGACAACATTCAGTAGAAGAAACATTGTATACTTGCTTAGCTTCCTGACCTGAGCAATGTTCATTGTTTCGCATTAATGTGTTAAGAAACATTTATATATAAATGATTTTTAATCATACAAAGCATATCGTTCTTAGCTCCTTGACCTAAGCAACGTTCATTATGCAATAATCACTATACGTGTTTAGCTTCCAGACCTAAGTGACGTTCAAAATCGCTTCTTTACACCATATATGATGCTTAGCTCCATGAATTAAGTTCATTCATCTATCGTGTCACATGATGTAATTCTCCTTAGCCTCCTGGCCTAAGAACATGCATCATGCATACATTATTTTCAGGACAAGCAATTCAATCCATACGATTCATTTCGTCTTGCTCAAGGAGGAAGTTCAAAACTTCTTTCCTTTTTCATTATTTTATTTTGGGGAAGTTCAAAAACTTTTTCCAAGTTTTCATCGAAGGAAGTTCGAAAATAAAAGTTCAGTTTTCACATCTTTCGTTTTCGGGAGAAAGTCGGTACCCTCCACTCATGACAAAAATTGACGGAAAACTTTTGCTTTTGCATCTTCGTTTGCTTGTGTCTGCACACACACATATACACACACACACACACACACACACACACACACTCACAAGTCATACACATGTCATGTCACATCAAGTCAAACTTGGTCAAGTTAGTGGTCAAGTCAATCACAGTATATACGAGTCCATTGGCAAATTTATTTTTGCAGGTCTTATCTACAGCCCACGTCCGGGGATAAACAGACCATTTACAGCCCACGTCCGGGGCCAAGAGGGCCATCTACAGCCCACGTCCGGCGACAAGCGGACAATCTACAGCCCACGTCCGGGGACAAGCGAACCATCTATAGCCCACGTCCGGGGACAAGCGGACCACCATCATTTCATGACGCAAGGTTCTCGATACACAGAGACTTGCAATCTCATCATCTTTCGACTTTCCTCAAGCATGGAAAGTATTATCCGGTGGATTTTTCTTCAAGTATAGAAAAGCGCCAAATCGGCTTTCCTCAAGCATAGAAGACATTATTGGTGGAATTCTTCAAGCATAGAATGACACCATACTCATCAGTCGGCTTTCCTCAGGCTTGGAAAGCGTTATCGGTTGATTTTTCTTCAAGTATAGAAAACCGCCAAGTCGGCTTTCCTCAAGCTTGGAAAGCGTTATCGGTGGATTTTTCTTCAAGTATAGAAAACAGCCAAGTCGGCTTTCCTCAAGCATGGAAAGCATCATCGGTGGATTTCTTCAAGCATAGAATGACACCAAATTCATATGTCGACTTTCCTTAAGCATGGAAAGTATTATCCGGTTGGTTTCTTCAGGCTTAGAAAACTACCAAACTCCTCAGACGGCTTTCCTCAGGCATGGAAAGCGTTTCAACAGACGTCATCCGGTGGATTCCTTCAAGCATAGGAAGCTACCAAGCTCATTTGCCACCAATACACTGGTGTTAGATAAAAATTATATCCCTTTACTTTTTTATCTGTAGAACTAACATTTTTCTGCAGGTATCGGCGTATACAGAATGATTTAGGATCGCAGAACGTCTTTAATCATTCTCCGTCCCTATCGGCTACTTTGACTATCGTTTTTGAAACTGACGTTTCTACAAACTCAGTCAAAGTGGGGGCTTCTGTAGACATCTAAAAATGTCTCCCCAAAACCAAACCCGATGATGAACAACCTTTTACCGCCACTATTGGCCGGGTTTAGTATTTAATCCCGAGAGTGCTTAAAAAATCGTATTTTATTAAATTCTTATTTTTGAACAGTCCATGGATTAGCCTTGATGTTTGGTAAAAGCATAGTTTTAATTTCAGCCCAAACTTATTAATTAATTTTTAGCCCAAGCCTTTTTTATTTTATTGTTTTATTATTTATTTTTGGCCCAAACCCTTTATTTATTTTTATTTAATTATTTTCTTATTTTAGCCCGAATAATAAAAAGTCAGAAAAGGCCCAAAATTATCAATCGGCACTTAAAATGCCGAAGGAAATTAGGGTTAAAAATGTATTTAGACGGAAAAACAGGCTGGAATTTCCCGCGCCACGGCAGGTACCTACCATGTCACGGGAATCCTTCCCGTCTGACGGTGGGATTTCCCGTGACACGGGACATTCCGTGTCTTTTCTGCATAAACCCTTAATGCGTTTTTTATCCCGTTTTCTGGAAATTTCCCGCGTCACACCAAAAAGGTACCGTGTCACGGGAAAGTGTACCGTCTAACGGTGGAGCTTCCCGTGTCACGGGATACTTTTTTAGGGTTTTTATCATTTTAGGGTTCCGTGTGCTCCCTCAGCACATTTTCCCTATAAATACCCCCTCATTTCTAATGAACAGGGCACCGAGTAATTCTATTATTTTATTTTCTCTCTTCTATGCTTTAGCCTAAACACTAGCCTACCCTTTTCTACTTCAAAATTCCTTCTTCAAGTACTCAAAGGAGTCCATACTTCACTCGTGGTTCCATCCTTAAGCCAAGGCGTGAAAGGTAGAATTGTTTGAGGGTTTGGCCCCAAAATCAATTTTACTTAATTTAATTTAATTTAATTATTGTTTATTTATTTCCTTGAAGTTACTAACTCGTTTATTATTTTGTAGTTGCAAACAAACATAATCAAAGTAAGAGTCATGCTCCTTTTATTTTTATTATTCTTCTAACGATTTTATGTTGTTGGAATTGTGATTAAATTGGTTTTAATATTAATGTTATTCTATTATTTTTGATCGCCATATTGCATGTTTAAAGGGAATATGTAATGAAAATCACGCCTAATAAGATAATTTGGACAACCGGTTTAGGTTCCATTTTAATCTTGTTGTTTAATCAATTGATCACTAATATTTTAGAATTATATGTTGCATTATTATTCAACCAATTTAGCCTAATAATAGTTTTGAGCAAATTGAATATTTTGTTTGTATGCCTTTGAGATTGCAGGAATGTTTTTCACTATAAAAATCTAGTAGAGGCCAATACGAGCGAATGTGACTCCATGACTCACTTCGTACCATCATCCCCGATCCTTCTTTCGTGGTTCCGAGCCATATAGAGTTAGTAATCTCATGGATTATGAATGGGGTGTAACCTTCATGGGTCAATCGTTGTTGCCTATCGTTGTCCCTTATCGTGGTTGCCTTTTATGATCCGTGAACGGTTTACAAGTTCCTTAAAAACTTGTTGGCGGCTCCCTACTTTATTTGTCCCTAATCGTTGTCCCTAATCGTACTGTCAATTCCCACTTCCTATGAGTGCCAAGCATATTCACCACATGCTTTTAACGTAGGCGCACTTCGAGCGACGCCTACAGTGACAAATGAGTTTGGCAGCTTTCTATGCTTGAAGGAATCCACTGGATGACGTTTGTTGAAACGCTTTCCATGCCTGAGGAAAGCCGACTAATGAATTTGGTAACTTTCTAAGCCTGAAGAAATCTACCAGATGATACTTTCCATGCTTTAGGAACGCCGACATATGAATTTGGCGGTTTTCTACGCTTGAAGAAATCCATCAGATAATACTTTCCATGCTTGAGGAAAGTCGACAGATGATGAGATTGCAAGTCTCTGTGTATCAAGAACCTTGCGCCGTGAAATGATGGTGGTTCGATTGTCCCCGAACATGGGCTGTAGTTGGTTCACTTGTCCCCGAACGTGGGCTGTAGTTGGTTCGCTTGTCCCCGAACGTGGGATGTAAATGGTTCTCTTGTCCCCGAACGTAGGCTGTAACTGGTTTGCTTGTCCCCGAACGTGGGCTGTAGATGGTCCGCTTGTCCCCGGACGTGGGCTGGTTGTAAATGGTTCGTTTGTCCCCGGACGTAGGCTGTAAATGGTCCGCTTGTCCCCGGACGTGGGCTGTAGATAGTCCACTTGTCCCCGGACGTGGGTTGTAGATGGTCCGCTTGTCCCCGGACGTGGGCTATAAATGGTCCGCTTTTCCCCGGACGTGGGCTGTAGATGGTCAGCTTGTCCCCGGACGTGGGCCATAGATGGTTCGCTTGTCCCCGAACGTGGGCTGGTTGTAAATGGTCCGCTTGTCCCCGGACGTGGGCTTTAAATGGTCCGCTTTTCACCAGACATGGGCTGTAGATGGTCCGCTTGTCCCCGGACGTGGGCTATAGATGGTCCGCTTGTCCCCGGACGTGGGCTGTAGATGGTCCGCTTGTCCCCGGACGTGGGCTGTAATTGAGACCTGCAGAATAAAATTTGCCAAGGGACTCGTATAGACTATGATTGACTTGACCAACTGACTTGACCAAGTTTGACTTGACACGACATGACATGACATGAGTATGACTTGTGATTATGTGTGTATAGTTTGAGTGTGTGTGTGCAGACACAAGCAACTGAAAATGCAAAATAAAAAAATTTCCATCATTTTTGTCATGAGACGAGTGGAGGGTACCGACTTTCTCTCTAAAAAGAAAGACATGAAAAATGAAATTTTATTTTTGAACTTCCCTCGATCAAAATTTTGAAAAAGTTCTTGAACTTCCCCAAAATAAAATAATGAAAAAGGGAAGAAGTTTTGAACTTCCTCCTTGAGCAAGACGAAATGAATCGTATGGATTTAATTGCTTGTCCTGAAAATAATGTATGCATGATGCATGTTCTTAGGCCAGGAGGCTAGGGACAATAACATCATGTGACACGATAGATGAATGAACTTAAGTCATGGAGCTAAGCATCATATATGGTGTAAAGAAATGATCTTGAACGTCACTTAGGTCTGGAAGCTAATAAGCACGTATACAGATGAAGTGATTATTGCATAATGAACGTTGCTTAGGTCAAGGAGCTAAGCACGATATGCTTTGTATGATTAAAAATCATTGATATATAAATGTTTCTCAGCACATTATGCGATGCGTGAAATAATGAATATTGCTCAGGTCAGGAAGCTAAGCAAGTATACAACGTTTCTTCTAATGAAAGTTGTCTTGAAAATGATGAAGCATGCATAGTTTTGAAACAAGATTTCATGTTAAGGGCTCTTAAAAGGAAAGATGATTGATATGGATATGGATGTGTGAGTGAAGTGTGTGAATGTGATACTAAGTGAGGCTGCAATGGCTATGGTGATGGAAATATATGTGAGAAGAGTCAAAGATGATGACTTTTTAGGCTAGATAGGCTAAATGACGTGGGTTCAAGCCCCCAAATCTAGCTCTAAATTTGTAGGGGTAAGCATTGGATATTCTTTGACTCGATCATGCATGGATATGAATATGAATGTGGCCGCACCTCGATGTGAGGTAGCCTACGTATCCGTTAGGAATCAGGCCGAACGTAGCTCTAACCGAATTTTGCACAAGTGTATGTACACCTCAAAAGGGTTGTAATGTGGTTAAGTTGATGGTTTAAGGAAGAAGGGGGTAAAAGGCTCAAGACCTGAGAGAAGCCCCAAGATGTGTAATTGTGAATTTGAAAATTTTGAATTTTGCAAGTTTATTTTCAACTTTTTTTTTTGCTTTGATTTTTTTTTTTCATTCTTTTGAATCAATGTAGGCAATCTCAGATCATGCGGTCCATCACTCACTTAGCTTTCATGTTTCTCAGGCACGGTACCGAGCACTCGATGAGAGACGCAATTTGAGACGTGTTCATATCAAAGACATTGGAACACTTGCCTTTAGACATTGTTTTATTGTTGCTTTGCTGCTTTTTTTAATTTTTTTTACTTGCTTTTTTAATGTTATTACACATCTTCCAATCCCAGGGTTGAGTGAATGTGGGTTGAAGAAATGAAAGTCAAACGTTAGACGAGGCTCAAAGTGGTTGATGAAGAAATGGAATATGATTGAACGGTTAACAGGGAATGACAGGGTTGCAAAGGTGCCTCAAGTCATTGGTGTACCTTGTGTTTAGTTCGGCAATTGATTTTTTTTTTTAATTTTTAGAAAGAATGAATGAATGAAAAATGCTATGATCGAGATGTAAAGGAAATTTGCTCATTTTTTTAACTGCAAAGGTGAACGAAACACATGAAACATATAAAAATTCAAAATGGAAAACCTATTCTAGACATGAATGGGGGAATGGAGATGAATGATAAAGAAAGAAATCATGAAATCTTGCACGAAGGATCTGCTGTGCGCCTTGTGTTCATTACTTCTTGCCACCTGGAGGGAAAAGAAGTTTGTTTGCATCCACCAAGTCTTGAATGACGTCCTTCAAATTCCAACATTGCTCCGTAGTGTGGCCCCTTCCTTGATGGTACTTGCAATGGGCATTGGGATTCCATTTGGTGCTCCTTTCTTTAGGTTTTGGCTCTGGAAATGGCCCAATAGGTGTGATCAATCCTTGACCGTAAAGGCGATCAAAGGCCGCATCATAAGTCATTCCTAAAGGAGTGTAAGTTCTTTTCTTCTTGGGCAATGGAGCATCAAGAGCTAACACTTCATTGATATCAACTTGGCTTATATTGTTGGTAGTATTTTCGTGCTTAGAAGACGAAGAAGAAGGATGGTCGTTCTTCTTCTTTTTCCAAGTGTTATTATTGTTACTACCAGCAGTCTTTATTAGCTCATCCTCGATATTGATGCCAATGCCGTATACAGCTTGAAAAGTGTTCAGTGGAAGAAATTTGAGATGTTCCCTATATTTATGAGTCAGATTTTGAATAAAGAGGCGAATCATCTCTCTTTCTTTGGGAGGATCTACCAAGAGTGAAGCTGTTTCCCTCCACCTGTTCAGGTAAGCGGTGAAGCCTTCATTCTCTTTCTGTTTGAGAATGGAGAGTTCACGTTCAGAAGTTTTAGTTTGAATGTTACACTTGTAACGATTCATAAAACTGTCGGTGACATCTTTCCAAGTCGCAGTATGCTTGGCATCTTAGGAATAAAACCATTGTTGGCAAGCATGTTCTAAGGAAAGAGGGAACACTGTAGGGAAGAGTGTTACGTCGAATCCCTTAAGAGCCATGGTTGCAGAGAATGCCTTCAAATGGAATATTGGATTGTCAGTAGGCTTGAACTTTGGAATATCAGCAGTGGAGAACTTTTCAGGGAGTCTGTCCTTCACATCCAAAGGAGTGGGAGGCCATTCCACATAAGTGAAATCCTCAGAAATCTTACTCATTTGTTCCTTCAGTTTGTTAAGGGTGGAAACAGTGACCTTGTTTTGTTCCATGGTAGTGACCCTAATGGTAAGGGTTTGCATCATGGCAGACAGTGCCTCGATGGATTTGTTGATGTTCTCAATATCTTCTTTAGTGGCCATTGAAAGGTGATGAGTAATGGAGATGGCAAAGTTCTCTTTGAACGCCTATTAGATCTGAGAGATTGTTGCGGTAATGATACGAACTGTATTAATCTATCACTGTTCCTTGACCAAGTACTGTGAAATAAAATAATTCACTTAATTGTTTGACTCATTGCTCAAGATAGGAAAGGAAGGAAAAAATAGACATTTGAAAACAGGTGAGAAAACTCCACTCATTTTTTTATTATGACGAAAAAAGGGTGCATGAACCTAGTATACGATCATAAACGACCTGGTGCACGACTCGAGTCGGAACATAAAGAAAGTGTGTGGACTATACTTGACTCGTGAGTGACTAAGTGATGTTATAAGACTCATGGTATGATCGTATGGCTAGACATGTGAACAATAACCAACATGACTGACGCGAGGACCAAATTAACACGGAGGACTTAAAAAAAGTTGACTGGACTTATTTCAAGGGCACTGTGACACTGAAAACTGTACTGTGTCACGGGACAAGCTGCCGTGACGCGGTGGCCTTTTTTTTTTTTTTGGAAATCCACCGTGGCACGGTGGAAATTGCCGTGACACGGTGAACTTTCCCGTGCCACGGTGGATGCTGACGTGGCACGACAAAATTTTGTTATTTTTTTTTTTTTTTTCGCTAGAAATCCACTGTGTCACGGTGGAAATTGCCGTGACACGGTGAACTTTCCCGTGCCACTGTAAACCTCCCCGTACCACGGTGGCACGAGAATTTTTATTTTTTTGCTGGAAATCCACCGTGTCACGGTGGAAATTGCCGTGACACGGTGAACTTTCCCGTGGCACGACGGATGCTAACGTGGCACGACATTTTTTTTTCTTTTTTTGGAAATCCACCGTGCCACGGTGGAAATTGCAGTGACACGGTGAACTTTCCCGTGACACGGTGGACTTTCCCGTGCCACGGTGGATGTTGACGTGGCACGAGATATTTTTTTTTTTGAAAATCCACCGTGCCACGGTGGAAATTTCCGTGACACGGTGAACTTTCCTGTGACACGGTGGACTTTCCCGTGCCACAGTGGATGCTGACGTGGCACGATTTTTTTTTTTTACTAAGTGAGTACGGTCCATTGGCAATCGTTAGTCGTAAGATAATCCACCATAGACAAAGAAAGATCTTTAAGGTTAGGATCAAAACGACCAAACATAAAACACGTAGGCACAATGATGCAAAGAATAATTCGCAACCTAAGGTTAAGATCTATGTTCAACTATTGGCAAGCTTTGGGTTTCAAAAGGGTACCATGGTTAAGAGTTTGGACGCGTTAGCAAGGCAGCCTCCCTTAAGGGTGTATGCCAACGGGCGGCTCCGCGAGTTCATGATGAAATCGAACTCGACTCCATGGTTTGGGTGGATTTAATAACTCGGATGAACCCTTATTACCATGAGCGTTTTTGGGTTGATAGAGCTTAAATCCCCCGAGGCTAAGACGCATGTAGAACACACACATTTTTTGATGAGTGATATTTATGTCGCTCTTAGGACAGTCTTTTCTAGTAGTTTTAGTAATAATTTGGTCCATTTTAGTATGTTTTTGCTATGATCCGCCTAGTTCGAGTATTCTACCTTTGTGGCGCGTAATGTGTACTCATATGGTTTAGGTAGTCTATGCTCCCCTCCCCTTTTGTTGTATTACGCCTTGCTTTCCTGTTCCATGATTGCAGGTGTATGCCGTTGATTCGGAGATGGAAGGAACAAGGGAAAAATGGGAAGAAATCCAGACCAGGCAAATGGCGCGGGCGCGCCACCAGAGGAGCGGGCGCGCCACCTTTAGTCGCGGGCGCGCATCCCTTGAGCGCGGGCGCGTTGATGAGCTGGACCAACCATTAAATACCCACTTTGGAGCGGGCGCACATTTCTAGGAGCGGGCGCGCCATCATTTAAAGCGCGGGCGCGCCATTGTTAGGCGCGGGCGCGCCTGTCTGCTGCTAATTCAAATCCTTGTTTCAGCCCAAATTAACAAAAGGGGAGGCAAAACGGCTAACTAGGGATAACATTCTATCATAGAGATATTATTTGAGGATAGAAACCTTAGAGGAGAGCTTTTAAGGAATTTTTCGAGGTTTTTTGTTTTAGCCACTTTTGTATTGAACAATCTTGATAGTTTTTAGTGTAATTTTCATTGCCTATCAACATTAGTTTTACTCTTAGTTTTTGAAGAAGTAATTTTGCAACATTGATGTATGGTCAATCTTGGAGATTGAATGATGTATGGCTCTTTATTTGGATTTCAATGAAGGTTTTGGTACATTTCTCTATTTTCTCTTGTTTTTATGATTAAAGTTTCTACCTTTGTTAGTTTAGTTGATAAAAACTTTGTCTTTCTTACTATTCCATTGGTTATAATGTTGCTTAGTATGATTGTAGTTGTAGTTATGACTAGTGAGTAGTTTCTTGTTGCTAGGGGTTTGGTGAAGATATGCTTTGAGTTTGATGTATGCTAGGCTATGTTAATTTGGAATATTTGTGATTAAATCTTCCTTGTGCTTATACTTATTAGCCAGTCCATGTTTATGGCCATATGCATGTTGTGGTTGAATGACGTGAACTAAATTGTGACGATAGTGCGACTTAGGAATAGTCATTAGGTGATTGATTATTGCATGACCTTAGCTAGGAAAGCTCTTAATCCCGATAGGTGATTAGAGAGTATTCTTGATATTGCCTTGTATGAGTTGCTTGGGTTACATGTAAACCTATTTTCCGATGCCTAATTCCGTTGAATTCATAGCATGTTTGATCCTTCCCCCTAGTGCTTGTTTTAATTGTTATTCTATTCCCTTTAGTCATTACTTTACCCACCATACTTCTTGATCGAATTAGATTAACATTAGGAGATAAATAGCGGTGCTTAATCGTTTCCCTGTGTTCGACCCTTAACTTGCCTCTATGCTCTTTTAGTTGCATGTTTAGGACTACAAATATCATTTGATAGAGGTGTCTTAGTAACGACCTAAAACACCGCCTGTCAAATTGGCGCCGTTTCCGGGGAAGAGCTTGAGTCTTGAATTGTAGAGTAGGACCTTTTGTCTTTCCACAAATTCCTTCTTGGAAATTTGAGCGTCGTGCCATGCCTTGGTTCTTGCTTTGTAGAGGCTTGCACTGTCATATGCGTTCATTCTCAACTCTTCCAACTCATGAAGCTCTAGAAGTCTTTGCTCACGCGCACTGTGGAGATCAAAGTTGATTTGCTTGATTGCCCAATGCGTTCGGTGCTCCATCTCTACGGGTAAATGGCAATTCTTCCCATAAACAAGCTTATAGGGGGTAGTCCCTATAGGAGTCTTGAAGGCGGTCCTATATGCCCACAATGAATCAATGAGCTTACTAGACCAATCCTTCCTTGTTCTAGCAACGGTCCTCTCCAAGATGACTTTCAACTCCCTATTTGTGACCTCCGCTTGACCACTTGTTTGGGGGTGGTAAGCAAGGCCTCGCTTGTGCGATACACCATACTTTGAAAGAAGCTTGTTGAATGTATGGTGCTTGAAGTGTGAGCCTCCATCACTTATGATTGCCTTAGGAACACCGAATCTTGGGAAGATGACTTTCTTGAACAAATTAATGACCACCTTTGAGTCGTTGGTGGGAGATGCCACGGCTTCCGCCCACTTGGAAACATAATCAATAGCAACTAGAATGTGCCGGTTTCCTTGGGATGAGATGAAAGGGCCCATGAAGTCAATTGCCCAAACATAAAAAATTTATAGTTCAAGAATCGGATTTTGGGGCATCTCATCACGCCTTGATATGTTCCCCGTCCTTTGGCACCTATCAAAAGTCTTAACAAATTGCCAAGCATCTTTGAATAGAGAGGGCCAAAAGAGCATGCATTGCAAAACCTTGGAAGCGGTCTTTTGAGCACTCATATGACCACCACAAGGGGATGAGTGGCACATTAAGAGCACATCTTGGAACTCTTCATTAGGAACACATCTTCTCAAAAGTCCATCCACCCCTCTCTTCAACAACATGGGGTCATCCCATATATACTTCCTTGCTTCATGCTTGAGCCTTCGGTGTTGTTGAGGAGTGAAATTCGGAGGTATGGCACTACAAGCCAAGTAGTTCACAATATCCGCATACCAAGGCTCCGATTTTGCCTCAAGAGCATATAAGACATCATCCATTAGGGCATCTTCAATTGGTAAACCGTCTTCATGTATTCTTGCACCTCCCAACCTAGAGAGGTGGTCCGCTACCACGTTCTCGGCCCCCTTCTTATCTCTCATTTCGTAATCAAAGTCTTGGAGGACCAAGACCCATCTCAACAACCTCGGTTTGGCCTCCTTCTTGCCTATCAAATATTTGAGAGCCGAGTGATCGGTATACACTATTGTCCTAGAACCAATGAGGTAGGTTCTAAAATTCTCAAATGAATGAATAACCGCCAAGAACTCTTTCTCGGTAGTTGTATAATTCCGTTGAGCATCGTTGAGGGTCTTGGACAAATAGTATATAACATGAAGTTTCCCATCCTTTCTTTGTCCTAGAACCGATCCAATGGCCTCGTCGCTTGCATCACACATTAGCTCGAATGGTAAAGACCAATCCGGTCCTTGGACTATGGGGGCGGTGCAAAGAGCCTTTTTCAACCTACAAAATGACTCATGGCAAGCTTCATCAAATAAAAAATCTTTATCTTGCTGCAAGAGAGATGTGAGTGGCTTAACAATTAAAGAAAAATCTTTTATAAAACGACGATAGAACCCGGCGTGGCAAGAAATGACCTCACTTCCCTTACATTGGTAGGGGGTGGGAGTTTCTCTATGACCTCCACCTTGGCTCTATCCACCTCGATGCCGACATGGGAAATTTTGTGCCCAAGAACAATCCCATTCTCTACCATGAAATGGCATTTTTCCCAATTCAACACGAGATTAGCCATCTCACATCTTTCCAAACAACGAGATAAGTTAGATAGACAATTTTCATAGGTGGTCCCTCCAACGGAGAAATCATCCATGAAGACCTCTATCTCATACTCAATCATATCACTAAAGATTGACATCATACATCTTTGAAATGTAGCGGGAGCGTTACAAAGCCCAAAAGGCATCCTACGGTACGCAAAGGTACCATAGGGACAAGTAAATGTTGTCTTCTCTTGATCCTTGGGATCAATCAGGATTTGGAAAAATCCCGAATATCCATCAAGAAAGCAATAGAAGGCATGCTTTGTAAGCCTCTCAAGCATTTGATCAATAAACGGTAATGGAAAATGGTCTTTGGAAGTGTTGACATTCAATTCGCGGTAATCAATACACATACGCCAACCCGTAACAAGCCGGGTTGGGACTAATTGTTGCTTATCATTGACCATTACCGTCATACCTCCTTTTTTCGTCACTACTTGAACCGGGGATACCCAATCACTATGAGCAATTGGATAGATGATCCCTGCTTCAAGTAGCTTGGAAACCTCTTTCCTCACAACCTCTTGCATGGAAGGATTAAGCTTCCTTTGTCGTTGCCTACACGGCTTAGCACCCTCCTCTAAATCGATTTTATGCATGCATAGGGAGGGGCTTATACCCTTGATATCATCAAGAGTATAACCCAAAGCCTTCCTATGCTTTTTCAGGACATTTAGCAATGAGGAGGTTTGCTCTTCCGTGAGGTTAGCATTGACAATAACCGGGGAAGTATCATTAGCATCCAAAAAGACATACCTCAAGCCCGAAGGTAGAGGTTTCAATTCTACCTTCGGAGCTCCCTTACCATTGGAGATCTCCTCCTTCTCTACCTTGAAGATTTCATATGTTTGGAGCATCTCTTGGTCGCTGATTGTCTTCTCTTTCTCATCAAGTATTTCTTCATACAATTGCATCTCCTTTTGATCGCCTACTTCATTCTCATTCAACAAAACATTCTCAAGTAAATCATTAGAAGCATGCATATGAGGGTATCTAAACTCATTCATCAAATTTTCAATTGTATCTATTCTAAAGCATTCATTACTAGAGGAGGGTTGTCTCATTACCTTATTCAAGTCAAATTCAATAGAATCATTGTCAACCTTCAAGGTCATCTTACCTTCTTTGACATCGATGATCTCTTTAGAAGTAGCTAGGAATGGCCTACCCAAAATTATAGGAATTCTTTCATCTTCATCCATCTCAAGGACATTAAAATCCACCAGAAAGGTGAACTTACCAACTCTAAGGGGGATGTCCTATACTTTCCCTATAGACAATTTTGTGGACCTATCCGCTAGTTGGAGAGTGATGTTTGTAGGTGAAAGGCTTCCCACATTGAGCTTTTGGTAACCGAGAAGGGCATTAAACTCACACTAGCACCTAGGTCACACAAAGCCTTCCCCAAATGGATCTCATTGATATAACAAGGAATGGAAAAACCACCGGGGTCTTGTAATTTGGTTGGTAGCTTACTAGAGAGAATGGCACTACAATTTGCGGTTAGATTAACGGTCTCAACTCCTCTCTTTCCATTCAAAAGGTCTTTTAGAAATTTAGAGTAGTGAGGCATCTCCTTCATAGCATCCACAAAGGGTATAGAAACATGCAAGCCTTTAACTACTTCTAAAAACTTTCCGAATTGGGTATCAAGCTTAGACCTAGCAAATCTTTGGGGAAAAGGCAACCTCTCATTCCTAGGTTGGAGATTAAGGGGTAAAGGTGTTTGCTCTTTGGTGCTCTCATTTTCGGGTTCCTTCTCTTTTTCTCTCTCACCCCTCTCATGCTTTTCGGCACTTCCTTCTAGAACCTCACCCTCTCTTGATGACTCATCCTCAACCTCAAGTCCTATCCCTTTATCGGAACTCTTCTCAACATTTAAATAACTCTCAAGGATCTTCACACTTCTAGTGGTAATGTCATACATAGATTTGGGGTTGACACCTTGGCTAGGTAAAGAAGAAGAGGAAGAAGGGGAGGATGAAGAACTTGGTTGGGCAATTTGGGAGATTTGGGTCTCAAGCATTTTCATGTGTGCCTTAATTTGTTTCTTTTCCTCCTCTTGACTCTTATTGTAGCTCTCTTGATTCTTGATGAAAGCTTGGAGCATGCCCATCATAGAATTCGGAGCGGCCTCAACTTGAGGAGGAGGTGTGTTAGAAATTTGGGCTTGTGGCCTAATTTGTTCAACACCGGGAGGTCTATTTTGAGGCTTTCCATTTCCGGAATCATGATTGGAATTAAAACGTTGTTGGTTGTTGGAATAGTGTTGTTGGTTTTGATTCCAATTGGGCCTTTGGTTTGAGTAACTTCTTCCATTGTAATTAGAAGAGTTCCCCTTACCTTGGCCTTGGTTATCATAACTACCACCACTTTGATTCCATTGATTTTGATTCTAACCTTGATTTTGATTCCAACCGCGGTTTTGGTTTTGATTCCAATTTGGCCGCATTCCAACATTTCCCTCACGGGGTACAAAATTCATAGCATTAACATATTCAACATTATCATCATCATTTTCTTGGGAAGGGCTTTGATATTCATTAATGGACATGCATTGTTCGGAATTATGGTCATAGTTTCCATATATGTCACAAAACATACAACCGGGAAGCATAACATTGTAATTAGAGGGAGAAGAAGTAGAAGGATTCATACCATGGCCTCTCTTGGTAGAAGGAGAGGAAGTATTTTGAGTGCTTGATTTCATGAGCTCCTCCATTTGTTTCGCCATCTTTGCCATTTGGTTGGAAAGATTTGTGATGGCATTGGTTTGCTCAATGGATTGCACCGTTCCTTTGCTTGAAGTGGCTTCCCTCTCACCTTCATACCAATCCTCATAATTCCGGACCACATATTCTATTATGCTTTCAACTTCGTCCTCTCTCTTGTTCATAATAGGGCCACCGGCCCCGGCATCTAAACTTGTCTTGCTTTGGGGTGAAAGGCCTCCATAGAAAGTTTGAAGAATTTGGTAGTTGGGAATGCCATGATGAGGGCATTGTCTTTGGAGTTCCTTGTACCTTTCCCAAGCCTCACATAGAGACTCACCTCCCCTTTGGCGAAAGCTTTGAATTTTAGAACGAGCCTCGGCAGTCTTCTTTTGATTATAGAACCTTGCCAAAAATGCCGTAGTAACCTCATTCTATGTTGTGAGAGAACCGGGAGGCACGTCATTATTCAACCAATGCTCGGCTACTCCCATAAGAGAGAATGGAAACATCTTCAATCGAATGTACTCTTGGGTTACTCCGTTGATCTTGATGGTGTCACAATACTTGAGAAATTCTTTGAGATGCTCATGTGGGCTCTCAAACTTACCACCCGTGAATTGCCTCTTTTCTATCAAGGAGATGAAGTTAGGCTTGATTTCAAAATTGTTTGCTTGGGTAGTAGGAGTTAGGATCCCACTTTGAGAGGTATATGGTTCGGGTGCTCCAAGTTGCTTTAGTGACCTTTGATCACCCACGTTTCCTTGATCACCCATACTTTGTTGATTATGGTTATTGGAAAATGGGTTGGGATTTGAGCCTGTGGGTGATTCACTCTCCTCTCTTGAATTGGGTGAAGATGGGGTAGGGGAACTTCTCACTTCCTCTTGAAGTGGGTCTTCACCTCTCTCCCTTGCTTGTCTCCTCAATTGGGTTAGAGTACGCTCTGTCGCTCTAGCTCGTGGTCTATGGACACCAAAGGCCTAGAGCTATTAAGCCTCCTGTGCATATACAAAGCTAAGCAAAAAGTGAGCACTGACAAGACACGAAAAAACAACAGAAAGAAACGAATGAACTAGTCTCAACAAGAAAATATACACACAATGGAAACCGAATCCCCGGTAACGGCGCCAATTTGACAAAGGGTATTTTAGGTCGTTACTAAGACACCTCTATCAAATGATATTTGTGGTCCTAAACATGCAACTAAACGAGTATAGAGGCAAGTCAAGGGTCGAACACAGGGAAATGATTAAGCACTGCTATCTATCTCCTAAAGTTAATCTAGTTCGGTCAAGGAAAATAGTGGATGAACTAATGACTAAAGAGTATGTAAAATTAGTTAAAATAAATGCTAGGGGTAGGGGTCGAACATGCTATGAAGTCAAATGAGCTAGGCTTAGGGAAGTAGGTTTACATGCAAACCAAGCAACTCATACAAGGCAAAGTCAAGAGTACTCTCTAATCACCTATCGGGATTAAGAGCTTTCCTAGTTAACATGCACTTACACTATCGTCATAAGGCATGCAATACTAAGGTTAGAGAATAATCAATCACCCAATGATTATTCCTAAATCATACTATCGTCATGATTTAATTCAAGTCACTCAACCCCAACATGCATATGGCCATAAACATGGAGTAGCCAAAAAGTATAGGCGCAAGGAAGATTTAATTGCAAGTATTCCAAACTATCCTAGCCTATCATACATCAAATTCAAAGCATGTCTCCACCAAACCCCTAGCAATAAGAAAACTACTCACAATCCATAACCCTAACTACAATTAAACCAACAAAGATGGGAACTTTAAGCATATAACAAAAGAATAAAAAGAAGAATACCAATAGTTTCATTCAATACCAAGTGAGATGACAAACACTAATAGAGTTCCAAAATGCTTCCTCAAAATACCCAAAGTAGCTAAAATTGATAAATTGAAGATCTACACTAAGATCTATGGAAGAATTTCCAATACAAGAAAGCTAAAATCTATGCTAAGAATGTTCCTCTAAAGAGTATGCTGAAAGTTTCAATATATGAATAATGAATGCTGCCTTCTCTCTCTCTTTTTTTTTTTGTTTTTTTTTTTTTTTTTTTTTTTTTTTCTGTTTTCACTCCTTTTCAAAGCCAACTCCGGCTATTTCCACCCTTAACCTCCACAAAACTACAATGTACCTATTCACAAGCAATAATAATCCAACCAACACAACGAATATAGCCTAAGATAATAACCAACAACAACAATTTCAACAGAATCCAACAGTAATTTCAACAATAATCAATCGAATTTTGCTAATAACCAAGAATAATCAAAATCCTTGCTTAAAAATTAATCAAAAGAGAGTAATTAACGAAGGAAATTGAATACCTTTACCCTTATGCAAAAAATTGCCGTTTTCGGTGACAAATTGTTGAGGGTTTTGAGTAGCAAACGAGTTCGTCGCGGTTGGCGTTGAGGATGACTAATTGATTTCTTTGATGATGAACAAACGGAGAAGATGAATGATTGAAGCTTGAGGATGATTGATTGAAGAGGATGGAAGAAGAAATGATCTTGAGTATGGTGGTGAGGAGCGCCGCGGTGGTGATGTTGGAGGAAAATGACCTTGAAGCTTGCGTGAAGATGGAGTAAGTGGATTTGAAGGATGGGAAAGTTAGGGTTTGTGAGTTTTAGAGAGAGAGAGTGAGTGAGAAGAGTGTTTTCTGTTTTTGAGAGTGAATGGAGAAGTAAGGGGGTTTCGGTGTTGAGGAGTCCTTCACTCGTTTTTTTTTTTCTGAAATCGCAACAGGCGCGCCCGCTCCTGATAGAGACGCGCCCGCTCCGGATAGAGACGCGCCCGCTCCTTAACGACACGCGCCCGCGCCTAAGCTGAGGGATTTTTGAATAACTTTTTCAGATCGGACGGCGCGCCCGCTCCTCTTCCGCGCTCAAATCGCGCCCCTTGCTGGCTTTTCTAAAGATTTGGGCATCAGATATGGTGCGCCCGCTACGTAATCAGCGCGCCCGCGCCACCTTCAGATGCGCGATCTCTCCTCATTTGCACACAAACCGCGCACCTTACTTAATTTTTCCTCCAATTTCAGCCCCTAGATGATGCGCGCCCGCTCTTGATTTGGCGCGCCCGCTCCGAAACTGAGGCGCGACCTTTCCTCTTCCGCGCTCAAACCGCGGACCCTTCTGTTTTTTCTCATTCAATTTGAGCCCCTAGATGAGGCGCGCCCGCTCCTGGTTAGGCGCGCCCGTGTCACCTTGCAGCGCGACCTCTCCTCTCAATATATCGCTTTTGCTTCAAATATTCTCTTTTCTCTAAAACACTTCCCATAAAACCTACATCACATTATACAAGAAAAGAGTTAGAGAGATTATACTAAGCGGTTTAAAAGAAAATAGAATCAAAAAGGTTAGAAACCGGGTTGCCTCCCGTAAGAGCTTCTTTAACGTCACTAGCTTGACGTACTTCACACCAAATTTCGGCGACTTAAAAACATCAATGAGAGATAAATGCTCTGGCTTCTCAATTAGTTGACCCTCATAGTATGGCTTGAGACGATGCCCATTCACTTTGAACGGAGGGTACTTGTCATTGAATATCTCAACCGAGCCATAAGGAAAGGCTTTGGAAACTTGAAATGGCCCACTCCATCTAGACCCCATTCACTAAAACAAAAGCCACTCCTCCATATACTCCGAGATGAAAAAACGTAAGTTGCGACCTTCTAGGCACTACCAACGTGGAGACATGATAAAACTCGGTATAAATGATGATTTGTGGATTCTTTTTGACAACCTTCGACTAGGGTCATTTATAAACTCCTCATTCATGACCTACCAAGAACCCACATTAGAGTTTTTCTCGTCTTTTCAAGTGGATAGTCTAGAAAATAACGACTTTCGAATTTCTTTCCAACTCTTCAACAACCCCCACACCATGTCATTGGCAGAGTTCAACCGAGCCCTCGACTTTCACCCTGATGCCGACATTCACTACCCTCTTTATGAGAGCTTTAGGGAGTATAGTGAGTATGCTTGGTGGCGTTCCATTTCAGGTAAAAATGAGTTTTACACCCGGACTTCCATAGCCAGTGAGATTTGGCACCCTGCCCTTAGGATCCTACACCGTTTACTAGGGTATTCTATCATTAGTAAACAGGACCTAGGAAAGCTGACTAAGGAAGAGGTCCTTTGCCTGTGGATAGCCACAAAGGGAGAGTATGCAAGGAGCTTGAATTTGGGTTTCCTCTTCATGCAAACATGCCAGGCCATAGCAAAGGGGAAAAAGCCAGGGGATATACACTGCAGGGTGATGGTCACTAGATTGGCCACCAAGTTAGGATACACTGACCTTCTACCTCTATGCACGGCCGTAAGTAGTAGTGGGGATATTTACCTTGACTTGGACCAATTCCGCCGCTCTGATTTTATCACTCCCACGGCAAACCCCAATGCTTTTAGGTGGTTAGTTAGAGGAGCCCACCATTGTTTCCTCCCTAAGCCTCACTTCACCTCCCTCACGCGTCAGTCCTCCAATGTGTGGAGAGTTTTGAGAGATAGCGGGCAAGTGCCCGACGTTGATGGGGATGATGAGGTAGGGATAGGTAATGAGGAGGAGGTTCAGGAGCAGCAGCAGCAGCCGGTTGCCCAGCAACCCCCAGGTACAGGTACATTTCAGCTGTCTGATATAGCTAGGCAGTTGCAAGCAATTTATGAGTCACAGCAGGGCCACCATCTGCAGCAACAGGCCCTCTATGACTTAGCTGTGGATAGAGGAGAGATTGCTCCCCCCGTGAACTACCCTAATTGGCCGCCTCAGCACGGCCCTGTTCCTTCTTGGGGGGGGGGGGGGGGAACAATCTCCCCACTTACCCCTACTTGCAAGGTCCTTCCGAGCCTAGTAGGGAGCTCCAAAGTTTCCCAGAGGACGGGCAGTACGATTATCGTGTGCCCGGCGGGTGTGACTTTAGAGGGGACCCTGCTTACCCCTATGTGCATCCCGATCACCCTGCCCCTCTGTATTCCCAGTCTAAGGACGCTCCCTTTGATCCTTTGCCTAATTGGCAAGAGGATCTTTACAGAGGTCACTACGGTTGGCCACCGGGCTTTGACGGTGGTTGGGGCCTTTTTGGCCCCCCTGGTGGCTTCACTTATGACGAGCCGCCACGTCAGCCTGACTCACCTAGTGAGCCTAGCTCTAGTGGCCGGTAGGCTACGTCCCTTGAGAATATCTCTCTCCCCTGTTTTTCTATGCTTATTTTGACGAGTAGGAGATATACTCTTGGTAGGGAGTGACCCGGCTGGGATTCTTGCTTGCCTGTCGGTCTTTCATTGTTTTACTTGTACCTTTATGCTGCTGCTGATTTGCATGACTCCTGTCTTTCGTTGGTTTTTTCCCCTGTTTACTGATATGGTTGTTGAGTTTTTGATGTGTCTGATGATGATGCTGCTTTGGGGACGCTTCTCTCGGTTTGATGGATACCGGCGAGTCCGTCCCCCCCGTTTCTCCTGACGACGATGATGATGATGATGATTGCTGGTATTCGCCGACATGGCGATTAACCGGCGTGTGAATATATGGTTCGATGATTTCTGAGGTAATGATTGAATTTAGAGTAGATCTAGTAAATTTGTAAGGGTAGATTAGTTTATAGTGAAGCAAAAATAAAACCTCTAAAAAAAAAAAAAAAACAAAGCCGAATGAGTGCTGCATTCTATTTCTTAATTTCATTTTTCATTTTTTTTATCTTTCATATTTTTTTTACCTTCATTCGGACTAACCCCTTTTGTGTTTATAGTTTATTTTCTCTTTATTTGAATACTCACCCCTTCTAGGACGCATGCTTTCACTTTGGATATACTCACTTGGGCGTCATTTCGGTGAGATCTTTCTTTTTTTTTCTCTCTCTATTTTTCGTTTGTGTGCTTTAGGGTAGCCATAGTTTAGATTGGAGTTGAATGGTTCGAGGTTGTATGCTCTTGATTCTTCGGAATCTGGTGATCGTCGGTATTGATGCCGAACGATCCTTGTTTGACGATTGGGAATTATTTGCTTACATGCCTTTTGCCTTTATACTCCTTTGTTTTGTATAGGATTTTTCTTTTGCTCAAATCTAATCATGTGATTGTTGTATATTTTGTGTTTATTGTGAGCAATAATTGATGGATTGCATTCTTGAATGACTTTCTTCCTAAGGATTAAGAGTTTCCACGTTCTTGGATTGCCATTGGTTGACTCTAAGATATGTCTATGCTAGGGTAGTTGTGCTAGAACTCGTAAGGCCCACCGAACCCAAATTCACTTGTTTGTGGTAAGAAGGTGTTGCCCTCATTGGGGGATTTGGAGCCCTAAAGGTAGTTTTTGTAACCCGATGTGAGTTTTCTTGTTCAAGCCTCCAACACTTATTGTATGAGCGGCATAGGATCCTTACCAAGGCATGCTTCGATCGAGAACTTGATGTCTAGCTATCCGAGATCGCGACCGAACTATATCTAGGGAGGACAAAGGCATTTTCTTCGATGACTATTTTGCTTTCCTAGGGTTTAGCTTTTCATTTGTTGCTTCAATGTAATTTCATTTGCATATCCCCCTTGCTAACCATGTTGAGCCTACATCTCCTTGTTCTTAGCATCTTACAAACCCTATGGCCCTTTTATTTCATTTTTCCCCCGTAGAATTGTGAAGTTTGAGCCAAGAAAGTTTGTTGTGATTTTGGTTTGATAAGTTGGAAGATGATGGTTTGGTATGGAAAGTAAGGTTGTCTTCGATATTTTTGGTGTTTAATAAAGGCAAATGTGAATTCCGGAAAAAGCCGTCCATAGGTATAAAAGGCACGGCCAAAGTAATCCAAGGTTGACAACAGCATGAGCTACAACAAAAAAAAAATTAAAAAAAAAAAAAAAATATTGTCAATTTGCAATCAGTTTTTGATGTAGTGTCCTCCCTAGTTTGCGCATTGAGGACAATACTCAATTCAAGCTTGGGGGAGAGATTCTACGCATTTCATTTATAGTTTTGGGAGATTGTGTTGAAAAAGCTTGGGGGAGATGTATTTTTGTTTCGAGAATTGGCGCCATTCTTTGCTTCACAATCAGGATTTACCACCAAATTTTCATATTTTTTTTCCTCACCTTTACCTCCTAGCCTACATTACAACCCCTTTTAAAGTCCTTTCGACTTGGATTGGTTGAGTCACTAGTCGGTGGAGGGAGCTAGATTTCAAGCATATGGAGAGAGCATGACTTGGTAAGATGTTGGGTCACCCTTGTTTCATTTGTTCCGGCTCCTTCGTGGAGTCATGAGATGCTACCTTGAAGGGTGGATTTGAATCCAGATGAGGGAACGCGGTAAGAATGTATGGAATGCGGGTGGAGTGGAGCATGTTAGAGTTCTCTATGCTTAGCATAACTTATCTTTCAATCAACCATTGGCATCCAAAAACGTGCTTACTCTTAGTACTTAGAAAGATTGTCATCCATCTATGCATGTCTTTTCCTTATGCTCTTCATTTCCATGTCTTATTCCGTGCTTTTAGTTGATTTTCTTCTTTATTTGATCCTTTGTTTGGGTTTGTTTTGAGCATGTTGCCAAGAGTTGTGGGTTAAACTCTTTGGAAACCCCCACGAGAGCATACTCGTCCTCATTGGCGACTTTGAGGTTTAAATGGCTTGTTGTTTATGCTTAAAACAACCGTGATTCCTACGAAAGTGAGTTAGTGTAAATTCTGTTCCCCCCTTTTATTTTATTTTATTTTATTTTATTTTGCTTGTGTGTGAATAATCGTTTCTCATTCTCCTTTGCCTTTAGCTTTGCTCGAGGACGAGCAAAGGTTTAGCTTGGGGGAATTTGTTGAGTGACATTTATGTCGCTCTTAGGACAGTCTTTTCTAGTAGTTTTAGTAATAATTCGGTCCATTTTAGTATGTTTTTGCTATGATCCGCCAAGTTCGAGTATTCTACCTTTGTGGCGCATAATGTGTACTCATATGGTTTACGTAGTCTATGCTCCCCTCCCCTTTCGTTGTATTACGCCTTGCTTTCCTGTTCCATGATTGCAGGTGTATGCCGTTGATTCGGAGATGGAAGGAACAAGGGCAAAACGGGAAGAAATCCAGACCAGGCAAATGGCGCGGGCGCGCCACCAGAGGAGCGGACGCGCCACCTTTAGTCGCGGGCGCGCATCCCTTGAGCGCGGGCGCGTTGATGAGCTGGACCAACCATTAAATATCCACTTTGGAGCGGGCGCGCATTTCTAGGAGCGGCCGCGCCATCATTTAAAGCGTGGGCGCGCCATTGTTAGGCGCGGGCGCGCCATTGTTAGGCGCGGGCGCGCCATTGTTAGGCGCGGGCGCACCATTGTTAGGCGCGGGCGCGCCATTGTTAGGCGCGGGCGCGCCATTGTTAGGCGCGGGCGCGCCTGTTCGCTGCTGATTCAAATCCCGGTTTCAGCCCAAATTAACAAAAGGGGAGGCAAAACGGCTAACTAGGGACAACATTCTATCATAGAGATATTATTTGAGCATAGAAACCTTAAAGGAGAGCTTTTAAGGAATTTTTCTAGGTTTTTTGTTTTAGCCACTTTTGTATTGAACAATCTTGATAGTTTTTAGTGTAATTTTCATTGCCTATCAACATTAGTTTTACTCTTTGTTTTTGAAGAAGTAATTTTGCAACATTGATGTATGGTTAAGCTTGGAGATTGAATGATGTATGGCTCTTTATTTGGATTTCAATGAAGGTTTTGGTACATTTCTCTATTTTCTCTTGTTTTTATGATTAAAGTTTCTACCTTTGTTAGTTTAGTTGATAAAAACTTTGTCTTTCTTACTATTCCATTGGTTATAATGTTGCTTAGTATGATTGTAGTTGTAGTTATGACTAGTGAGTAGTTTCTTGTTGCTAGGGGTTTGGTGAAGATATGCTTTGAGTTTGATGTATGCTAGGCTAGGTTAATTTGGAATATTTGTGATTAAATCTTCCTTGTGCTTATACTTATTAGCCACTCCATGTTTATGGCCATATGCATGTTGTGGTTGAATGACTTGAACTAAATTGTGACGATAGTGCGACTTAGGAATAGCCATTAGGTGATTGATTATTGCATGACCTTAGCTTGTATGCCTTATGACGATAGTGTGAGTGTATGCTAGCTAAGAAAGCTCTTAATCCCGATAGGTGATTAGAGAGTATTCTTGATATTGCCTTGTATGAGTTGCTTGGGTTACATGTAAACCTATTTTCCGATGCCTAATTCCGTTGAATTCATAGCGTGTTTGATCCTTCCCCCTAGTGCTTGTTTTAATTGTTATTCTATTCCCTTTAGTCATTACTTTACCCACCATACTTCTTGATCGAATTAGATTAACATTAGGAGATAAATAGCGGTGCTTAATCGTTTCCCTGTGTTCGACCCTTAACTTGCCTCTATGCTCTTTTAGTTGCATGTTTAGGACTACAAATATCATTTGATAGAGGTGTCTTAGTAACGACCTAAAACACCGCCTGTCATTTTTTCAGAAAAATCGAAGGAAGTTGACTGTGAGAAGATAAACAAGCCACCGGACTAATTTTAGGACTGTCGTGACACGGCAGAAATTTCCGTGCCACGGTACTGCAGACCGTCAGACGGTGCACTGTACCATGACACGGAAGATTCTGCCATGGCACGGCAGTCAGAAAATCTAACAGGTGCCCAGTTTTCCTTCGTACGCAATCAAGTTATTCAATTTCTCCCACGGGACAACCCTAAATGCGACGTTAAAACGTCCATGCTTATGCAAAAATGCCAAATTAATCACAGGAATATTTTTCAAGAATCTTTCAAGTCTCATCCACTCATCTTAATTAAATACCGATCACTCAAACCGATAAATAACCAAGAATCCTCCCTAGTGGAGTTGCCAAATTGTAGGCGACGCTCGAAGTGCGCCTACGTAAAAGCATGTGTGAATATGATTGGCACTCATAGGAAGTGGGAATTGACATAATACGATTAGGGACAAGGAAAATAGAGAGCCGCCAACAAGTTTTTAAGGAACTTGTAAACCGTTCACGGATCATAAAAAGGGAACCACGATAGGCAACAACGATTGACCCGTGAAGGTTACACCCCATTCATAATCCATGAGATTGCTAACTCCATATGGTTCGGAACCACGAAAAGAGGATCGGGGATGATGGTACAAAGTGAGTCATGGAGTCACATTCGCCCGTATTGGCCTCTACTCGATTCTTATAGTGAAAAGTGATTCATGCGATCTCAAAGGCATACAAACAAAATATTCAATTCGCTCCAAACTATTATTAAGCTAAATTGGTTGAATATTAATGCAACATATAATTCTAAAATATTTGTGACCACTTGATTAAATAACAAGATTAAAAGGATCCTAAACCGGTTGTCCAAACTATCTTATTAGGCGCGATTTTCAATTACATACTCCCTTTAAACATGCAATATAGCGATCAATAAAAATAATAGAATAAACATTAATATTGGAAGCAATTTAACAATAATTCTAACAATACAAAATCGTTAGAAAAATAATAGAAATAAAAGGAACATAATTCTTACTTTGATTCTGTTTATTTGCAACTACAAAATAATAAACGAGTTAGTAACTTCAAGGAAATAATAATAAAACAATAATTAAATTAAACTAAATAAAGTAGAGTTGATTTGGGGCCAAACCCTCAAACAGTTCTACCTTTCACGCCTTGGCTTAAAGACATAACCACGAGTAAAGTATGGACTCCTTGGAGTGCTTGAAGAAGGAATTTTGAAAGAAAAACGGTAGGCTAGTGTTTAGGCTAGAGCATAGAAGAGAGAAAAAACTATAGAATTAATTGATGCCCCGTACATCAGAAATGAGGGGGTATTTATAGAGAAAATGTGCTGAGGGATCACACGGAACCCTAAAATGATAAAAACCCTAAAAAATTAAAAACGTTCTTTGATCTTAATTAAAACTCTAAAAAGTCAACAAAAGTCAATTAATCAATGCTAATTGAATTAGGAATGAAAAGAACCTTCTAGAAGAATCTAGAAGACTAAAACCATTCCTAATTGCATTAGGAATGATAAATCTATATTAGGCCCTCCTCTAGATCATTGGGCCGCATATAAGGCTCAGACCGGGCCCAGTTCAGTAATTTGGCCATAACTTCCTCAATATTCATCGGAATTGGGCTTATAATATATCGTTGGAAAGCTCTTTTCAACCCTATCCAACTACACTATTATTGGACCCATGTCATGGACCAACCAAACTGGATTGACTGTTTTCTTAAAATAGGTTTTCAAAAATAGAGAGAAGAGAAAAGAAATTAAAACTTTCCGCAACACTAAACTTTCCACACTTTCACTTCATTCGATTATGATCCGACGTGAAAGTTACTCATCACTAGGTTTGGTTTTGGGGAGACACAAATGGGTGTCTATAGAAGCCCCAACTTTGACTGAGTTTGGAGAATTGCAAATTTCGAAAACAAAAGTCAAAGTAGCGATAGGGACGGAGAATTATTCAGAACGTTCTGAGATCCTAAATCACTCTTGTAACGCCGATACCTACAAAACTAGCGTTAGTAAAAATGATAAGAGGGTTAAGAAACGCGTATCTTGCACCGTCGAGCACACGTCTCTGAAAGTAACCGATTTGATGCCGCTTTACTGTTTTGATGACCTTCTGCCAAGAGAATGCCATCTCGCTTGAAAACCGCTACGCTTGTAACTGCTTACAATATAGAAGATTGCTTCGCTTGAAACGATCCTCTTCCGCTTTGATAATATTCCACGTCCAAGGGAACACTATCGAAGATTGCTTTGCTTGAAACAATCCTCTTCTATTTCATGACCATCTTCCAAGTTTAAGGGAACATGATCGAAGACAACTTCGCTTGAAATTACCTTCAGTTGTTTGTGACAACTCTCTACAATCTATGGAACGCCATCTTGCTATTTTGATGTTCACTCGTCTCTGAACATTGGAGCTTTTTTGGATATTTTCACGCGCCTCTGAACAAAGATCTTCTTTTTAAATATGAGCTTCTGAATGATGTGTCCACGCGCCTCTGAACAAAGAGCTCGATAATGGGATGCCCACGGGTCTCTGAACAAAAGAGCTTGAAAGAAATGTCCGCGCGTCTCTGAACAAAAGAGCTTGATGATATGTCCACGCGTCTCTGAGCAAAAGAGCTCGAAAGGAATGTCCACGCGTCTCTGGACAAAAGAGCTTTGATGATATGCCCACGTGTCTCTAGAGAGAAAGAGCTTGAAAGAAATGTCCACGCGTCTCTGAACAAAAGATCTTTGACGTTTGTTGCGATAATATTCCAAAGAAAAATTTTCGAAGACCAACGCTTGACGATCTCTAAAGCTCGCTTGAAATTTGCTTCCGCTATGCCAGTACGTCGGCGGTTTTGATGCTTGTGAACCATTACGTCGGTGTCTTCGTGATGAGCCAACGCTTAGGTGCTTTAAGCTAAGTGAGACGATCTTTCATCAGGTCGATCACTTATTACGATTGTAATCAAACCGACTACTAAACCATGTCAATTTTCTTATACGGGCTAACTGGCGTACCAAGGAACTCAAAATTGCTATATGAGGTCAAAATCACCTTTTTGAGAGGCTTTGAGCTCTATCACTGTTGAAATATCGCAGGCGCCAAGAATTAGCTCTGTCGCCAGACACTGGGATCTAGCGCCAGGCGCTAAAAACTATTGCCAGACGCTAGATGTTGTCGTCTGGCGCTGGAGTCAGGTCTTCCCTATTCTGCTGCACCTGTATTTATATCTTTGACTATAGGACTTTGCCAATCTCTTTAATTATCCTAGGGTTGACCTAAGGTTTAGCGTTGCGTGATTCATTGACTCGACTCAAGGTATAAACTTGATTCACTGTGATTGACTGACTCGAGGTTGACTCGAGTCGATGTGACTCGTGTGTGCATAGTGTTGACTCATGAAGCTCGATACGTACATGACTAGAAATGCAGAAAAGCAAAAATTTCTGTCATTTTTGTGGAGGGTACCGACTTTCTCCCGAAAAAGAAAGACGCGAAAAAAAGAATCGAAGTGTTTGAAGGTGCATGTTAAATGAGCTTAGTCAAATGTTGTTTCTCACAGTACAAGGATTGTCACATCTTAAACTATCCTAGTTGACTTGATAATGAAAGTATTTAGGTAACTTAGGCACGGAGGCTAAGCACTTCATACTTTGTGATGCAATGATGATTATGATTGATGAGTGATTCTGACATGACAAGGCATGATTCAGCGTTATGTTAAGATTCCATGACAAAGGGTTCCTAAGGGAAGGTATATTTGGTCATGTATGTGTGATGTGTATGAAAGTGACACAAAATTTAGGCCGCGAAGGCTAAGTGTATGGAAATATATTTATTGAAAAGAGTCAAATGGTGGTGATTCTTAGGCTAGGTAGGCTAATGATGTAAGGATCAAGCCCCCAAGTCTATCTCTAAGTAGATAGGGATGAGCATAGGATATCCCTTGATATGATCATGGTGTAAGTGTGTGAATTTGAAATATGAATGCATGTTTATTACGGTCGCACCTCGATGTGAGGTTGCCTACGTATCCGTTAGGAATCAGGCCGAACGTAGCTCTAGCCGAACCTTGCACAAGTGTGTGTATACCTCAATAAGGTCTTTTTAAGGGTTGTAACATGGTTAGGCTAAAGATTGAAGAAGAAGGGGATAAAAGGCTCAAGACCCTAGATAAGCCCCCAAGGTTTACAACTTTGCTTTTGAATCTTTATATTTTTTTTATGCTTGAGTTTCTACTCTTTTTTTTATCTATTTTTTGCTTTAGCATTTATTTTATTTTAATAAGTGTGGGAAATCCCGATCATGCGGTCTATCACTCACATGGAATTCATGTTTCTCAGGCACGGTACCGAGCACTCGATAAGAGACGCAATATGAGACATGTTCTTATCCAAGATATTTTTATATCAAAAACATTGGAACACTTGCCCTTTTGTACACTTTTATTCATTTTTTGCTTAATATTTTTTTGCTATTTTAATCTTTTGAATCACTCAAGCTTTTATTCTTTGAAAAATTGCATAAGCTACACACCCTTCCATCCCAAAAAATGAAGGGTCTATCATTAGACGAGGCTCAAAGTGGTTTATCAAAAAAAAGAATTGCATATTTGAAGGGTGAAAGGTGATATGATGTGGCTACAAGGGGTGCCTCAAATCATTGGTATACCTTGTGCTTAGCTTGACATTTTATTTTATTTTTTTATAATGCAATGCAATGATCATTTGCAAGGAAATAAATGCTTATTTTTATTAAAAGGGGAAAAGAAAGAATATACAAAATTAATCTAAGGGAAAAGAAAGGTGCCTATGCTAGACTTATTGTGGAAAGGGTTAATAAAGAAAAAGAAAAAAGAGGTCATGAAATCTCGTCGTTGAAGCTCGCCTCTTGTCTTGTGTTGTTTGCTTTATCATCACTCGCTCTTCTTGTTAACTAGAGCCATGGGAAGCTTGTTATTATCAATCAAATGTTGGATAGCCTCCTTTAGCTTCCAACAACTCTCAGTAGCATGACCCCTACCTTGATGGTACTTGCAGCGCGTATTTGGATTCCAACTAGGCAATCTCTTCTCAAGTGGGGGATCTTGAAGAGGTCCAATAGGAGTAATGAGTCCTTCGGCATGGAGTCGATCGAAAGCATCATCGTAGCTAATTCTAATAGGGGTAAAATCGCTTTTTTGTTGCTTTCTAAATCCTCGATTATCCATGGCTAAGATCTCATTAAGGTTGAAAGTACCAACACTGTTACTAAAGTAGGTGTTTTCGGAAGAAGAAGGATAGTCGTTTTTCTTCCCTTTACAGCCACTGTTACTATCGTTACTAATCTTGGGCTTCTTGTCGCGCGGAGGAACATAAAGGAGATTTGAATCAATGAAGTCTTGAACACGATCCTTGAAGGCGAGAAATTTTTCGGTAGTGTGACCGCGACCTCTATGGTATCGACAATAGGAACTTGGATCCCAATTAGGAAAAGTTTTTTCAGGTGGAGAATCTTGACTGGGACCAATGGAGTGAATAAGACCTTGACCGTAAGACAGTCAAAAGCTTCATTGTAAGTCATTCCTATTGGTGTGTATTCTTCAATGGTCCATTTCGCCCGTGGCTTAGGAGCATTGAGTTCTTCATTAAACCCTTGGCGAGAATTTTGTTCGATGATCATCACCCGATTTGCTAATCCTTCTACCACATTCAAGAGCATGGCAATGACATCTTGCAGTTTTTGAACGTCCTCTTTTAGACTTGACGAGTCTTCCCTAGTATTATCTAAGAAAAGATTTTCATCCTCCCTAATCATGGCCACTTCATCGAGAGAGGTTATATAAGCTGTCTCGATCATGGGCTCTCCTACAGGTGTGATAAGAAGTGATGGATCGAAGGATGTTTGATCTTCTTCGATGGCTAGAATTTCGGAAGTTTCATTTTTATCGATCAGATCTTGAATAGCTTCTTTGAGTTTCCAACACTCCGTATCGTGACCCTTTCCTTGGTGATATTTCCAGTGCTTATTAGGGTCCCACTTAGGTGGCCTGGCTTCTGGAACTGGACCTTTGATAGGCCCTATGGGCATGACTAGTTCTTTGTGGTGTAGCTTCTTGAAAGTTGTTTCATAACTCATACCAAGTGGAGTGAACACTCTTTTTGACCTTTGGATTCGTGATTTAGAGGTGTTCGTGGCATGTATCTCATTAATGGGAGAGGAAGAAGAAGGATGGTCGTTCTTCTTTCCTCTCGCACTATTATCTTTCAGAAGGTCATCTTTAATGTCAATGCCTATATTATTGACAACCTTGAAAGTATTCAAGTTGTGTTGGTATTTTAAGTGCCTTGAATACTTTCCTTGGAGATTCTTGATAAACATCCTCACAAATTCCTTTTCAGTGGGAGTTTTGACCATGTTAGCAGAAGTTTATCTCCATTTATTGATGAAAGAAGTGAATCCTTCGTTTTCCTTTTGTTTTAACATCTCAAGTTGTCTATGGTCTGTTTCGTCTTGGACGTTGCACTTATATCTATTTATGAAAGCGTTTGCTATGGACTCCTAGGTGGAGGTTTTTTCTTTCTCGAGAGAAAAGAACCATTGCTGGCAAACGGTCTCGAGAAATAGTGAGAACAGAGAGGGGAAAACCTTCTTATCGATACCCTTAATGCTCATTATATTTTCAAAAGCTCTTAGATGAAAGTAAGGGTTATTTGTTGCTTTGAATTTAGGGATGTCAGTGGCGTTGAACTTATGCGGAAGAAGTTCCTTGTCCAGCGAGACCCCTTGTGAACTAATGCCCTGAAACTTATAGTCACTAGATTGCTTGCTCAAGCTTTCCTGCATGAGGTTCATTTGTTGTTGCTTCACAGGGTCATCAATTTTGAGGATTAAAGCCTTTAACACCTCAGTCACGTCATTCAATTGATCCCTAAGTTCATTGACCTCTTCTTGACTTGTCATTTTCTTTTTATCCTTCCTCTTTTGACGAATTGGTTTATCAAAATGAGACTTGAATAAAGAGGTTGTCCTTGATTAATCGCCCTTCTCTCCTCGACCAAGTACTGTGGAAAAGGAATTTGGGGATATTCATTGTTAATTATTTGACTCAAACTTTATTCAACATCCAATGGATGGAGGAAGTGAAGAAAGATTGGAATAGAATGTGAAGAAAATGATGTAGATGGAGGGATATGGAAAATTAGAAATAGAATGTGCCCCCAACTCAAATGACGGAAAAAGCGACTCATGCATGAACCTAAGACATGGTCATGGTGATATGTACTCAAAGTGTGTGCTAAGACTAGTAAGTGTAGGTGACATACTTGGACTCGTGTCACGACCACGTGGCTAGACTATGTGACTAGATTCAATTAATGTCTTAACAAGGTATTATTGACGGTAATTTTTAACCGAATTAATTAGCAAACTGGGTAATTAGACACAAAGTGATGACTCGATTAATAATCCAAAATGTCGTCAAAACGACAGGACTGACGCCTCTCTTTGTAGTGTAGCGCCAGACGATAGAGCTGTCGCTAGGCGCCACACTTCACAGAGTGGCGCTACAGTTAAGATTTTGGCGCCAATGTTGGAGCTTCAATCTGAGACTGTTTTCGGTGTTATTAATCAACAGGGGTATGCCTAAAGTCGTACTAGGTCAATTCTAGTTAAAATGTTAGACTTTATTTACTCAAATTAATTAATTAATTGATTAATTAGGAAAAGTTATTTTAGTCATTAATTTATTTAATCTTGGCACAAATCAAACAAACGGTTAAGAAAATATATATCATATTCTCAACAAATAATACACAATTAGTCAAATAGGCACGATATGATGCAATGAGTTTGCAACCTAACCATGGCTCTAGTTCTCTAAAGTTAGGGATATGGTTTAGTCAATAGAGGGTCCATGGTTAATTGTCCGGATGCACCGCGCAGAAGCCTAACCGTGAAGGGTTGGCGCGAGTGGATGGGACACCGCGAGTTTAGAAAAACTCACTTCCATAGTTTGGTGAATTCAACATTCTCGAATGTACCCTTTGTTGCTTAGAGCGTTTAATCAGGTAGATGGAGCATGAATTCCCAGAGGGTTATGTCCATATGTAGAACACATATGGGTGTCAGAAAAGTGAGAAAAAACTCAATCAGGAAGTAGGATCAAGCAAACAATACGAAAAATTGGTTGAATTAGAACGCATATTTCTGGCTCGGTATTGGAAGAATTTGGCGCCAGCAAACAGAGATTAACGCTAGGTTTTAGCTGTAGCACCTGGCGACAGAACTGTCGTCTGGCGCTATAGTTAAAAGCCTGGCGCTAATACTCTGGTCGCTGACGCTAATTCCTACATGCCTCAGCAGCTTTCTATGCTCGATAAAATTTTCCAGTTTCGCGCAGTGTTATTTCGGTCCTAGTTGTGAAAGATATTTCTCAAATTTCCTACGTGTAAAATCCTATGTTTTAACTCATTACGGATAGTCTTTCCAATGAGATCTTTTTTGTGCATATTACTATAATGTTAATCAAAATTACGCGCATGAAATACTTAGAACGTTTCGAGTCTTATCCACTCATTCTAAATCGTTGCCGAAATAAATTTTAGGAATTTAAATAGAAATCCTCCCCAGTGGAGTCGCCAAAAACTGTAGGGAATATTTCAAGCATTATCCCTAGCTTGAACCCCACTGTGATCGTACACTAAAGTACGGTGGTGTCCAAAGGGAAAGAAAATAGAGCAAAAGAGTCGCCAACAAGTTTTAGGAACTTGTAAACCGTTCACAGGGTGAAGGTTACACCCCTTAACGATCCAAGAGATCGTTAACTCCAATAGGTCTTGAACCATGACTGGTAGTTCGGGGATGAAGGTACAAATCCAACCTAAAAGAGATTGAACCTGCCCTAATAATAGGCCTATACTTTATTGTGATCTTATTCATGTGCGCTTTCTGACTAACATGCAATCAATAGGTTTAACCCTAAGCCTGTTTATCTATGTTGGTTGAATATAATGCACAAATAAGTCTATTATTGGCGATCACTTGAATTATAACCAAAATTACCCTAAACAAGATTATTAATTATCTTATTAAGCGTGATTACAAGTACAAATTCCCTTTAAACATACATAAAAGGCGTGATCAAGCAATAAAAATAAATAATGTATCAAGCAACATAATAAATAAACAAAATAATTATAATAATAATAGCAAGATCCTAGGCATGATACTAAGAAGATTAATAACAAACCCTAGCATGTCACTAAACAATAAAAATCTAGTATTTAGCCTTAACATGATACTAACATGAATAAATATTAGGAAGAATACAAAAGGCATCATAACAATCATATTTAATATTAAAGTTACCCTAGACATGATACTAGGAATATCATAATAACAACCTAAACATGATTCCTATATCATAATATCAATAAAGCAATTAAAGTACTTACTTTGACGCTTCGTACCTCTTTCTAATAACAAAATACACACGTTAGTAACTTCAAGGAAACTAAGAATTAAAATAATTAAATTAAATAATTGAATTTGAGATTTGGGACCAAACCCTTAGAAATTAAAACCTTTCACGTCTAGGGCAAAGGCAACTTCGAATATGGATAGGTGTATCTAAGCCTAATGAATGCGGAATTTTTACATTTGAGAGAAGCTAGTTTAGAAAAGAGAGAGAGAGAGAGTAATCAAGAGAATCTTGATGAGAGTTGGTAATATTAGTGATTGAAGGTGAATGAAAACGGAGTTTTTATCAAGTTATTTATAGAAAAAATTAGCCAAAAAGATAAAACATTAAAAACAGAGTTCTGACGCGGATAAAACGATGTTAGCGCCAACGCTAGCCATTGGCGCCAGACGCTGACCTTAGCGCCAGGCGCGTAGCGTCAGGCGCTACAGCTGGCGTTTGGCGCTGACTCAGAAATTCACGCATTTTCTTAAAATCAGATAGTAATTGCCGTACAAGAGGATAAAATTGTATTTTCCTTAAAAACGTTCTTTGATCTTAATTAAAACTCTAAAAATTCAATTTATCAATGCTAATTGAATTAGGAATGAAAAGAACCTTCTAAAAGAATCTAGATGACTAAAACCATTCCTAATTGCATTACTAATTATAAATCTATATTAGGCCCTCCTCTAGATCATTGGGCAGCATATAAGGCTCAGATCGGGCCCAGTTCAGTAATTTGGCCATAATTTCCTCAATATTCATCGAAATTGGGCTTATAATATATCGTTGGAAAGATCTTTTCAAGCCCTATCCAACTACACTATTATTGGACCCAGTCATGGACCAACCAAACTTGCTTGGATGTTTTCTTAAAATAGGTTTTTAAAAACAGAGAGAAGAGAAAAGAAATTAAAACTTTCCACAACACTAAACTTTCCACACTTTCACTTCATTCGATTATGATCCGACGTGAAAGTTACTCATCACTGGGTTTGGTTTTTGGGAGACACAAATGGGTGTCTACAATAGGAAAATCTTTCATTCCCTGTTTCCTTTATCTCTTGAAACCGTTTGTCAACAATGGTTCTTTTCTCTTGATAAAGAGAAAACCTCTACTTGGGATGCTATTGTAAACGCTTTCATTAATAGATATAAGTGTAATATTCAAGTCGAAACCGATTATAGACAACTCGAGATGATAAGATAAAAAGTGAATGGAGGCTTTACTTCTTTCTTCAATAAGTGGAGGGAAACTTCCGCTAAGATGATTGAGGTGCCCACCGAAAAAGAATCTGTGAGGAAGTTAATCAAGAATCTTTAAGAGAAGTATTCGAAGCATTTAAAATATCAACATAATCTGAATCTTTCAAGGCCGTTTATGACATCGGAATTGAAATCGAAGATGACCTCGCAAAACAAAAAGCTACTAACAATAGTAACCACAATAGCTGAAAAGGAAAGAAGAACGACAATCCTTCTTCTTCCAAAAACGCCCACTCTAGTAATAATGTTAGTACCTTTGACCATAATGGTGTCTTAGCCATGGACAATCAAGGATCTAAAAGGAAACCTAGGAAAGAGTTCACACCCATTTGAACGACCTACGATGGTGCTTTTGATCGTCTCTATGATTGAGGATTAATCAAACCTATTGGCCCTACCGAGGATCCAACGCCAGAAAATCGATCTTCGAGATGGAATCCCAACTCTTATTGCAAGTACCATGAGGACGCGGTCATACTACTGATGAATGATACATGTTTCAAATAAAATTCAAGGTATGAAACAACAACAAATATTGGCAACCGAGATACAAAGAAGTTCCCTCAAGCTAAACATGAATGCATCTCAACATCCCAACAATACAAATTAAGCACATAATCAATAAGGGATGGAGGTAAGAGGTACAAAAGAGAGGGAACTAAGACTCGTCATTACCACCACCACTTGGCCCGGCCTCATTAGAATCATTGTTTCCCATGTAGTCATCGAAGGTTGGGGGTGAGTAAGGAGCCTAACCTCCGGTGAATCCCTCGGGCCAACCATAATGCCCCTTGAAGTTATCTTGTTTCCAAGGGGCAAGAGGTGTGAATTTCTCGGGCAAGGTGAGCTCAAATGGATGGTTAGGGTGCACATAGGGGTAATTAGGGTCACCCCTATAGTCACACCCTCCGGGAGCACGGTAATCGTAGTTACCATGCTCGTCCGGGTAAGAACGTTAACGGGGCTCGGTACCGGGCTCTAAAGGCCCTTGCCAATGAGGATGCCCATGCTAAGGCATAGGACCTTGCTGGGGCGGAAATTAAGGATAGTTAACCGGGGGAGTGATGCTCCCTCGGTTAACCTCCGCATCATAAAGTTGTTGTTGTTGAATGAACATACCTTGTCGCATTTCGGAAATACCTCGCATATGAGAGTAGAGGGCCTCAAAATATTGGTCATACATGCCCTCCAAGCGGATTTGTAACCCATAATTTGGTTACTAAGGGCCTCCAAGTCGGAGCTAGCAAATTGAGGTTGTTGCGTTTGCCCTTGATGTTGTTGTTTTTGTCGTTGTTGTTGTTGTTGTTGTTGTTGTTGTTGTTGTTGTTGTTCTTCCTCAACTTCTTCTTCTTCTTCCTCATCGGAATCAAATAATGGGCGGCGGAAGCTTTTGGGACATGCCACACATTAGGGGTGTCCGTCCGGTGGAGAGATGTCAAAGATGGGTTGGGAAGGTAGCACCAATGCTTGTTATCTTGAAGCCACTCATAGTTGCCCTCCTCATAATGTTTGGAGACAAATTGAATTTGCCCCAATTGCTTCATATCAAGGTACACGGAGTCGGCATCTCCAACCGGCTTGCAATAAGGCAAATGATGATCAAGGTGGAGGTTGGTCAAGAGTCTAGTGACCATAGCCCCACAAGGAATCTCCCCGGTGTCCCGGTCTTGCAAGGCTACACAATAGGTGGAAAAAATGTACCCCAAGCTCAACCGACCACGTTATTCTCCTCTAGTGGCCAACCAAAGAATTTTGAGCTCCAATTTGCTCATTTTTCCCAACTCTTGCTTGGGGAAAACCGAGTACCCCAAAAGACGGTGAACAACCTGAAGACAAGGTTGGTAGACATTGCTAATCTTGGCCCGCTTGGTGACAAACTCACCACCTCCGGAGATATCGTCCCACCAAGAATCCTGATCATACTCCTCAAAAATATAAGGCTCTAGATCCAAAATTTCACCATGAGGATCAAAATCTAGAGCGGCATTGAATTGCTCTAAGGAGAGATCGAAGAAGCTGTTGAAAATTTGGAATTGAACCCTATATTGACCCTCTACGGGAATTATCTTAACCGAAGCAAAGAATTCGAGAGTGGGCTCGACATAGGTGCGGTAGCTCCGAGAGATGAATGTGCCCATTTGTAGATTGATCAACAACTCCTTTACATCCTCATCAATCCCCAATGCGGACATGTCGGATTGAAAGTAATGTCTTGTGGGTTTGAGGAAGCGATTTTCTTTTAGTTTATGGTACCGGTTCTTGTGTTTTTGATCGTTGAATTTTCTTTTAGGTGGTGGAGTAGGGTTACGTGTTTTGGAGGAGGATGTGCTTGGGGTAGGTTTATCGGTGGAGGCGTTTGTTTTTCGTTTCTTAACAAGGTTTTTGAGGACTCTCGACATGATGAATTTTAAGTGCAAGGATCACAAAACCCAATCACAAAATTCCCACAACAATCCGCAAAATCTCCAACCAAGAACTTCAATATACACAAATCACAATTCCAATCCAAACTAACAAACAACACCAAACATCCAACAACTTCTTCTCAAACAATCAACAATCACAAGAAGAACCACCAATACCACAATAGCACCTTACTACCCACACTACCAAAATTCAAATTCCAAAATTCTCAACAAAATTGCTCACAAATGCTACAAAGTCAACAAACAACACAATGTGAGGTAAAATGAAACAACAAACGACTCAAATAATCAACCAAAAACCAATATCAATCATCAAAATCATCAAAGTTGGTACTACCACTATTCATGCTCATGAACAAATCAAAAGTTGCAAATGTATGACATAATTAAGAAATTAAAAGCTAGAGAAGATGATTATACCATATATGAAGCAAGATTGAACCACTTTTAGCCACCAATATTCACCAAATAGAAAAACCCCAAATTGTACCCAAGTATGGATGAGAGAGATTGGAGATTTAATTTGATGAAGTAGTATGAATTTGATGATTTGAATGGAAATGTAGAAGGTTTTTGTGTAATTGGAGTGAAAATTTGAGTGATTTGAGTTGAAATTTGGATGAGTTGTTGAAGGTGGTGGTGCAATTTTGAGGGTTTGAGGGTGATGGGGGTCGAAATTATGGAGGAGGAATAAGGGGAAATGAAAGAAGAAAGGAAGGAAAATAAAGAAGAGGTCGGGCTGATGCGCGGCCGCACCAGCCAGGTGCGCGGCTGCACCATCTGGATGCGCGCCCGCACCTGATCCCAACCTAGCTCTCTCTTCTTATTTTTTTAAGTTCTTGGTGCGTTCATTGGTGGGTACACGGATAATGATTATGATAAACACCAACATATGCAGTAATAAAATCCCTTTTTAGTGGGTTTAAAACTAGAATTTCATGAACCCACCATAAGAAGCCACCAAGTGCAAACTTCTTTCAACTTTAAAGCATAAAATCCCTAACTTACCTCACCAAGATTCTTACCCTTTTACCTCAAATTTCGATAAAATCGAGTATAATCACATCAAAAACTGCAAAACACCTTCTCATTCTTCATGCTCACTTAATGAAATCAAATCCCAAAAATGCAACCTACAAATCCAATCAAGTAGAAAAGTGAAAGAAAGGAAAATAAAAGAAGGAAAAATAAGAGATAATCAAAAATCAAAAAGAAAAGTTAGAAATCTCCGGGTTGCCTCCCGGGAAGCGCTTCCTTATGGTCCTAAGCCCGACCCTTCCTCCAAATCATGGGGGGGTCAAAGAACACCACCTTCTTCAAGGTAGCAGAAGGAGCAAATTCTTTTTCAACTTCTAGCAACTTCTTGTTGTTTCTTGATGAAACTTCCTTCAAAGACTTTTCAATTGCAAATTTTTCTTTTCGTAACTTCTTTCTCTCTCTCTTCTTCTTAGAATCACGAGCTTTTTTCTTTGGCTTGTTGCTTATTGTAGATGGTTCCTCACCATCCATACTCATGGAAACATCCTCTACATCTTGAGGATAGAGCTCAAACCAATGAGGGATTTTAACTTCCTCCTCGTCCGTTAGCTTGGGAATCATCATTTTCTCTTCACTAACCTTCTTGCCATCAAAACTTGAAAGAACATCATCACAATTCTCAAGAACATCGTTAGTTGAAGAATTAATCATGCACACATTATCAATAGAGCCAGGGGAATTAGCACACATAATTCTTTGCACAAGAGACAAAGACTCATTCATTGGTTTCAACTCAAATCTTTCCTTTTTCTTACCAATTCTCAAGCTAATACGACCTCCTTTCACAACTATTAAGGCTCCCGAAGTGGCTAAAAAAGGTCTTCCTAAAATGATAGAGATATGGTCATCTTCCGCAATCTCAAGAACTATGAAATCAACGGGAATAGTGAACCCTCCTATCTTAAGTGGAACATCCTCAACTCTCCCCTTTGGAACCATAATAGCCTGATCGGCCAATTGAAGGGTTATGTTAAATGGGAGTAGCTCACCTAGCTCTAGTTTCTTGAAAATGGAATAAGGCATGACGCTTACACTAGATCCAAGATCACAAAAAGCATTATTAAATTCTTTTTGATCTCACATGGAATAGAGAAGTTTCCCGGAACCTCCATTTTCTTGGGCAACTCATTATGAATGGAAGCACTACAACAACTCCCAACTTCAACCGAATCAACTTCATTACACATTCTCTTCCCACTCAAAATCTCCTTAAGGAACTTAGAGTACCTAGACATTTGGGTAATTGCATCGGTGAAGGGGATAGAAAGGTGAACTTCCTTTAGCATAGCAATAAATTTTCCAAATTGCTCATCAATTTTGTGACTTAAGAATTTTTGTGGGTATGGAAGGTCGGGTCTCCACACTTCCTCACGCTCTTTCTCACTACTCCTTTTTTTTCTTTCACCTCCTCATAACTCACACTCTTAGACTCATCCTTCTCAACTTCCACTCTTGGGTCACTCCTCTCCTCACCCTCCTCAATGGACCTAGAAGCTCCCTCATTAAGAACTCTCCCACTCCCAGTGGTGATAGAGTAAATGGTTTTCTTAGGTTCCACTCCTTGAGAAGGCAAAGAGGATGGACTAGAACAATCCTTTAGAGTGTTGGCTAGTTGGGTTATTTGAGTCTCAAGCATTTTGTTATGAGTCATCATCTCATTAAATTTCTTGTCACTCACCGCCATATATGTGTTGATGATCTTGGTTTGGTTATCAATCATTTCTTCCAAATTTGTCTTAAATGACGATGGTTGGGAATAAGAATTTTCTCCATTGCCTTGAGGCTTTGGAGCAAAACCGGGTGGGGGTACCCTTTGGTTGTAATTTCAAAAACTTCCCCGATTTTGGTTGTTGTTCCAATTGCCACGGCCTTGATTATTTCCACCAATTTGGTAATGATTACCAAAGCCTTGAGATTGACTTTGGTTACCATACCCATGGCTCGGGTTTTGATTACTATAGCCTTGGTTGTTATAGTTACCTCGAAAACCTTGGTTTCCTTGGTTCCTATAGCCTCCATTGTTGTAGTTATCGAAACCACCTTGGGGGTGAGAATTCCTATTACTAAAATTCTTAGGTCCATCAAATCTTTGACCACCATTGACATTAGACACAAAGTTCACATGTTCACATTCATTAATTTCAACATCATCACATCCATCAACAAAAGTTTGGGAACACATGGAAGAATCATGATCATAAGATCCACAAGAATCACAAAATAGACAACCACTTGGCATGTTATTGGAAGTAGAAGGAGAAGAGTTATAAAACGTACCTCTCCCTTTAGATTGGGAGGGAAGACTCAATGAATTCGTAGAAACACTCTCAAGATTTGCTTTGATCGACGTCACTTCCTTCCCTAGATTTGAAATTTGGGAAGACAAGTGGTTAATAGCATTGAGATGATCCACCAAATAAACCGTCGAGCCACTCTTGCTCGTAGACTCTCTCTTTCCTTCTTGCCAATCTCTATAGTATCTCACCACATCCTCAATTATGTCAACTACCTCTTCTTCCGTCCTATTCATTATAGGACCTCCGACTCCTCCATCTAGGCATGACTTGCCTTGAGCACTCAAGCCTCCATAGAAAATTTGTATCACTTGATAGGTAGGAATTCCATGATGTGGACACTCTCTTTAGTACTCCTTGTACCTCTCCCATGCTTCATAGAGATTCTCATTAGGCCTTTGTTTGAATCCTTAGATCAAAGCTCTAGCCTCCGCCGTCTTCTTTTGTGGGTGAAAGCGAGACAAGAAAGCTTTGGTGACTTCATCCCATGTCCTAAGAGAATTTGGCTTAACCTCCTTATCCAACCACTCTAAGGCACGACCAATAAGAGAAAAGGGAAACAACTTTAGCCGAATAAACTCTTGAGAAATGCCGTTCACCTTGATAGTATTACAATACTTCTCAAATTCCTTTAGGTGATTCAACGGGATCTCACTCTTGACTCCACTAAATTGCCTCCTTTCTATCAAAGTAATCATGGCCGGTCTAATGTCAAAATCGTTCGCCGGTGTTGTTGGTGGAGCAATGCCACTCTCAAACCTATATGCGCTGAGAATTCCCAACTCCTTCAAAGCTACTCTTAAATTCTATCCCATGGCTTGTTCTTCTTTTTCCTCTAATTCTTCTTCACTTGAGGAACTTTGGCTCAAAGATCGGTTGGCTATCCTTCTTCGTGAAAGATTTCTTTCAATTTCCGGATCCAAAGGAACTAAGGTCCTAATACAAGTTCTACTATGCATGCAAAAGCTCAAAAGAAATTGTTAGTAACACGGCTACAAGTGTAGCCTAAAAGAAAGAAGAAAAATCTTTTTGTATTTTTTTTTTGAATAAGAAGGAATAGACTCAACAACAATACAAAATCACAACACCATTCCCCGGCAACAACACCATTTTGGCGCGGGTTGAAGCTAGGTCGTTGAAACTAACCCCTACCCGAGGCCAAACAAAATTTGAAAACACTCAACACTCCCCTACAAAAGTATAATGGTAAGTTGAGGGTCGAACCCAAAGGAATGGTGGGCGATTATCTATTTTCTATGGTCAAGCTATTCCGAAATGTAATGATTGGGTGTGAATGCTATTCTAGGACAAAGACAACTAATAAATGAGAAGAAATCAAATGTAATAAACACTAGGGCTAGGATCCACATGTAATCATAACAGATTCAACTAATTGGGAGGTCAAATTGACTAAGTCAAGCAATGTAAGGGAAAATCAATTATGCAACCAAAAGAGCATATCAAGCTATTCTCGTAGAGGTCTAACTAGCATCAACGACGATAAACTCTAGCTAGGAAACATCACAAGACACCTCAATCGTGTAAATGCAAGCCGCAAATCAATGGTCCGTATCAATGTGAACTTACAATGCAATCTAGTGCAACAATCAAAGTTAGCTACTCTTTAATTAATCACACACATGCACATGATCATTAACCAATTTAATCACATAGTCAACTCCATCAATTTTCCCCAATTAGCTTTAATCCATTACTTAAACATGCTTCACCATTACCCTATCAAGCTATGTACTAACTAGCCATTGAAATAAAAATCAAAACAACACTAAGCAACAAATTCATCATGATCAAATCAAACAAGCTAAAATCAAACACAAATCAATCAATCTTCAAACGAACTTAAACACTTAACAAACAATTGAAATCAAACTAAAGATCAAACTAATGATTGAATTAAAGAAAAGGAAATCTTACAATCTTGATAAAAGATCAAAGGAATTAAAGAAAGCTTCAATCATAAACAATCCACCATGAATTTCTCTCTCTAAAAATCTCTCTAATTTGATTAAAAACTAATTCTAATTTTGTTCTAATTCTCTCTCTAAAAAATCTTCTTCTAAAATAGAAGGAAAAACTATATATAGGAAAGATACAAAAGAAGAGTTAGTTAGATCGTCCCAAAAAAGACCCTGGAAGGCGCGCCCGCACCCGCACTAGGCGCGCCCGCGCCACCTAGGTGCGCGGCCGCACCACCCTCGTGCGCGTCGGCACCTGGTAGCAGGGGAGCCCCCCTCTTCTTCTTCCAAGCTCATCCTCGTGGGCTCGACTTTATGATGATGATGAACACCAAGGTGTGCAGTCTTGAGAGGGCCATTTCGGTGGGTTCGTGGCAAAGATTACGCCCCCACCGTATACGTGCATCGATCTCTTGACTTGCTCTTTGAGTTCCTTTAAACTTGAAGCTCCGAAAGGCGAACATGAGGCATCCAAATTGATGAGTTGAAGGCCGGGAATCCTTGGAGACACGATCATAACCTAAAAACAAATGAAAACAAACAAATAAAAGGGAAAAAGAACAAATAAACAAAGAAATACACAAAACAAGGAAACTAACTACGGAAAGCATATACTAACGAAATAAAGAACAAAGCTAAGGACAAGCTATGGAAAAGGGCTATAAAGAAACATGAAAATCATCCTAAAAGAGGCCAAATGAGTGCCATAAATGACACTCATCAATCACACGTAAGGAAGTTAGCCAACCCCTCAGGATTGTTGTCAGAATCTATCCCTATCTTATCCAAGGCATTCATTACTACCAACCTTTGCTCTTGAGACGTATCTAGCAACTTTAATACATTCATCTCGACCTCGGTCTTTTTGAATTTCTTGAAAATATCATTGTTTCCTATGATAGGTATGGGAACTTGCTGCACGGTTGGAATAGTTGTGTAGATACGGGAGGTTGCGTTCTCCCAAATCTTGTGAGGACGTTTATAGGTGAATCCTCATCATCCCAAAAGTCACCTACTGAATATGACACTGAAAGTGGAGGTTTTTCCATGTCTTTTAGGTAGAAGTCTTCTTCATTGTTGTCCCAAACCCCATTGATGCTTATGTCTTCTTCTTATGGGATTTGAACTAGCTTCTTATCATCAATCATCTTCTTAATTAAATCTTTAAATTTAAAACAGTTTTTAATAGTGTGTCCACTTGATTGATAGTATTGACATTAGAACCTGCCTGTCCTCTTTAAAGATTCAAATAGTCTCGGTTCAAGAGGTTTGATCTAACCATTCTCGGAGAGCATTTGGAACATTTTAACATATGAAGTCCCAATTGGAGTATAGAGTTTTTTACTCTTCTTAGGCCTGTTAATTACTTGTAGGGGGAATGTTTTCTTCTTCGTGGGTGGAATTTTATCATACTTTCTCTGAAAGTTCCTCCGCTTGTTTCTTTGCAAATTTAAGAGGCTCACGTAGTAAGTCTGTTCCCTCCCACATGGACCATATAAGCATTCGCACATCTTCCTTGCTTGTTGGTTCTGAAAAGTAATCCATGGCATCAAAAAATATATCCTCCTCTTCTTCGATGGCATGAATTTCCTCAACAGCTTTGATGAGAGATGAGGGATCAACATCGTTTTCCTCATCAGAGATGGCCAAGGCATGAGATAGAGGTGAATTTTCGTTGTTTGGCTTCTTACTTGCAAGGGGCAATGGTAATTTATTGTTATCAATTAAATCTTGGATATCTTCTTTAAGCTTCCAACAATTCTCAGTGAGATGGCCCCTACCTTTGTGATATTTGCAGTGTGCATTGGGGTTCCAATTAGCTGTCCTCTATTCAACTAGTGGGTCCCCAAATGGTCCAATAGGAGTTAAAAGACCTTTTGCATTCAGTCGGTCAAATGCGGTGTCATAACTCATACCAATAGGAGTAAAGTTCCTCCTAAATGGTTTCTTTTGTCCTTGGTTGTTCATAGGAAGGACTTCACTCAAATTAAAGGTGCTAACATTGTTTGAGTGGGTGGTTTCGGAAGAAGAAGGATTGTTGTTCTTCTTGCCTTTCCAGCCACTCTTGGAGTTATTGTTAGCATCCTTTAACTTAGCAAGGTCGTCTTCAATGTTAATTCCAATGTCATAGACGACCTTGAAGGTGTGTAGATTGTTTTGATATTTCAGATGCTTAGAGTACTTTTCTTGAAGATTCTTGATGAATAACCTCACAAATTCCGTTTTTGTCTGGTAATTCAATCATACTAGCAGTGGTTTCTCTCCATTTATTGAAGAAAGAAGTGAAACCTTCGTTCTCTTTCTGTTTAAGTATTTCAAGTTCCCTATAATCAGTTTCAACTTGAATATTGCACTTATACCTATCAATGAAAGCGTTTACTATTGATTCCCAAGTAGAGGTCTTCTCTTTTTCAAGGGAGAAGAACCATTGTTGGCAAACGGTTTCAAGAGATAAGGAAAATAAAGAAGAAAATATTTTTTTATCAATACCCTTAATACTCATTATTGTTTCAAAAGCTCTTAAATGGAAATAAGGGTTGTCAGTTGCCTTGAATTTTGGGATGTCGTTGGCATTGAACTTCTGTGGAAGAAGCTCCTTGTCCACCGAGACCCCTTGTGAACTAAGCCCTGAAACTTGTAATCACTAGATAGCTTGCTCAAGCTTTCTTGCATAAGGTCCATTTGTTGTTGCTTCACAGGGTCATTAATTTTTTTTTGAAAAAAGTTAAAAATAATATTGATCATCAAATTAAAAATACAACATAGGCAAAACTAGCCCTCAACAACAACAAGAAAACAGAACATCACTAAACAAATAGACAGAAACTGCTCCTAATTTTAAGGGTTAAAGCCTTCAACACTTCAGTTATGTCAGTCAATTGATTCCTAAGTTCGTTGACTTCTTCTTGAGTTTCCATTATCTTTTTAGCTTTCCTTTTTCGAGCGATTGGTTTGTCAAAAAGTTGTACTTGAATGAAAAGTTTTTCTTTGATCAAACGCCCTTCCTTTCTTGACCATGCGTTGTAAATTAAACCATTTATTTTAATGACTTGAATCAAATTGACTTTGACTTTACGGGTTTATAAAGAAAAAGAAAAAGCAAAAATAGGGCGTATATTTTTGGGATAAAGTATATGGTTTAATCAAGTGGTTTAATTGGAGGATTAATATCCGACTTACCCCCCTAAAAAATGACGGAAAATACGCACATACAAGACTCTCTTAGATATGGTCAAAGTTTATATACATATTAGTGTGTCCTTTATATGTGAGTGCAAGTGACATGCTTTGACTCTTGCGTAAGACCATGGGATTTAGTGCCTAGACTCAATTGAGGACTTAACAAAGGTACCGTTATTAACAAAATAATCGAACTGATTAGTAAACTGTTTAATTAGACTCATAGTGATGACTCGAGCAAAATATTGAACTGTCGCCAAGGCAACGGGACTGTCGCCGCACTTTGCAGTGCAGCGTTAGACGACAAAGATGTTGCCAGGCGTTGCACAACACAGTGTGGTGCCGCAGTCCAAATCGTGGCGCCATTGCTGGAACATTGATCTAGGACTGCTTTCAGTATTTTAACTCTACGGGAAATGCCTAAAGTCGTACTAAGTCAATTCTAATTAAATTATTAAACTTTAATTACTCAAATCAATTAATTAATTAATCCGACAAAGTCTTTTTAGTCATTAATCAGTTTATTTAGACTTAAACACAAGTCAACAAACGGTTAGGAAAAACCAATAGAGTATGCACAACAAATAATGCACAATTAGGCAAGTAGGCACAATATGATGCAATGAGTTCGCAACCTAACCATGGTTCTAGTTCTCTAAAGTTCGGGATATGGGTTACTCAAAGAGTGTCCATGGTTACTTTTCCGAATGAACCGCACGGAAGCCTTACCTTTTGAAGGGTTGGCGCGAGTGGATGGGACACCGCGAGTTAAAAACTCGCTTCCATGGTTCGGTGAATTCAACATTCTCGGATGTACCCTTTGTTGCACAGAGCGTTCAATCAGGTAGATGGAGCATGAATTCCCAGAGGGTTATTTCCATATTTAAAACACATATGGGTTTTAAAAAAGTGAAAAAACTCAATCAGGAAGTATGATCGAGCAAACAGTGCTAAAAACTGGTCAAAATTAGAACGCATATTTCTGGCTCGGTATAGGAAGAACTTGGCGCCAGCGAACAGAGGCCGTCGCCGCAATTTGGTTTTGTCGCCTAGCGATAGAGTCATATCATCAGCGACAGACTCTATTTTATAGACGCCAGTTCCTACGTGCCTCAGCAGCTTTCTGCACTCGATAAAAATTTTCTAGTTTCGTGCAGCATTATTTCGATCCTAATTGTGAAAGATACAAATCCATGACTGGTAGTTTGGGGATGAAGGTACAAATCCAACCTTAAAAAAATTGAACCTGCCCTAATAATAGGCCTCTACTTTATTCTTCTCGTATTCATGTGCGCTTTCTGACTAACATGTTATCAATAGGTTAACCCTAAACTTGTTTATCTATGTTGGTTGAATATTAATGCACAAACAAAACTATTACTGGCACTCACTTGAATTATAATCAAATTAACTCTAAACAAGATTATTAATTATCTTATTAAGCGTGATATCAAGTACAAATTCCCTTTAAACATGTATAAAAGGCGTGATCAAGCATTAACAATAAATATCAAGCAACATAATAATAATAATAATAATAATAATAATAATAATAATAATAATAATAATAATAATAATAATAATAATCATAATTGAAATAATCATGTTAAAGCATAACAATAGCAAGATCCTAGGCATGATACTAATAAGATTAATAACAAACCCTAGCATGTCACTAAGCATAAAAAAATCAAAGCTTTAACCCTAACATGATACTAACATGAATATTAGGAAGAAAATAGGAAGCATCGCTGGAATCACAATTGTCATATTTGATATTAGAAATTTTAGTTATTACCCTAAACATGATATTAGGAAGATCACAGCACCCTAACATGACACTAGGAATCATAATAAAAACCTAGACATGATTTCTATATCATAATAACAATGCAAACAATTAAAGCACTTACTTGGATGCGTCGTACCTCTTTCTAATAACAAAATACACGCGTTAGTAACTTAAAGGAAAATAATAAACAAACAATTAAATCAAATAATTGAAATAAATATTTGTGACCAAACCCTCAGAAATTAAAACCTTTCACGTCTAGGGCGAAGGTAACTTCGAACTTGGCTAGGTGTGTCTAGATCTTGTGAATGCGGAATTTTGTGTGCAAAAGGCTAGTTTAGAAAAGAGAGAGAGAGAGAGAGAGAGAGAGAGTAATCAAGAGATTCTTGATGAGAGTTGGTGATTGTAAACGGGGGTTTTAAGAGGCTTTTTATAGAGAAAATCAGCCAGATATGATAAAAAATGAATCAGAATTTCGAAAAGAATAAAACACGACCGCAGCACTGTAAGGAGGGTGATCCCATCATAAGGGGTACTCTCCTTAAATGCCCTTGGCCACTTAAAAGCCTAGGACTTTACACTTTTTAGGGTGTAGTAGGATTTGAATTCCTGACTATTTAGGGGACCTTGAATTAGAATTGATTCTATCATTACGCTTTTTTTGTAAGAAACAAGTAGGAGTCGCTAATGAGTTTTAGGAAAAACTCATAATCCTCGTTCATGACTTTCTTCCATGTGGAGTTCATGAATAATTAGCACGAATCATAAGTTTACCCATGCCCAAATTGGTCTATAAACCAGGAATGAGTTCGGGAGCGAGGGTACTAAAATAACGTTCCTTTTAGAGGGGAATCGTTATCCTAGCCCTAGTGCGGCCTCTACTAGCCCTTCCATTTTTACAATTTCATCACCAAACAATATATGCAACGCGATACCTAGAACTATGTTAGTTGATTTTATTTAAAAGAATTAATTCATTTAGGAATTACTTCGTAATGTCGTGATTCTTATTTAATCAAATTCGTAAAAAGGACAAGAAGATAAACAAGATTCGCCTTGGCTTAAGTAATCAACCAATAATTATTTAATTTAATTCTAATCTTTATTTAATGCAAGATACTATGTGGAATTTATTAATTAATTATTTTAAAGGTGATCAAACAACATTAGTTAATTAATTAAAGTCCTTTTAAACAAGAAAATAAATGTGATTTAACTAAGTGCTCGGGAATTTACCACTTCTTTTTGCTGAATCTCCATTTAGAACACTTATGGACTCCTTCTTGTTGGGGAACCTCCACCGTAGTAACAAAATATCAAAAGGGTGAGTGTTTAGGACAAGAGGGGCTACGTTGCACAAGTTCACAAGTATTTCGCTATAGGTTAATTTATGTCTGTTTAAGCCTCGGTCTAAGCTCGTATTTATAGGGAATGAGTAGGTTTAGGGTTTCGAGCATTCTGCCGCAGCATGTGTTGCGCGCAACAGAATGGGTTGCGTGTGGAATCCCAGGGTAGCGCAACTAATTGTCTTGTGCGCGACTTTATGGTAAGATTCGATTTTATATTTTTCGTATAATCCTGAATCTTCTGCAGCGCAACACTTGGGGTTGCGCTGGGTGTCACGCGCAACTGTATTAGTCGCGCGCGGCATCCCAGCGCGACTCTTTGTGATGTGTGCGGCTTTTCTGCTACAGCACTATGATTTAACCTAGGAGCTCCTAAATCCGTCATTATTAGGTTTTAAGCCCGATCTTAAGCCTAGTTATGATCGGGTTTAGTTAATTGGACCTTTGTTTTGGCTATTTTTTTTCTTTAATTTGGGCTAGTCTTTTGTAATTTGTGGCTTAACTAGTTATCCATAAGTATTCTTCACTTTGATTCAACACGAAGATGGTTTTATTTATCGTCATTGCACTTCCTGTCGGGATTGGAGGCCAAAAGTAGATATCTACAGTTAGCCCCCTCTTTGATCCAGTCTAGAATAGACGATGATCAAAGTAGTCAAGAAAATAAATTTGAGACTCATTCTGCGAAGTTCTATGAGGATAGAGAATCTTTCAGTAATGTTTTAGGATGTCGAAACAATCCTTGGTTCGCTAAGTTTTTAAAATAAGTAGCTATTAGGGCTAGAAAAAGTTCTTCCTAGTCTTAACGCACTAAAGAATCTTGATTGATCATTTGCAATTGTAGAACGCTTTTAAAAGTAAAGGTATCCTGGGTGATGTCAAGTCATGAGAAGAAATCAGTTTTAAAAGGATAAAAGGGGAAGATTTCCTTTCAATCTTGTCATCGTTGGTCTAAAATCCCTCGATATGTCATTGAAACTTTAGCCTGACTTTAACAAAGTAAAAGATGAAAAAAGGGTTTCGGTATTAGAGCCAAAATGGTCATGTATTCGAGCCGAAAGTCCATAAGATAGAAATACATGTCTCAAGACCGGAGGTATATAACCAAAAATTCAGTGAGAGGGAAGAAAGTCAGCAACTCTCTCACCAGTTTTGTCCACAAGATGAGTACACGTGTCTCAGGACTGGGTGCACATGACTACATAGGCGCAACATCTTCTCGTCACTTTTTTATACAGGGGATGGATTCGACACCCTAACTGTCCGGTAAATTAGTAAGCGCACTAACTACCGTATTTACTCCCATTCAAGAAGTGCCTGTTCCTGAAGGTTCGGCGTGCCTGTCGATTTGTGAGCTAACGCCTACAGTAATTCTCTACCTTTTAGTCCCGAGAGGTAGATCTCGCAATGATTGGGATGAGTGAAATTTTACGCAACACCTACGCCGTACAATTTTGCGCCGTACAATATGCCATTTGCATTTTTACGTTGCATGAAAACGCCTTCCTTTTTGCTTTGGACGTGAAAAAAGAAGAAAACCCGGACATTTGTAACGTCAGTACAGTAAAATGACAAATTTGTCTATGGGTGCTTTTACGTAAGGCACCACCACGAAACGTCTTAAGGCACTCTTACGAAAAACGTTCAAATCGTATGCTTGGGGAAGGCACAAAGCACGGTGTGCATGCAATATGATGCAACAAACTAACAAAAAAGAAAACAAACTATAATATGCAAAGCAATTAAAAAAAGATTTTGATAATTTGCGCGCCATTAAGTCTAATAACGAGCAAAAACCGTTAAAAATGACTAAACAGATCAAAATTAAAATCCCAGTCTTTTAGTGACCAATATTCGCGCGCAACTCAGAAGGTCGCGTGGCCAGGCGCGTTCATCTTTCTGAGTTGCGCTGGTATGTCACGCGCAACAGATTCAGTTGCGCGCGACATTTATGTTAGTAAAGTGAAAATCGCAAACACGATATTTCACTTCACCATTTCTCCTTCCTTCACCATTTTCAACTCTTTCTCTCTCTAGGAAGCTCAGGTTTTTGTGATTTGCGAAGCTAAAGGAAGCAAATTTCGTCATCAATTCATGTTTTTCGTAATCCAATGTATGTTTTTTGCTAAAATTTACTCTTTTTAGGCTGAATTCGAACGATTTTCGAATCGTTAAACCCCAAATTTCGAATTTGGGGGGTTTTTACTCCGTCCATTATTCTTGAAATTGTTTGTTCTATGTTGTCATGCTATTTTTAAGGAGTGTTTTGCAACAAATTTCATGAAAAATGGTTAAGTATCGAACCTTGTATGAGGATTTCTTTTTTCAAGTTCGTTCTTGCTTTTTTTTTCGAATTTTTCCTGATTTTATTGCTTTTTCTTGCTCATTTTGGTTATAATTACTGGTTATGGAGTATATTATAGTGATGGAACTACTATCACTTTCATAATTCATTTTTGTGAATTTTGAATTGTTGAAAAATGGCGCGAAACATACTCTTAGCTTATTTTTGCCATATTAGAACTTCAAAATTGTTTTGTAGATGATAATTATGTTTATATTACTGTTATTCGTCTAAAATTAGTTAATTCTTTGAGATTTTGCAATACAATCCCTTGAATACTTAGTTGAAACTGGTATAGGATGGCTTTTGTGGGTGTTAGAAGCCCCCATTTACTGAGTTTAACTGCTGGTATCGTAGCCCCTAAGTATGGGTGGCATTAGATTTTCGTGTTTTGCCCTATCGGCAGCCGTTATGCTGCCGAAATGGATCTAGAATACGTATATTAGTTTAGTTTAGGAAATAAAGTTAACTAATTAAAGAAACTTTATCCATCATAGCATGGACTCGCCTCCATTTGTCGATGCTAAGGAGGTTCTCGGTGGTCCGGACGAGGCGGTTGGCCCTCAAAAGAGGGTGATCCGTCCCCGAGAGGAGGTTCGAGAGCTACGCATCGCGACCAATCGACGTCGCCAGGAGGATGTGGTTTGGGAGGCTCCTCCCAACTGGGACCCTAGGGTCCTTAAGTTGGACCCAGACCATCACATTTCGATCAGAGGGTGGCGCGGCATCGTGAGTTTTTTTGCGCTTTCATTTCTTTCTCTTTTCCTTTGTTTCTCCTTTTTAAACCATAACCGTTTTTTAGTCTCTTATTTAGAGTGAGCCTAGCATGCGTTTGTACGGCTCTGGTGAACTGCGAGCTTGTTTTGAGAGTTTTCTCGAGGTGGAAAAGGATATTGTAGCACTTTCTGGGATTGACTCCTAGCTGGAGGCTCTTCGGGATTTATCGAGTCAACCAACATCATCAACTTTCCTCCGTGGATTGTTGGAGTTTTGGTGGGATTCCACCAACACTTTCCACTTTCCATGGGGAGAGATGATGGTTACCCCTTTCGACTTCTATATGATTACGGGTTTTCCTTTCGGAGGCAAGCCTGTAGTCATAGAGTTTGTTAAGGGGTCAGACGAGAGATTGCGCGATCTTGTGGGGGATCGTCTTGCGTCGGCTCTTCACGTGTACGCGTAATCTTGTCCATACTTGGTTCTTGTCGACGAGTTCTCGGCCAACGAGCTTGACCGGGAGTAAACGCCTGAGCAGTTAGCTCGGATATACATTGCCCACGTTCTTTCCGTCACCATCTTGAGTGATCGAGGAGAGATTTTCGCCATTAGGTTACTTTTTTGCCTCAGCGATTTGGGGCAAGTAGGTGACCTGAGTTGGGCGGATGTGTTGTATGCCCGTATGCTTACATCTATGGGAAAGGCGACATGGGTGATGGATTCCGCGACAGCTACTGAGGTGCCTCGGATCTCGCTTACGTGGCATGGTTGTATTCTTGAGGTAAGTATTTTAAGCTTCTTTCGGTTATTACTTTCGCCTTTTCCTTTAGGCTTATATTTTCTCGGTTTCAAGCTTGGGGATACTCGTACTTGCCTTTCTTAGCCCCCATGGCGCTTGGGGCTGCTTGTTTTCCTATCGGCCATCGATTGGTCGCATTTAAGAAGAGACGAGCTACTTTTGCTGGCGACTTTCGCCAGAGGATCATTTCGGCGACTCGTGCGTCGGTGGGTATTCTAACTACATGTGCTCTTTTTTATTTTATTTATTTTCTAACGACTTTTCATGTGGTTGTGTTTTATAGATCGATCTCAGTCCTAGGAGTTTGATCGTCGGAGTCCTTGAGGCTATCCGGTCTGGCATGGTTTGTTGCTATTTCCGGGCCCTCTATACGGGACTCTCGGTGTTCCAGAGGACAGACGCTTGGTTTTTAGGCGAGTGTGTTCTCTATCAGCTTTTATCCGAGGAGCCTTTGGTTCCTGCGGATCCCCCGATCCGGATGCTGCGCCCAGACTTGTTGTCTACAGAGGATCGAGCTCAGGCGATCCTTGGTTATCCAGCGGAGCAGTTGGTGCTGTCGGAGGCTTCTTATCCGGATTTTATAGCATCCCAGCTGGCTCCTTTTCCGGCTTTTGTTCCGGTTATTACTCTAACTCTCTCTTTTCCTTATTTCTATTTATTTTAGGAACTTTGACCCTTTTATCGTTTTTTTTGTCATATATGTTTTAGCAGGTCGAGTTAGGTGGTTGGGTGCCTCATACAGCGGAGACCACGTATACCGATGCTGTCGAATTGGTAATTCATGAGACCCTTCCAGCAGCGGAGGATGACGAGGGGATACCGTTTGTACCTAAGACGGTTGAGTCGGTATGTCTCTTGTGTATATGTACTTTAAACATTTCTATTTTTTTTTGTTTCATATACATTTGTTTACTAACTGTCCTTGTATTTTTGGAACAGATCCTGCGGGAAACCGTGAACGGTATGGTGAGGACTTTACATGCTTTCCGAGTTGCTTATCGGAGATCCCTCGTGACTTTATCATGTCGTGATCATCAGATGATCGCGGTAAGTTTTATTTATTTTCTTTTCAACGAAGTTATTACATTTCATGTATTAATCTTCGTTTTGAATTTTGCAGGATGTGCAACAACCGTCTAGTAGTCGCCGAGCACCCTGATTCCTCTTGTACACATTTTGTTATTTTTTTAGGAATCCGATGTATATTTTTTACATTTTTGTATATATGATACATTTGTATATACATCATTATTATATATTTTTTTGTTTCCATGTGTACTTTATTATTATTAGCAAAAAAGCAAAAAAAAAATTCGAGGGAGGGAAAGGGTTCCCGACTTAGCCCCTCGAAAAATTAACCGAACTCGAAAAAGAAGGCGAAAAGAAGAAAAAAAAGAAAAAAGATAATAATAAAAAAGAGAAAATAAGGAAGTAGGAAAATAATAATAAAGAAAATAAAAATAAAAAGAAAGTAGGAAAATAATAAGAAAAAAGAAAAAAAAAAGAAAATAATAAAAAAAGAAAAAAAAAGAAAATTATAAAGTTGGCAAGAAAAAGGACACCTAGTGTTAGAAGGCAAGCGTATGATTCTTCTTATGATTTCGTGAAGATTCCGTCATTATATGAGCCAAAATATGGAAATAAACCCAACTCACATGCCGCGTCAGGGGAGACGCGCGCAACTGTGTTAGTTGCGCGCGGATGTTGCGCGCAACTCATTAGTTGCGCGTGCAACCTGTTTGTGAACTTTCCTTTAAGCCGAATTTGCCGAAAATTTTCCCTCTTGGGTCTATTTAAATGTGGTTTCGTGTAGGCTTTTTATCATCTTGCATTCATTTGCTTAGTAGTATAAGAAACTTAAAAGAATTAATCTCTCTAAATTCTCATTCTCTTTTTTTTTTTAACAATGGTGAAGACCTTTGAACAACGTTTGAAGTAATGGGTCACTTCCTTTTCAACCGAGGACAAACTAGATTTTAAAATTTACCACTTAGACCCTCTATTGAATTATATGAAACTAGTGGTTAACTTTGATTTTCTTCATGCCGCAGTCAACCATTGGGACTCTAACCACCATCATTTCTTGTTTAGAGGGGACGAAATTGTTCCCCTTCCCGGTGAGTTTGAGGCCTTGCTAGGTTTCCCTACAAATACTCTCCCTGTGACTTATTCGCCTACGTTGTCGGATCCCAAACCTATATTTTAAAGATTTTTTGGCTTGTCCGACAATGATATGACCAACATTGGAACTGAAGAAGGCGTGAACTTGATTCAATTTATTGAACATTTTGTCGCCCCTCGTGACAACATGACAAAACAACGCTTTAAAATTCGTGCTTTATGTTATTGTCTTGTTATTAATTGTTTACTTAGGATAGGCAAAGAATATGAAGATTATTCCATGGTGTCCATAGTAGAGCAAATAGAGGGATGTCATTCACCCGCTCCTTTGGTTTTGGCGGAAATGATGAGTGTCATTTATGGCACTCATTTGATCTCTTTTAGGATGATTTTCATGCTATATTATAGCTCTTTTCCTTAGGTTTCCTTAGTTCAGTTATTTATTTTGTTAGTTTGTGCTTTCCGTAGTTAGTTTCCTTGGTTTGTGCATTTCTTTGTTTATTTGTTCTTTTTCCCTTTTATTTGTTTGTTTTCGTTTGTTTTTAGAATATGATCGTGTTTCCAAGGATTCCCGAGCCTTCCTCTGATATTTCTCAAAAATTTGGATGCCTCATGTTCTTCTTTTGGTGCTTCGAGTTTGAAGAAACGCAAGGTGCAATTCAAGAGATCGGTGCACGCATGCGGTGAGGGCATCATCTTTGCCATGAACCCACCAAAATATGCATTTCAAGACTGCCTACCTTACGCTTTGTTTGGATAGCAAAGAAGGAAGGAAAAGAAAGGGAGGGAAAATGGAGGAAGGGAAGGGAAAAGAAAGGGAGGGGGAGGTGAGCTCCATTTTCCCTCTAAATCACTCCAGTTTTTGAGAGATTATGGTTATTAAAGAGAGAGGGAAAATGGATCCCTCCCTCTCCTTCCCCTTCCTTCCCCCAATATTTTACCTAAACAAGAGATTTTGTCCCCATCCATTTCTCTTCTCTTCTTTTCCTTCCATTTATTCCTATCCAAACAAAGTGTTAGTGTTCATCATCATCATCACCAAGACGAGTGCAGGAGGATGAGCTAGGACGAATAAAGAGAGAAAGTGCCCACGAGGGTGGTGCGGCCGCGCACCATGGTGGTGCGGGCGCAGCTCTTCTTGCCCCTGTTCCGTACCCTTTTTCGCGCGGCCGCGCCTCTTCCTTGATGCGACCACACCTTCCGGGGTTTCTTTTGGGACGATCTAACTACTTCTTCTTTTGTATCTTTCTTATATATAGTATTTCCTTCTATTTTTAGAGAGAGAAGATGTAGAATAGAATTAGAGAGATTTTTAGAGAGAGAAACTCTAGGTTTTAGTGAGAGAAATTCATGGTGGATTGTTGATGATTGAAGCTTTCTTTAATTCCTTTGATCTTTGATCAAGATTGTAAGATTTCCTTTTCTTTAATTCAATCTTTAGTTTGATCTTAGTTTGATTTCAATTGCTTTGTTGAATGCTCAAGTTTGATTGAAGTTTGATTGATTTGTGATTTGATTATAGTTTGTTCAATTTTATCATGATGAATTTGTTGTTTAGCTTTATTTTTATCTTGATTTCTATGGATTGTGAGTAGTTAGATTGCTAGGGTAATGGTGAAGCATGTATGAGTAATGGATTAATGCTAATTGGGAAAAATTGATGGAGTTAATGATGTGATTAAATTTGGTTGATGATCATGTGCATGTGTGTGATTAATTAAAGAGTAGCTAACTTTGATTGTTGCACTAGATTGCATTGTAAGTTCACATTTATACGGAGCATTGATTTGTGGCTTGCATTTACACGATTGAGGTATCTTGTGATGTTTCCTAGCTAGAGTTTATCGTAGTTTACGCTAGTTAGACCTCTAGGAGAATAGCTTGATAAGCTCTATTGGTTGCATGATTGATCTTCCCTCACATTTTTTGACTTAGCAAATTTGACCTCCCAATTAGTTAATTCCATTATGAATGCATGTGGATCCTAGCCCTAGTGCTTATTACATTTGATTTCTTCTCGTTTATTTGTCGTGTTTGCCCACCATTCCTTTGGGTTCAACTCTTGACTTACCATATACTAGTATAGGGTTGGGTAAGTGTTTACAAATTTTGTTTGACCTTGGGTAGGGGTTAGGCCCAACGACCTAGCTTCGACCTTCGATCAAAATGGCGCCGTCGTCGGGGAATGGTGTCGTGATTGTATATTGTTGTTGAGTCTATTCCACTTAATTCAAAAACACAAAAAAAATTCCTTTAGGCTACACTTGTAGCCGTGCTACTAATAATTTCGTTTGAGATTGTGTGCAAGTGAACTTGGGAGAAGCTCATAGAGTGACATTGAAGGAGTTGGGCACACAGGGCACTTACAAGTATGAGAGCGGGATTGCTCCATTATTGATCCCGGATGGTAATTTTGAAATCAAACCGGATATGATCACCTTGATTGAGAGGAAACAATATGGTGGCACAAAAAGTGAAAATCCTCTCAACCATCTCAAGGATTTTGAGAAGTATTGTAATACAATTATGGTAGCCGGAGTTGCTCAAGAATATATAAGGCTCAAGTTGTTTCCCTTCTCTCTTATTGGAAGAGATTTAGAGTGGTTGGACAAGGAGGTAAAGCCAAGGTCCCTTAGGACGTGGGATTAAGTCACAAAAGCTTTCTTGTCTTGCTTCTACCCACCAAAGAAAACGGCGGAGGCTAGAGCCTTAATCCAAAGCTTCAAGCAATTGCCTAGAGGTAGAGAATCTCTATAAAGCATGGGAGAGGTACAAGGATTACCAAAGGGAATGCCCTCACCACGGAATTCCAACCTATCAAGTCATACAAATTTTCAATGGTGGTTTGAGCTTTCAAGGTAGATCGAGCCTTGATGCCGGAGCCGGAGGGCCGATTATGAACAAAACGGAAGAAGAGGTTGTGGATGTAATAGATGAGGTGGTAAGGAATTACATGGATTGGCATGATGTAGAGAGGGAATCGACAAGCACAAGTGGCTCAATCGATCAATCTAATGTCGTCAACAATTTGTCCACATTGGTCTCAGAGTTAGGAAAGGAGGTGATCTCTCTCAAGACCAAGCTCGAGAGTCCTTCACAAGCTTCTAGTCTTCCCACCCAATTTAAGGGGAGAGGTACATCTTCCTACTCCAACACCCTTTTTGCTTTTTGTTGCATGATAAGAGAATGCTTGGTTTGTGATTTATGTGGAAAGAATGATCATAATGTTTCTAATTGCCCCAATGTTCCTTGTGAAAGATATGATGGATATGAGAATGTGCATGTGAATTGTGTTGATAATAATGATTTGGACCTAGATTTAATGCTCGAAAGAATGGTGGGAATAGGAATTATCACAATCATGGGAGCTATGATAATTATAACCAAAATAGTGGTTATGGTAACCATGTGACCTATGAATTTTGTGGTAACCATAATAAATTTCTTTGTAATGATCAAAGCCATGGCCAAGAATATGGGGATCATAACCAAGGTTATGGTAACCATAATCAAAATTCCGGCCAAAATCATGGTAGGGGTAATTGGAGTAATCAAAGTAGGGGAGATTTTCAAAATGATGTTCAAAGAGATACCCCACCCAAAATTACTCCATAGACTCAAAGCCAAGGTGATGATTTCTATGCTCAACAATCCCAATTGAATAGGCTAGAGAATTTCATGATGACTCAATCCGAGAAGTTGAATGAATTCACATTGTCTTGTAACAAAATGTTTGAGGTCCTATTTACTCATGGAAATACGCTTGAGAACCAAGTCAATGAACTAGCCATCCCTTTGAGAGATTGTGCTAGTCCTCTTTCTTTACCCTCACAAGAAGTTGACTCTAGGGAACCAATGTGTGCTATGACTACTAGGAGTGATAAGGTCCTTAAAGAGAGTGTTCCTAGGAAGAGTAAGGAGAGTGAATAGGAGAGTGATTCGAGTGAAGGGAATAAGCATGAAGAGCCTATCAAGATGAATGAGGATTCCAATGATAAGCCTAAGGAGAAAGAGCGGAAGCAAGATGAGGTTTACAAACCTAAACTTCCTTACCCCCAAAAGCACAATAGGCACAAATTGGATGAGCAATTTGGGAAATTCATCGAGATGCTTAAGCAACTTCATCTTACTCTTCCTTTCACCGATGTGGTAGAACAAATGCCAAACTATGCTAAGTTTCTTAAGGAAATTTTGAGCGGTAAGAGAGATTGCAATATGGTGGAACCGGTGAATTTGGGGGAGTGTTTTTAGTGCCTTTATTCATAATGACTTACCCAAAAAGTTTAAAGATCCTGAAAATTTCTCCGTACCTTGCAAAATTAAAGGAAAATTGTTCCACAATGCTCTTTGTGATCTTGGTGCTAGTGTTAGCATCATGCCTTATTCCGTTTTCAAGAAACTTAAGCTAGGTGAGCTCCTTCCATCCAACATGACCCTTCAATTGGCCGATCGGTCTATTAAGTTTCCAAAGGGGAGAGTTGAGGATGTTCCTCTCAAGATAGGAGAATTTACCATTCCCGTTGATTTCATTGTTCTTGAGATTGCGAAAGATGACCATATCCCTATCATCTTAGGAAGGCCTTTCTTAGCCACCTTGGGAGCCTTGATAGATGTTAAGGGAGGTCGTATTACCTTGAGAGTTAGTAAGAATGAGGAAAGTTTTGAGTTAAAACCAACGCACGAGTCTTTGTCTCTTGTGAAAGGAATTATGTGTGTTAATTTCCCTCGCCCTATTGATAATGTATGCATGATTGATTCCTCAACTAACAATGTTCTTGAGAATCGTGATGATGTGCTTTTAAGTTGTTATTGCAAGAAGGTTAGTGAAGAGAAAACGAAGCTTCCCAAGCTTATGGACGAGGAGGAAATAGACATTCCTCATTGGTTTGAGCTACCCTCAAGAGGAGGACAATGACCCTAAGAGAGTGGATGGTGTGAAACCATTTACAAAGAAGAACAAGGCAAAGAAAAGAGCACGAGCTTCTAGGAAAAAGAGAAAGAGAATGATATTATGGAAAGAGAAGCTTGCTTTTGAGAAGTTATTGAATGATGTGTCATCAAGCAACAACGAGAAGTTGCTAGAAGTTGAGGAGAAATTTGCTCTTTCCGCCACTTTGAAAAAGGTGGTGGTGTTTGACCCTCCATGATTTGGAGGAAGGGTCGAGCTTAGGACCATAAGCAAGTGCTTCCCAGGAGGCAACCCGTAGATCTCTAACTTTTCTTTTTGATTTTGAATTTTCTTATTTTCCCTTCTTTTAGATTCTTTTCTTTCACTTTTCTACTTGTTTGGATTTGTAGTTTGGAATCTTGGGATTGGACTTCATCAGGTGAGCATGAGGAATGAGAAGGTGTTTTGCGGTTTTTGATGTGATTACACTCGATATCATCGAAAATTGAGGTAAAAGGGTAAGAACTTTAGTGTGGTAAGATAGGGAATTTTGTGCTTTAAAAGTTGAAGGAAGTTTGTTTTTGGTGGGTTCATGTGGTGCTACCATATTTTGGGATTTTGAACCCACTAAAATGGGGTTTTGCTACTTTCTATGTTGGTGTTTATCATCATCATTATTTTTGTACCCACCAATGGCCGCACCCACTGCCATGCCCCCTTATCTTCTCTTTCCTTCTTTCTTCTTTCATTTCCCCTTATTTCCTCCTTCTACCTTCGACCCCCATCACCCTCATTCCCTCAAAACCACACCAACCTTCTTCCATAAGTCTTCAAATTTCATTTATCCAAAACCTTTGGATCCAAAACCCTTTGAATCCAATTTTTGTAGTCTAGTGTCTTTTAATTCGCTAGTAGTTTAGGTGGTTACTTTGTGTTACTTTGTAGCTTCCTTTTCTTCTCTTTTTGATTTTGAAGTTACTAACCATTTTCTTTGTTTATAGCTTCTTTTTCTTTTCTTTTTCTCACATGGCTCTATGATGATGCTTACGATCTTGGAATGCAACGAAGGTGGTTCTTTCTATCGCCTTTCTTTATTATGCTTAGCATGGATAGCCCGGTGAGACCTTTCTAATTTTCCTCTTTATTTTTCTTTGGATGCATAGATTAGGTTAGTTTAGGGGAAGTTGAATGTTCGAGGATGATTGCTTGTAACACGTAATGTGTTTGGGATCGATGACGATGTTGTCATTCGATCACTTGTATGTCGATTGGGATATATGTGTTTAACTTGCTTTCTAGTTATTTTCTCCATTTCTCCTATTCTTCCTTTATCTATGACTTTCCTTTTCTTTTTCTTTTCTCTTTTTTTTCTTTTTTTTTTATTTTCCTTTGTCCTTGTTTTGGTTTGTTGTTTTATTTTGAAGCTTATTTTCCACCATTTTTATTTTCCTTATGAGTTGGACTTTGTACATTGGACTTTGTCTTGTGCATGACTTTCTTCCTAGGTAGTAAAGGTATGCACGGTTTGAGACTATGTTTGGTTGACTCTAGGATAGTTGTATGCTAGGGTAGTTAGTTTGAACTAGGAGGATCATGAAGCCGGATTCTACTTGTTTGTGGCATGCTTGGTAGTTGCTCCCTATAGTCGATTTGACACCACTAGTGAGTTTTTGCTACATCCATGTGAGGTTCATCGTTTTTCAAGCCTTCAACATATCTTGTATGAGCGGCGTGGATCCTTGACTATTGCAAACCTAATCTATAAAGCTTGATTTATGATTCTTAAACCCGAGATCGAGCTATCTAGGGAGGACAAAGGCACCTTTTTCGGGGTGGTATTTTTCATTTTTAAGATAGTTTGTTTCATCTTTTTTTTGGGTTTACATTTTCCTTCTTGCAGCTATTTGAGCCTATTTCCTTCTTCTCAAGCCACATCTTTAGATTTTTGGCCTTTTTTTTAATTTTCTTTCTCTTCTTGTTTTTGTGAAGTAATTAATCATTCTTGATGGAGTTTGTGGTGATAAAATTGGGATATGTGGTTCCCTTGATGGAAGCTTATGATTATATCTTCTTTGTGAATAATGGCAAATGAATATGTGCAAAAGTCGTTCTACATTATAAAAGGCATGGACAAATAAGTGCAATATTGAAATAGCCGTCCTAAGTTGGAAAAAGGCAAGGACAAAGCATATAAAAAAACAATAAAAATTGAAAAAGTAATATTTTTAAAAATATTTTGATGTATTCTTTTCTCTTTCTAAGCATTGAGGACAATGCTTCATTCAAGCTTGGGGGAGAGGCGTTTACGCCTTTTGTACATATTCTTGTGAGTATACCTTTAAATAAGCTTGGTGGTTTACGTATTTTTGTTCAGATTGGTGATTACTTGATTGTGATTCTAAGAAAGGGCCCGTTCTTTTCTTCACTTTTAGGAAAACCACCAAATTTCAAATTTTAGCCTACCTTCACCCTTTATGCCCTTACATTACAACCTTTGGGAAAGCCCTTTTAACCTAGAATTTGAGTCATTATTCGGGGGAGAGAATCATGAGTTATTTCCTAAGGAAAGGGGATGCATAGTCAAGATGTCGAGTAGCCTATTAAAAGTCTTTTTCCGGTTCCTTCGAGGAATCATTGGGATGCTCACTAAGAGGAGATTTGAGACTAGTGGTGAGAACGCGGTAAGATTGTTTGGGATGAAAGTGGATTGTGATGTCTAGTTCCTATGCCTAACATACCCTATGTTTCAATCAACCTTGGATATCTTGAAAAGTGCATACCTTGATTGCTTGAGAAAGATTTTCATTCATTTGCATTGTAGTCTCTTTGTAAGTCCATTTCGCAAAGGTTTTTTTTTTCCTTTTCCTCTTTTGTTTTCTTTTTTATGGTTTTGCCTCTTTGATGTTGGTGGAGAGTTGTGGGTAAACTCTTAGGATACCCTTACGAGACCTCACTCGTCTTCATAGACGACTTTGGGGTTTAAAGGGCTTGTTGTAGCTAAAAGCAACCGTGATTCCTACGACAGTGAGTCTTAGTGTATATTCTCATTTTGAGTTTTTCTTTTTCTTTTGAATAAGTCTTTCATCCTTATTCTTTCTTGCTTTGTTTTGCTCGAGGACGAGCAAAAGTTTATCTTGGGGGAATTTGAAGAGTGTCATTTATGGCACTCATTTGATCTCTTTTAGGATGATTTTCATGCTATTTTATAGCTCTTTTACTTAGGTTTCCTTAGTTTAGTTCTTTATTTCGTTAGTTTGTGCTTTCCGTAGTTAGTTTCCCTGTTTTGTGCATTTCTTTTTTTATTTGTTCTTTTTCCCTTTTATTTGTTTGTTTTCGTTTGTTTTTAGGTTATGATCGTGTTTCCAAGGATTCCCGAGCCTTTCTCTCATATTTCTCATCAATTTGGATGCCTCATGTTCGTCTTTTGGAGCTTCGAGTTTGAAGAAACGCCAGGTGAAAGTCAAGAGATCGGTGCACGCATGCGGTGGGGGCATCATCTTTGCCATGAACCCACCAAAATATCCAGTTCAAGACTGCCTACCTTAGTGTTCATCAACATCACCAAGACGAGCGCACGAGGATGAGCTAGGACTAATATAGAGAGAAAGTTCCCACGAGGGTGGTGCGGGCGCACCATATGGTGGTGCGGGCGCACCTCTTCTTGCCCCTGTTTCGTACCCTTTTTCACGCGGCCACGCCTCTTCCTTGATGCGACCGCACCTTCTGGGGTTTCTTTTGGGACGATCTAACTACTTCATCTTTTGTATCTTTCTTATATATATAGTCTTTCCTTCTATTTTTAGAGAGAGAAGAATTAGAATTAGAATTAGAATTAGTGTTTGATCAAATTAGAGAGATTTTTAGAGAGAGAAACTCTAGGTTTTAGTGAGAGAAATTCATGGTGGATTGTTGATGATTGAAGCTTTCTTTAATTCCTTTGATCTTTGATCAAGATTGTAAGACTTCCTTTTCTTTAATTCAATCTTTAGTTTTATCTTAAATTGATTTCAATTTCTTTGTTGAATGTTCAAGTTTGATTAAAGTTTGATTGATTTGTGATTTGATTATAGTTTGTTCAATTTTATCATGGTGAATTTGTTGTTTAGCTTTGTTTTTATCTTGATTTCTATGGATTATGAGTAGTTAGATTGCTAGGGTAATGGTGAAGCATGTATGAGTAATGGATTAATGCTAATTGGGGAAAATTGATGGAGTTAATGATGTGATTAAATTTGGTTGATGATCAGGTGCATGTGTGTGATTAATTAAAGAGTAGCTAACTTTGATTGTTGCACTAGATTGCATTGTAAGTTCACATTTATACGGAGCATTGATTTGTGGCTTGCATTTACACGATTGAGGTATCTTGTGATGTTTCCTAGCTAGAGTTTATCGTAGTTTACGCTAGTTAGACCTCTAGGAGAATAGCTTGATAAGCTATATTAATTGCATGATTGATCTTCCCTCACATTGTTTGACTTAGCCAATTTGACCTCCCAATTAGTTAATTCCATTATGAATTCATGTGGATCCTAGCCCTAGTGCTTATTACATTTGATTTCTTCTGGTTTATTTGCCGTGTTTGTCCTAGTTTAGAAGTCACAACCCTACCTATAGACTTCGGGATAGCTTGACTATAGACAATAGGCAATAGCCCACCATTCCTTTGGGTTCGACCCTTGACTTACCATATACCAGTATAGGGTTGGTTAAGTGTTTACAAATTCTGTTTGACCTTGGGTAGGGGTTATCCCCAACAACTTAGCTTCGACCTTCGATCAGGAAACCGTTTTGTGATTCCTTGGTGGAACATAAGTAGTATGATTGGGAATAGTCTCAATTGCCCTTACATTAGGTTTTAGGCCTATCTAGTACTACTTATATTTTTCCTTGTAGGGTCATGAGACAATACGGGATGAGACAATTTATTCCCCCGCAAGATTGTGATGTCCCTAAAGATGTGACCTTTAAACCCGAAAGAATTCCTCGTTGGATGGAATATTGGTCAAGTCTTCCTAGCTAGGTGATACAAAATCCTACTATGAGTATTACATTATCTTCCTTTTAAAAAGATTTGATGAATGCGGAGGATAAGGGCGAATTAAACAAGGCTCGATCTCAACTTCAAGCCTCCACCGCTCGCAATCCACCTAAGTCTCTGATTCATTCAACCACTACTACTCCTCCTAGTGGCCAAAACAAAGGAGTGAGAAGAAAATTAGACTTCTCATCCCTTAAGGCTCGTTCGAAAGAAACAAAAAGGATAGCTCCCTCCAAACACGCGCAACAAGGTGTGAAAATCAAAGAACCTTCACCAAATACTCGCAAGAAGGTTCCAATAGTCAAAGGGAAAGGAAAACAGGTTGCAAAGGCCCCAATCACTAAATTGAAAAACAATGTTTGGGTGAAAAAGAAGAGTGTAGGCTCCAAGGCTTCTAAAAACACTGCGATGGAAACTACTCCTCCATCATCTGTGACAATCGAGGGCATAGTAAAACCTTAGAGCGTTACACAATTTTATCATTAGTTTACTTTGAATAATGTGTAATCACTACTATGTTTTTTTTTTTTCGTTTACTATCTAGTTCAACAATGTCTCTCTTTTGAATTTTGAATGAAATAAAATAAGCTTTATATTTTTATATTTTGATATGACCGAATCATAAAGATTGCCTACGTATTCGCATTACGAAATCAGGTCTTTGCGTAGTTCTAATGTGTTTTTTTTTATGTATTTTTTTTTCTTTAATCTCTTAGATAGAAATTAAATGAAAAATTAATCAAACCTTTTAAAAAGAAGTAAATCAAAGTTTAATTTTATTTTCCGAGTATATGTTATATTTAAGAAACACCCTCTTTTTTCCGCAAGTAGAAATCGCAACTTCGTTCAAACACAAAAATTCAGGTTTGCAGTTCGTCATCAGGTGGCGCGCACAACGTCTGTAGTTGCGCGATCCTATCGCACAACTCTTCCAGTTGCGCGCGAAACCTGTGCTACGAATGTCTCGAAAAAATTATTTTTTTAAAAAAATTCTATATTATTACCCCGCAAGTGAAGATTTTTTCGTGGTGTTTGAAAAAATTTGAACACTTAGAATATTTTATTATTTCTAAATTACCCCCCAAGTGTTATGTATTTTACCGTGTTATTCAGTAAAATGCATAACAATTTGAATCTTTCAATTGAATGCTAATTAAAAATTGGTTGTATAAGGAACGAGTTTATCCGGATTTCATATGTAATATTTCTTAAGGCGATAAATATTTATTAATTGGCCAATTTCATCTCCTCCAATATCCATTAATCTGACGGCTCCTCCTGATAGGATTTCAATTACGCGGTAGGGACCTATCCAATTACGTTTGAATTTCCGTCTTGGATCGGTTGGTGGATCCCTAACCTCCTTTAGTACTAAGTCACCTTCTTTTATATTTCTAGGTTTGACTCTTTTATTGAAATGACGTGCAATTCCCCTTTGGTAGACTTGTACATGATGCAAAGCTCTTAATCATCGTTAATCGAGGAATAAAAGCTCTTCATACCTCGCTCTTACCCATTCAGCTTCCGGTAGCTTACTTTCAAGTACGATGCGTAGGGATGGTATTTCCAGTTCGACTGGTCAAACTGCGTCCATTCTGAAAACTAAGGAGTATGGAGTTGCTCCTACTGATGTTCGTATATACGTTCTATAACCCCATAAGGCGAAGTGTAGTTTATTCGGCCAATCTTTATAATTTTCTCCCATTTTCTTAATGATGACTGTTATATTTTTATTTGCCGACTCTACAGCTCCATTCATTTGAGGTCTGTATGGGGATGAATGATGATGTTTTACATTATAACGAGTTAAGAGGGTCTCGACTTCAGCTTTGAATTGAGATCCCTAATCACTAATTAGTTCATGTGGAACTCCATATCTACAAAATATGTTTCGTTCGAGAAACTTTGCAACATGTTTAGAAGTGATATTCACGTAAGAAGCAACCTCAATCCCTTTAATTAGTAAAGTAATCGATGGCTACTAATACGTACTCGTGCCCTCCTGTTCTTGTTGGAGAGACTTTTCCAATTATGTCAATTCCTCAAGTCGAAAAAGGCCAAGGGGAAGTGAGATTATATAATTTGGATGGTGTAAGGTGTTGTAAATTAGCAAACAGTTGGCACTCTGGGCATTTTTTAACATATTGTATGCAATCATGTTCCATAGTGGACCAATAGTACCCTTGTCGTGAAATTATTTTTGAGAGCATTTTACCGTTCATGTGAGGTCCACAAACACCTTTGTGAGTATTTTCCATAAGGCATGTGGCTTATGGTTGGCCTATACGTAATAAACTTTTACCATTAGGTCCTTTTTTGCATAATTGACCATTTACTAGACCATATTGGGCTGCAAGTGTTCGTAAGGCTCGTTGGTCTTTCGATGAAGTATTTTCGGGATATGTGCCATGAGTAATATATATTGGAGGATATGATCATACCAAGGATTGTCTCCTTCAATGTCCTTTATGTCCTCTATTGCATTGCAATACGTTGGTTCTTCTCTTCTATCAACACATAATGGCATCATATTTAAATGATCTGGAATGTTGATCATTGAGGCTAATTTTGCTAGCGCATCGGCAAATTGATTATCATCCCTTGGGAGATATTTAAAATCAATATGTTCAAAATGCTCGATGAGTTGCTATAGGTGTGCTTGGTATAATATAATTGTGGAGTTCATTATTTTCCATTTTTTTAGTATATGATTTATAATCAAAACTAGAGTCTCCATATATCTCTAATTTTTGCACACCTATGCTAGTTGCTGCTTCTAATTTAATAATGCACGCTTCACATTCTGCGGCATTATTAGTAACCTCAAAGTCCAGTTTAACCAAAATTGGAGTATGTGCTCCCTCTGGACTTATGAGTAATACTCCAACGCCACATCCTTTTTGATTGGACGCACCGTCAAAGTACATTACCCATTTCTCATGTTGTGTCATGAGAATCTCTTGATCCGGAAGATGAGTAGTTTATGCACGACTTGTTTGAATTGGATGTTGTGCTAGAAAGTAGGAAATTACTTTTCCTTTCATTGATTGTTCTGGAATATATTTTAGATCAAATTCTGCCAACATCACCAACCACTTGGATATCCTTCCTTGTAAGGGTGGTTGTTCAAACAAATACTTTATCGGATTTTGTTGAGAAATCACATGAGTAGTGTGTGGTAACATATAATGTCGTATTTTTTTTGGTTCCCACACTAATTCTAGGCTTTTCTTTTCCAAGGTGCTATATTTTGTTTCATATTGGATGAATTTTTTATGTAATATATTTCACGCTCAACTTTTTCTACCTCTTATGCTAATAAGGCACTTGTGGCTGTGTTTGTAACTGTAATGTATAGCCTAAGAGGTAGTTTGGGTACTGGTGGTGCTAAAATTGGTGGACTTTTGAGATAATCTTTGATTTTCTCAGAGGCGTTTTGGCATTGATCGTCCCATTCATGTTTCTCCTCTTTTTTCAATTTTTTAAATATTGGCTCACAAGTCATAGTCAATTTGTTGATAAATCGACTAATGTATTGTAGTTTGCCAAGGAATCCCCTTATTTTTTTTTCTATTTGAGGGGGAGGCATGTCAACAATTGCCTTTATTTTAGATGGATCGATCTCGATGCCACGTGTGCTTACTACGTATCCGAGTAACTTACCAGAAGTTACTCCGAAGGCGCATTTTTGTGGATTTAATCTCATTTTGTATTCTTTTATGCGAGCGAAAAATTCGCGTAAAGCTTTTATGTGTCCCATTCTATCTTTGGACTTCACGATCATATCATCCACATACACTTCTACTTCTTTATGCATCATATCATGCAAGAGAGTCGTAGCGGTTCTTTGGTACGTAGCTCCTGCATTTTTTAAACCGAATGGCATGACTGTGTAGCAATACGTACCCCAAGGGGTAATAAAGCATGTCTTTTCTTCGTCTTCTTTTGCTATTAAAGTTTGGTTGTAACCTGCGTATCCATGCATAAAGGATAACATCGCATGTTCAGCCGTGTTATCTACCAATATATCAATATGTGGTAGAGGAAAATCGTCTTTAGGGATAGCTTTTTTAAGATCCCTATAGTCGACACGCATTTGAACTCGTCCATCCTTTTAAGGGACTGTGACGATGTTCGCTACTTATTCTGGGTAATTACATACACAAATAAAACCGGCGTCCAATTGTTTTTGTACTTCTTCTTTTATATTAATGCAACATCAGGTTTCATTCGTCGAATTTTTTGTTTTACTGGTTAGAGATAGGGTTCAAGGGAATGGTATGTTCCGCAATTTCCCTATCTATTCCAGGCATGTCCTTGTATGACCAAGCAAACACGTCTTTGAATTCTTTGATCGTCGATATGAGGGTCGATCGCTCTTCCGAATTCAGAGTTAAGCCAATTTTGACTTCTCCTTTATTTTCGTTAGTTCCTATATTAACTATTTCAGTTTTTTCAATGATAGGGTTCTTTTTTTCTCGTTCATTCATTAGTTCAACAAATTTATTAATGTTATCATCTTCATTAGATTGACTGTTATAGCATTCGAAAGATTCAATAGAAGGCATATACTAGGAAATAGAGCTCATATCATTAAAATCAAAAGAGAGTACATCAAGACAAGAATCCTTTTTGGGATCTTCGTCCTTAGAACTAGAAAATAAAGACTCGGTAATGGCCACAAGGCCTAGATTTTCAGCTTCCCTAAAGTCTATAATATATTCATCGTCCGATTATTCAAACATCTTCCCTTCGCCTGTGACGACTTTCAGCTCATCGCCTTTGTGATTGGTCCATTTGAAAGATTTCCTCCATCCATGCTCAAAAGTTTTGTTTGAAAGGGTGATCAACGAGGTTGGGTCAAAAGGTTCATCTTGAATGGTGTTTTGATTGGTGATTGTGGCGACATGATTTTGCTCTAGTCCAAATAGCAAGTTAAATGCTTGTCCATCAGAGCACCCTGGAGTTGGGTGTTTTGATTTAACGATACTAAGATCGTCATCCAAGAAGTAGCAATCATGAAATATTTCAAATCCAGGCTTCTTGATTCCTTCCAAAACTAAGGGTTCCAGAAATTCGTAGCATGGGTAAACTTCTCCCTCCCTAATGAATTGTCTATTAAGGGTTTGTTGGTAGGATGGGAGTAAAGTGATTATCCCTTTCTTATTATTGTCTCCACGTGCTTTGTTTTTCGCATCGTGAGAGTCCAATTCTTCTTTGGTTGGTTTATATCCCAATCCAAAGGAGAAGCTTTTCTTTAGGATAGGAAGTAAGAGAGATTTCTTCATTCCTATTCCCAAAGGCATCCCAGGAAAGTAACTACTCTTGATTAAGATGTTGTTTACTATCCGAGTGGAATATGGATAAAGCTTGAATGGTTCTTCAAAGTCTTCTTCCATTTCAATTGTGAATATTGGCTCCACGGCAAATCCCCACATGTCCTCTTCATCATTGTCATGGTTTATTTCTAAGAGTGACTGATCATTTATTGCTATTTTGAGTGGCGAAGCATGTATAGTCATAGGAAGCCCTTGATAGTTCAACCTAATAATTTGAAGTGAGGATGGTATTGCACCAAGCTCATGTATCCAAGGATGTCCAAGTAAAAGGTTGAATGTAGGTATTATGTCCATAACATGGAATTCAACCATCATTTGAATTGGGCCTGTGGTAATTGGTAGCTAAACAGTTCTACACACCGATCTTCTCAAATTGTCATATGCCCTAATGCTTTGTGTTGTTGATTGAAAGTCTTTTTTTGGATTTAGGCCTAAGTATTTTGTCGTTCGTAATGGGCATACGTTTACCGCCGACCCATTGTCTACAAAAGTTAGAGGGATGTTGTATCCCTTGCATCCCACAGTTAAGTGTAATGCATTGTTGTGGGTAGTGTCTTTTGAAGGCAAATCATCATTAGTAAAAATGATTGATTTGTCGGATTTCTCGCTCGTAAGCAAGCTAACGAGATCCTGAGGGGTTGTGTCTGTGATTACACGTTAGAGCGTTCTTGAGAGAATTCCTATGTTCTTTAGAAGTACTTAGGAGTTCCTTAATGCTAACATTCGCCTTGGATTGGCGAAGTTGTTTGACCAATGGATCTTCCACCTAAAGTGGAGGTGGTATTGGATTTTGTACTTGACCTTGAGTTTGATTTTGTGTGGTTGAAGATCCATTTGGTGGTGGTGCTTGGTAGACTCGCCTAGAACGAGTTAAATGATCTATCTCATTTGGGTTAGTTGTAGGAATCACAAACCAACTTTCTTCTAGAGGCTTTGGATATGCCTCCATTTTAAGATGTTCCATGAGTTGTGCTTGATGTCATTGTTCATCCAAGGAGAGATTCGATAAATCTTGCGATTTCCCGAAGAAATGATCCCAATCAAGCACTCCATTTGTTTCATTTTGTAAGCAAAATGGAGGTGGGACGATGGCATACTTAGAGACATATAAGTCTTGAAAGTCGTCATCCCATAGTACACATACTTCATTAGTTTCCCCTATGAGTATTATTGATAGAGGTTCTCTTATAGGTGTGATATAGTTCAAAGGATTGAACGTATCACTTCCCATATGATCCTCATTGATGTGAACACCCCTAAGGGGATGCATTATTGTTAGGTTTAGGCGTGTGAATTCTCCCATCGTCTACTAAATCTTGTATTTTGTGCTTTAAAACATAGCAACGTTCAGTATCATGTCCAACGCCTCTATGATAAGCACAATAAGCACTATCATTCCATTGAGGAAATCTTCTTTCTAGCAATTCTTTATAGCTTAAAGGAAATTTCTTTCTTTTGTCCATCTTTTTCTAGGATCATCATATCGATTTGTGTTATTGTATTGCGTGGAAGTCGCTAATACGTCAATAAAGATGATGCATTATCATTCCCCTTCTTGTAGTTATTCTTAGGTTGATGATGATGATGAGGTTTTTTCGCTTTTTCTGTAGTAAGATCATCTTCAATCCTAGTAGTCACAGAATAGACCTTTTGAAAAGTGTCTAGACCAAGGTAACATAGATGTTTGTTGTACTTTTCATGATAGTTGTCAATGAATTTTTGTACTAACTCGAGTTCAGGAGGCCTTTGGGCAAGTTGGGCCGCCTTTTCTCGCCATCTACCATAGAAAGCAAGGAAACCTTCATCGTCGCCTTGCTTAAGCATCTAGAGTTCATGTAAAGTTGACTTGAACTCTACATTACTCTCATATTGGGTAATGAAAGCCGAAACTACATCTTCCCATGTTGCTTTGAATTTCGGATCTAACCCACAATACCACTCTCTCGCGGTTAGGTCTAGGGATAAAGGGAAAGTCAAAGCATAAAGCTTAGGATCAACTCCCTTTGGTGCCATAGTTCCAGTAAAACACATTAAATGATTTTGTGGATTATTGGTCACCTTAAATATTGGCAACTCTGTAGCTACAAACTTTTCTGGTAAAGAAGTCCTAGAGGAGGAGCAAACTTTTCTGCGTCAAAGTACTTGTTCCCCATTGTAGAACGAAGAACTAGCTTCTCCAACGACTTTTCTTTGATGGATAATTGTTCCATCTTTTCTTGTAAGGCTAAAGTTTCAACTTTTTTCTTTTCAGCATTTTCTATTTTCTTAATTCTTCTCTCCTTGGCCACTTGAGCCTTTTCCTCTCTTAAACGAAGAATCTCTTGTTGAAGTTCTTCGATGGTTGGCATTGTTGTTGGACTAGGATTAGTTGTCGATGAAAAGTTGTTTGAAAGGGGTTGATCTTTGGGTGGTAAACGTAGAATGCGAGTGCTCAGGGGTCCTCTTTCCTAATTTTGAAAACCGGCCCTAAAGGAGTACGAAAGGATAAGTAAATAGATATGCTTGTTTTAAAAAAAAAAAAGAAAAAAAAGACGCAAAATATATTCAAATGCATAACATCGCCCTTAATAATTCTTCAATGAAGATATTGTTCAGACGAGTCAATTCGTTTTTTAAGAAATCGAAATTGATTCGTCCAGTGGGCGTGCACAAGTAACTCAGTTGCGCGCAGTTGTCGCCCGCAACGAAATCACTTTCCCTGGGAGGGGTCGCGCAAATCATTGAGTATGACGCTAAATCATTGAGTATGACGCTAAATCATTGATTCGTCCAGAACTTTTTTTTTTGTTCGAACGATTTTTTTATTCGATTTTTTTTTACCATCTTTTTTTTTATGATATCCTTTGAATATGACGCTAAATCACGAAGAGACAACTTTGTAATTGTGAACTTAGACCAAACTAAAAAGAGAAAAAGAAGACTATCCTAACACGTTGCATATAGTCACATAATCATATAAGCATGTCATAAGTCAAGATTTATGCAATGTCGTTCTAAGGTCAAAAAAAGGCTTGGGTGTCCAAAGGTACCATATCTTAAGAAACGATGCACAAATAAATCACTCAAAGTGTTGACTCATGACATCTCCCTCCCAACATTATGTTGGTGATATAGGTGGGATAATTGTTATTGATTTCGGGACAGACGCCTAGTGTTGGCGACCCCTAGTCAATGAGCCAATCCCCAATGGTTTAAGTGTGCTATGCTTATGCATGATGCAATGTTGTTTATTTGGTTTTTACTCTTGTGCAAAAGGAAGATATTATGCGTTCAAGTCTCGCTCTCTAACTAGATATTATCCAAGTTAACTCTCGTTACAACCCATAGGAAACCTAGTGTTGGAAACCTTGGACCATAACTACGAATTAATCATGTAACCTCTAAGTCCCCAGTGGAGTCGCCACTGTAAGGAGGGTGATCCCATCGTAAGGGGTACTCTTCTTAAATATATGCAACGCGATACCTAGAACTATGTTAGTTGATTTTATTTAAAAGCATTAATTCACGTAGGAATTACATCATAATGTCGTTATTCTTATTTAATAAAATTCATGAAAAGGATAAGAAGATAAACAAGATTTTCCTTGGCTTAAGTGATCAACCAACAATTATTTAATTCAATTCTAATCTTTATTAAATGCAAGATACTATGTGGAATTGATTAATTAATTATTTTAAAGGTGATCAAACAACACTAATTAATTAATTAAAGTCCTTTTAAACAAGAAAATAAATGTGATTTAACTAAGTGCTCGGGAATTTACCACTTCTCTTTGCTAGATCTCCGTTTAGAACACTTATGGACTCCTTCTTGTTGGGGAATCTCCACCGTAGTAACAAAATATCGAAAGGGTGAATGTTTAGGACAAGAGGGGCTAGTTTGCACAAGTTCACAAGTATTTCACCTGAGTTTTAGGTTAATTTCTATCTGTTTAAGCCTCAGTCTAAACTCGTATTTATAGGGAATGATTAGGTTTAGGGTTTCGAGCATTCTGCCGCAACAGGTGTCGCGCGCAACTGAATGAGTTGCGCGCGGCATTCCAGCGCAAGTGGTTTTGTTGCGCTGCTAAGGGAAGTGCAACTAATTGTCATGCCCGCGGCTTTATGGTAAGATTCGATTTAATATTTTCCGTATAATCCTGAATCTTCCGCAGCGCAACTCTTGGGGTTGTGCTAGGTGTCGCGCGTAACTTAATTAGTTGCGCGCGGCAGCCCAGCGCGATTTAACCTAGGAGCTCCTAAATTTGTCATTATTAGGTTTTAAGCCCGAGCTTAAGCCTAATTATGATCGGGAGTTAATGGGACCTTTTTTTGGATTTTTTTTCTTTAATTTGGGCTAGTCTTTTGTGTTTTGTGGCTTAAGTAGTTATCCATAAGTATTCCTCACTTTGATCCAAGACGAAGATGGTTTTATTTATCGTCATTGCACTTCCTATCGGGACAGGAGGCCAAAAGTAGATGTCTACAAGCGTCAAACACGTGCCTGCCGCTAAACGACATATTTGTCGCCAGACGCTAGGTCTGTCGCCGGCGACAGAGGTGTCGTATGGCGCTAGAAATAATTTTCCACGCATTTTCTTATTTTGATAAAATTTAATCGTACGAGAGGGAAAAATCGTATTTTCCTTAAAATCACTTCTTTTATTTTGATTAAAACTCTTAAAAGTGAACTAAAGTCAATATATCAATGCGAATTAAATTAGGATTCAAAAGAACGTTCTAGAAGAATCTAGAAGAATATAATCAATTCTAACTGCATTAGGAATGATAAATCAATGTTAGGCCCTCCTCTAGATCATTGGGCCACATAAAAAGATTAAATCGGGCCCAGATTAGTAATTTGGCCATAACTTCCTACTTATTAATCAGAACTGGGCTTATAATATATTGTCGGAAAGGAATTTTTTGAACCCGACCCAATTACACCATTATCGGACCCTTTCCATGGACCAAGTCAAACCGGATTTGCTGTTTTCTTAAAATAAATTATCAAAAACAGAGAGAAAGAAAAGAAATAAAAACTAACCGCAACACTAGACTTTCCACACTTTCACTTCATTCGATTTTGACGTGAAAGGTACTCATCACCGGGTTTGGTTTTGGGGAGACACAAATGGGTGTCTACTCTTGAGAACCACATTTCTCACTATCCACTTGCCGGCATAATCGATGGCGTGCTTTTCCATCATGGGTCCGGAGCTGGAGATTTGATTCCCGGCTATATAGGATTATCATGAGGGATCCTGTCACTAACGCCTTCTGGGAGTCTGCTAGTTTAGGAGTTTTGTATTCAGTGGTCGTAGGATTTCGCAGCCGTCGGGGGTGTGGTTCGACAGTTGTTCGTGCGCTGTTGGAGTATTTTTCACTTTGCTTGGGGGGAGATGACAGTGACCCCTCTAGATTTTAGCATTGATCAGCTGCTTACGCTTCACCGAGCGGGCCGTACGATAGATTCTTAACCTCACTTGGGGGGCGGCTGAGGTAGCAGATTTGTTAGGTCCGGTTGTTTAGCATATTAGGACTCAGCCAGTGCCTCGAAGTGTTCCTAAGAGCGGGCGATCAGAGTTGGATTATGTTCTTGCCCATGGCTTTGACATGGCTGGGACGACACCTGAGCAGCAAGTGCAGATCTTTATGATTCTCATTTCCGGGACTCTTTCTCATGATGGGAGTTCACATGCGCTCGTTTTCTACCTTCCTTCTCTGGTCAGGATCGGCGAGATAGGATCCTATAATTGGGCTAGCATTGGATATGTTGATTTATTCTTGTCGCTGCGTCATGGCTGCGGGCAGCTAAATGACCAGGCCCCTATTGTTGTCTACGGTTTATGGAGAGTCGTAGAGGTGACGATTTTTCTTCTTCTTGTCTTGTTTTAACAAGTTTAACTCATGTGCTTAGTGATTACTTTTTATTTCAGTTGTGGTTCTATGAGTACTTTCCGGGGTTGGCCCCTCAACGACATCGTGGAGCGGTCCATCACTTCCCTGTTGGAGCCAACTGGTGTGACCAAGGCGAGTCACAAGTAGAATCTGTATCTGCGCTTGGCGGGTTGCTACGCTGAGGCACCTCTTCTGTTGGTGTAAGAATTGATCTTCCAGCATGTTATCCTCTACCTTGATGTTATTTTTTGGCATTCATTGCAACTGTTTATGGTTTTTAGGTTGCTGTTGAGATCCAGTATCGGCCTTGGGCTGGGTTGACTGATCTTCCTGAGGCCTTAGAGCTTTCGGTGTGCCATACTATTTTCGTTTGTACTGCACGATTTGTTTGGTATCTTGGGGAGCGCGTTGTTCGTAATCACAGCGCTGACCGCTTTGTGGTGCCTTTTCCTCCACCAGAGTCGATGCTGGACTCACGTTTTCTTGGGGCGTTGATGAACAGGGGGAGCGCTACACATTTCCTTGGTAGGAACTTGTGCATTGGAGGGGGATTATTAACAAGACTTGCTTCCTCCTTTGGCTCCTCCACCCCGTCTTCACGAGGTACAATTTCCTTTGAGAATTTTGTCGCTAGTCTCTGTTCAAACCGTCGAATAACCTGATTATTCGATTATGTTTCCAGACGACTACTCGTCGTAGGGGAAGATTGAGGTCCCGCCTCAATCTGTCCGTTACTCGGGGCCGATCGGTATTACCGAGGATCATAATGCTAACGCACCAGAGGTTTTAGACAGGCACATGAGTCTCAGTCTGATGTGTTTGAGCCGATAAGCTTTTTGACACGATATTCATCGTTTTTAATACCGCTTGTTACTAATTTTTCTTTGTCCTCAGCCTACGCACTCGGACATGATGGGATTTATGAAGTTGGTTGACGCTTTGAAGTAATGCATCATCAAGCTTCGACGTGGTGCGAGTTGTCGGGGCGTTCTGACGATGTTCTCGAGGTATATTCACCTATTTTCCCATATTTACCATTTGTTCTATCTTGCACTATTCACATCTTTTCATTTTGTGTCTTTTAGGAGCGACGGAGGTCTAGCTCGCGCTCGAGGCATAGAGACACGAACGAGGGGGAGCCCAGTCACGGCTGACGATCTCCTGTAGTTCGTCAGCATTCTCAGTCTCAGCGGCAGTCTAGGCCTTCTCAGCCATTTAAGGAGGCTTAGTGGCAATAGCCTCATTGGCAGCAGCCTCAAACTTCTCAGCTATTCCAGCACTTTCGGGGTTAGTGGCATCGACCTTCATCTTCCCAGCCTTCACAGCCTGAGTTCAGGCCAGTCATTACTCCTATGGACCAGGGTTTATACTCAGTCCCATTGTCTATGGTGCTGCCTCCACTAGTGCAAGGCTTATTTTCAGTTCCATTGTCTAGGGCGATGCCTCCACCGACACTTCCTACCTCTTAGAGTCCGCCTATGACGTTTCCCAGCTGGACAAGTCCTGCTTTGAGTTTGTCTTCTATTGGAGCTATAGGGACTAGTAGGGATACTACTCCTAGTTCTTCTGTTTTGCAGGCTCGAGATGACACTAATCCTAGCTCTTATGTTTCTAGAGAATCTTGACTGAGGGTTTTTATTATGTACTTTGATTGATGACACTTGATACTTTATGCATCATGACTCACTTTGTATTTTTTTTTATTCACACTTTATGCATTTATTAGTGTGTGTATTAGTGTGTGCTTGAGACTCATTGTGTGTGATATTGTATTTATTAATGACGCGAAAAAAAATCGTAAGTGGAGGGTACCGACCTTCCCTAAAAGAAAAAAAATTAAAAATGGGACAAATTTTGCAATTTTCCAAAAAAAAAGAAATAAAAATAAAAATGGGAAAAGTTTTACCACTTTCCAAAAATAAAAATATAAAGGAAAAATTGCCCGCAATAATCCCACCTTTGGGCAGTCCGCTAATAATAATCCGACCTTTGGATTATTTATAATTAATCCCACCTTTATACCTCTTCCGCTTTAAATGGTCCTAACCGGTCACATGACTTGTTATTACAAGTTACCAGACACGTGTCAGTCTATGATTGGTCAAAAAAATAAAAATAAAATTAGAAGTAATAATAATAATAATAAAAAAACTAGAATTCTTGTTTTTTTTTTTAAAAAAAAAAAAAAAAAAAATTGAAGCCAAATTCTGGCAACCCCACCTCCCCTACCCAATTCCGGCAGCCCCACCTCCCCTCCCCTCCCCGATTCCGGCTACCCCATCCCTCTCCCTCCCCGTTTCCGACCAGCCCTTCCCTCTCCCTCGCCATTTTCGACCAGCCACTCCCTTCCCCTGCCCGTTTAAGACCAGCCCCTCCCTCTCCCTCCCCATTTCCGACTAGCCCCTCCCTCTCCCTTCCTGTTCTAGGCCGACCCCACCCCAGTACCCATGCCGCAAACGCACCACCACGAATTCGGCCTCTATCTGCTCGCTGTCCCCCCTACCCTGATTCCGGCGTCGCTAACCTCCCATGTCCCCCAATTTCGGCTTCCCTGACCTCTGTCGTCCCCCGACTCCAGCCCCATTGAACTCCCCTGCCCCATTCAACCCATTTTCTGGGATTTAGTTTGGTGGGTTTAATTTGGTGGATTTTCGAATTGGTTGAGTTAATGGGGTTTTGGGGTTGGGTTGGCTGGGTGGGATTCCGGTCAGCGCGATTTCCGTGGCGGTGGTTTCAGGTGTGGGAGGGATGGTTGTTCCAGAGTTTTGCTTTGGGTGGTGGTGGGATGGTGGTGGCTTGGGTGGTGCTGGTGGTTTTTTTTTTTTTTACAAGTATTTTTTTAAAAATTTTGACCAATCAAGTAGCTACACGTGTTAATTAATTTTTTTTTTTTAAAAAAACCTACATAACCGGTTCCAGGTAAAATGGGACCATTAAAAAAGATTAGGGGGTAAAGGTGTGATTATTTAAAAATAATCCAAAGGTCGGATTATTATTAGCGGACGACCCAAAGGTGGGATTATTTTGGGCAATTTTTCCAAATATAAATGGGACAAATTTTGCAATTATCCCAAAAGAAAAAGAAATAAAAATGAAAATAGGACAATTTTTACAACTTCCCCAAAATAAAAAGAAAAATAAATAAAAATAAAGATAAAAAAAAATAAAGATCAAAAAAAAAATGGAGAATTTAATAAGAATAAAACTCTCAAAAAACATGATTGGAGGGTAAACGGTGAAGGAAAAAACAATAAAAATCCAGCTAAAATAGGTGAAGGGTAAAAATATGAAAACGCGTGGGCACCGTGACACGGCAATATATACTGTGTCACGGAAAAATATGTCGTGTCACAGCACAAATTCCCGTGACACGGTGGGATTTCCCGTGTCACGGTGCGCATATTCTGCAGTGGTGTAGTTTGTGCGCATAGAAAGATAGATTTTGAGTGTTTCCGAGCGTTTTGGCTATAAAATAGGACCAGTTTATTCATGATTTGTATATTTACGAAACATAAAATAATTATAATTTCATATTTCAATAATAATGTCTCAGAACTTTGATAATACATTGCGTGACTGGTCCTATTCTTTGACCATTGCGGACAAAAGAGAGTTGGAATTTTTTCATGTTAGAGGCTTATTAGCCTTAAGAAATGTAGGAATTGAACATGATTTTCTTAGGGCATTGTTTCAAATTTGATTATGATGAAATTTTTCCCCTACCGGAGGAATTCGGTGCAATCTTTGGTTTTCCTGCTAGAAATCTCATTTCAATGCGTACCCTACGTGAGTATTATTACCAAGACTTTGAACTTCATCTGAATCTCATAGATCCAGATTTAAATAAAATTGTGTGTGGTAATGAAGTAGATCTAGAAAATCTTGCAAATTTGTATTTCAATTGTCCCGTCTCTGAGTCTTATCAAGTATACCGTAGAAGGGCTTATATTTTTTCATGTTTAGCAAACTTTTTTTTGCAAACGGTATGGTAGGACATGCTTGTTTAGAGTCTGTGCTTGAACATGTTGAATCTGGAAGATCTCCTATGCCTACTTTCCTCGGAGAAACTTTGCGTGGCCTTGACGAAGAATTAACTGACCGGAAAGCCATCAGAAAGGGCTCTCTAGTACTGTTGTAGGTAAAAACGCGCCCTAATTAGCTCCCGTGACACAAAGCAGGCACCGTCTCATGGTACATGTTTTTCGCGACATTATTCATTCTACCGTGTCACGGTGCTTTCTGCATTTTTTTGTGCAGATTTGGTTGATGGATCATTTCGAACTCTTTAAATCCCCGAACGATATTGAAAAAAATGGTCCCAACGGTCTAGTCCATAGGAAGAAGAATTACTCTGCAAACATTTCGTACGATGATTGGAAGGTCTTTTTTACAAAGAGAGAATTTTCCATTCGGTGGGTGGTGCCTTGGTGGAGGCTTAATAGGATGGTTGGCACGAATGATGCTCCGTATTGTCGCGATCCTAGTATTTCAAAGTTGACTTTTTATTGTCCTTCCCGATTGATGCGACAATATGGACTTGAATGAGTAGTTCCACGCTATAACGATAGTCCTCGTGAAGTATCGTTGCATGAAAGTAATGTTCACAAATACGAGACTTATTAAATTGGAAGGCCTTTGTGGACCATTTCTACATGTAACTAAGCTCCTCCTCCCTTGTCTAGTGCATACAAGGCATGGTTGAATCCTAGAAGTAGAAGGGATCGAGTTGGATCACGTAACTTTGATGTGAAGGGATGTCTTGGAAGTAAGAAGGCACCTCCTAAAGATCGTCTAGGTCCGAGAACACAAGGAATTGAGTTTAAGACTCCTATAATGCCTAAAAAGAAAAATTATGTGAAAGGAAAGGGTAAGGAAAATATGGTTTATAGAGAGGAGCAACCTAAGAATTCTAAGAAAGGTGAAAGGGCTGAAAGTTCAACTAGAGGTGTGACGGTTCGGGCTACAAAAGACACATTAATGGTGAAGACCGACCTAGTTGAAAAAGAGAAAGAGGTTCCTAAAGTGAAGAAGGATTAGATCGATATTTCTTTGCTTATATGATTTTAATTTTTAATTTTTAAATAAGGTGCGTGATGCCAATAATTGTAGTCACATTTATTAATAATAATAGCATATTTATTTTCGCCTTAAATAAAAATTGCAATGAATTTTTTTTTAAAAATATTATTATCCAAGTCAAGAAGTTAGACGCAATGGAAGAATAATAACAATCGTCAAATTGAATATTTGTAAAACAATAAAATGCAAAGTCCAGGATCTGCGGCGCCACACAAAAATATGTCGCTGGAAAATATCGTGATGCGGGGATTTTCTGGTGTATTTCGTAACTGGAAATCAATCATGTCACGGTGGAATCTAGTGTTACACGATGATAGTTTCCGTGGCACGGTAATACCTGGTGTGGCGCGAAATATTTTTTATTTTTATATTTTTTTGGTGTGCCACGGTGTATGTTGTCATACCGCGGTGATTGCAGCCGGGGCACAGTGGATGCTGACGTGGCGCGATAACTGCTACTCTAGGATTTTCTTGATTTAAGCTCCATTTTTCTTGGTCGACAGAGAAAGGACTTTATTTTTTAAAGTGGCCGGGCCCCCTTGAGGGGTTGCCTACGCATTTTAAAAAAAGGAATCATGCCAAACGTAGCTCTATTGGGTCATGAACCATGCAACTAGGCATAAAATTTCTTGAGTTGATCCAAGTTAGTTAAATTGTGGAAACCATTACCGTCCATGTCTAACAATTTTGCCGCTCCGCTAGACAAAATGGATTTAATAATGTACGGACCTGACCAGTTTGGTCTAAATATTCCTCTTGGATCTAACGCATTTTTGCGAAGTGCCTTAAGCACCAAGTCACCTTCCTTGAAGTTCCTAGCCTTGAAATTTTTTTTATTGAAATGTCGTGCTATACGCTGTTGGTAGGTTTGGACATGATGTAAAGCTGCCAAGTGTTTTTCGTCAAGTAAGACTTGTTCATCATATCTTGCTCTAATCCAGTCGACTTCATATAGTTGGCTTTTTAACGCGATTCAGAGATAAGGGATTTCGAGCGCTATTGGTTTTACAGCTTCAACTCCATAGACAAAAGAGAAAGGGGTAGCCCCCGTTGATGTACGAACAGAGTTTTGATAACCCCAAAGGGCGAAATATAGCTTACTTGGCCAATTTGTGTAATTTTTCGTCATCTTTTCGATGATAGTTTTCACATTCTTGTTGACCGATTCAACCGCACCATTTGTTTATGGCCTGTAGGGTGATGATCGGTGATGCTTGATATGATGTTTCTATAATAGTTCTTCTTACTCGGCTTGGAAATGCATTCCATTATCATTGATCATCTTATGAGGTACCCCATAGAGGCATATGATATTTTTTACAATGATTGAGCTACATGTTTTGCTGTTAGCTTATTAGCATATGAGGCAGCTTCGACCCATTTGGTGAAGTAGTTGATTGCTACAAGGATGAACTCATGTCCCCCTTGTCCTGGTGGCATTATCTTTCCAATGATTTCGATATCCCAAGTAAAGAAAGGCCATGGAGAATTATATGTGTAGAGAAGCGAAGGTGGAACATGCTGCAAATTTGCGTAGACTTGACACTTCATACATTTCTTGACGTATTCGTGACAGTCTCTCTCCATGGTAGCCCAATAATAACCTTGTTGTTGAATCTTTTGGACTAACATTTTATCATTCATATGCGTTCCACATATTCCGGCGTGGAGGTTTCCATGGTTTTGCGCGCTTCACTCTTCGCTATGCATAAGAGATTTCTCCCTTGAGCGTTCCTTTTGTGGAGTTCTCCTCTAATGAGCACATACTTTGAAGCCAGAAGCCTCAAAGCACGGCGTGCCCTTTTATCAGTATTAGGAGGGTAATCTCCCTTCGTTACGTAATTAAGGATATCAGTATACCATGGTGTAAGGAAGGTGATCCCATCGTAAGGGGGGTCTTTCCTTAGATGTCCATGGCCATTTAAAAGCCTAGGACTTTACATTTGTTAGGTTGTATTAGGATTTGACACTAGTAGAAAAATAGCAATAGGCAGCGATTCAAACCCGGTTTAAGGCACCGGTTTGAACCGGTTTCTATGTGGGGGGTGCCAATTACCCCCCTTTTTGGCACTAGTTCAAAACTGGTGCCCTAAACAGGTTTTGGCACTGGTTAACCGGTGCTTTTAACTATTTTGGCCACCGGTTAACCGGTGCCTAAAATAAACTCCCGCGTAATTTTTTTTTGTAGCAGCTTGTTTTGGCACCGGTTAACCGGTGCCTTTTCTATATATATATATATGTATATATATATATCTGTATATATATATATATATGTGTATATATATATATGTATATATATATATGTATATATATATATATATATATATACGTATATATATACATATATATATATATATATATATATATTTTCCATTTTTCGTGCAATAATATTAAAAAAAAAAAAACGCCCTGTTTCCAGCAATAATAATAACTTGTAATTCCAGCAATAATATTAAATAAAATAATTAATAAAATTATTATTATAATTACTAATAATAATAATATTATTAAATATTATAATAAGATACAAATAATATTAAAAACAAGAATATATATATATATATATATTCCCAAACGCAATACAATAATAAAAAAAAGTGTTATATATATATACAAATGATAGCAAGTAAATAATGAATAATAATATAGTTCAAAAGCTAACATAAATTTACAATTAAAATGCCATTTACATGTTGAAGGTGATAAAATACGCCAACATGTCACAAACTTCATTAAGTTCCTTGATTGTCAACTGACCATCCTTTTGGACCTTGCAAAACTTGAAATACAAAAAAATTATGTTAGAATTAATTAATTAGGCAAAACAATATGTATTTTATCAAATATGACCTATATTACTTCTATTTAGCCCATTTCCTACATTTCTTATAAAATGAACTATTTTTTTCTCATAACATGTCTATGTCACCTAGTTTTATGTGTCTTAGCCCTAAAATTGAATGAAAAAATTATTTTATTAAGGTTTAAGACGCTTTTTACTCAAAATGGCCCAAATATGGCCTATATGACTTTACTTTGCTCATTTCTTACATTTCTTATTAAATGAACTTTATTTTATCTCATAACATGTCAATATTATGTAGTTATAGGTTTCTAAGGAAAGAAATCACATCAAAAGAGCATATTAACACAAAATGGCCCAATTATGGCCCATATGACTTCTATTCAGCCTATTTTCTACACTTGTCAAATTACCTTTTTATTTCTTATAACATGTTAATGTTGGGTAATATTAGGTGTCTAAGGCTAGAAATCACATCAATATAGCATTTCATTAATTTTAACAACGCATTTTACTCAAAATGGCCCAAATATGGCCTATATGACTTCTATGTAGCGAATTTCCTACCAACTAATGAACTATTTCTTTCTCATAACATTTCAATGTCACCTAGTTTTGGGTCTAAGCCATAAAAATTAATCAAAAGAGCATTTTATTAAGGTTTAAGACGCTTTTTACTAAAAATGGCCCGAATATGGCCTATATGACTTTACTTTGCCCATTTCCTACAATTCTTATCAAATGAACTTTATTTATCTCATAACATATCAATATTATCTATTTATAGGTGTATAAGGAATGAATTCACATCAAAAGAGCATATTTACACAAAATGGCCCAAATATGGCCCATATGACTTATATTCAGCCCATTTTCTACCTTTCTTGTCAAATGACCTTTTTATTTCTCATAACACGTTAGTGTTGGGTAATATTAGGTGTTTAAGACTAGAAATCACATCAATATAGCATTTCATTAAGTTTAACAACGCATTTTACTCAAAATGGCCCAAATATGGCCTATATGACTTCTATGTAGCCCATTTCCTACATTACTTATCAAATGAATTATTTCTTTCTCATAAAATTTCAATTTCACCTAGTTTTATGTGTCTAAGCCCTAAAATTGAATCAAAAGAGCATTTTATTAAGGTTTAAGACGCTTTTTACTCAAAATGGCCTGAATATGGCCTATATGACTTTACTTTGCCCATTTCCTACAATTCGTATCAAATGAACTTTATTTATCTCATAAAATATCAATATTATCTAGTTATAGGTGTATAAGGAATGAAATCCCATCAAAAGAGCATATTTACACAAAATGGCCCAAATATGGCCCAGATGACTTCTGTTCAGCCCATTTTCTACCTTTCTTGTCAAATGACCTTTTTATTTCTCATAACATGTCAATATTGGGTAATATTAGGTGTCTAAGGCTAGAAATCACATCAACATAGCATTTAATTAAGTTTTAGTTTTTACCTCATCAAGATGTTGACTTGCCGTACAATGAGTCACTTTGTCAAGCATAAATCTCAACACATACAAAGCACAATCAAGTCCATTTTCTTGTTGTGCGCACTAGCATATGACAAACAAATCACATCAGTGAATCATGCAAAGGAAATTCGCAAGTATTTACTAACATAGATTTTGAATATAATCACAATATCATGTAAATTACCAACGGTGACTACCATGTTGGACCCTGTGGAGCACGACAATGTAGCTTTTTGATAACACTGTAGTAAATAAAGTACATTCAAATTTGATTAGTCGTTTGACTACTAAATCAGTTATTATTAGCAATAATCATCACTAGGTAGCTATATATATTTACTTTTGCAATATAGACTTCACGAGCCACTTCTCCGATGATCGAGCTGAATCAAGGTGATAAATTGTGTTATTGGAATTACAAATCACCATGAGGCTCCAATGCTCCCTACATAAGTTCACAATAGAAAGAAAATTAATATTTAGGAGTCAACATATAATGAGGCCAAATTGAATGAATTTGACATGGTTAGACTTACTCTTTATAACATGGGGCGAATATGAACTTGTCTCCCGCACGCGCTTATTCCCTGATACTCTGCTCAACATAGTACAACACGTCATGGGGGTTTCCTATGATTCTAGTAGTGGATAACTGCTCGGGGCATAACCACCCAACTTTACAAGGAGAATCAGTTTCAGTTTAGTGCTCCTGTAGTGCTCTGCGTGCATGGACATTAAATAATTAATCACATGTAGGATAATCACCATAAATATGAATAAATTGAAAAAAGTGTAGATTATGTTGGCATTTAAGTACCTCATGAATTTTTAAATGAGGGAAATGTTAAGCTTTGCACCACTTAGAAATTCCTTCACATCTTCTTTGCTGATCCATGCAACTGCATCCTCATCATAGTGGAACATTGCCTTTGGAAGTGCAGCTTCCATGAGATCGACCAAATGACAAGCACGGTTATGAAGAAAAGTTATGTCAGAAGAGAGCGATTAAAGAACAATGTCTTCAACTAGTGGAGTAGGTTGCATGGGTGAACCTTTCGAAGAGTGCAACTTTGATGCTTGTTCACTCTTGAAGCTTTGTTCACTTAGCTTCTTCTTAGGTTGAACAATGTTTTTAGGCTTCTCCACCCTCTTTCTCTTTGAAGTTTTGTTTCCATGCGAAATCTGAAATAGTATGAGAAAGAATAAGTTTATAAGTTGAGAAATGAAGAAAATAGGCATATTATAAGTTATTTTGGCTTAAAATGGTTTTATTTTGATGAAATGGACCCATTCACTTAGAAATTAGCTTATTTTATGTAATTTCAACACACAATCACTTATAAATATGTAATTATGAGATGGTTTGAGAAATAATTAGCTTATAAGTTGAGAAATGAATAAAATATGCAAGTGAGAAGCCATTTCGGCTCAAAATGGCTTTATTTTGATGAAATGGACCGAAAAACTTAGAACTTAGCTTCTTTTATGTCATTTTAAGTCACAATCACTTATAAATATGTAATTATGGGATGGTTTTAGAAATAATAAGTTTATAAGTTGAGAAATCAAGAAAAGAGGCATGTAAGAAGCCAATTTGGGTCAAAATGGCTTTATTTTGATGAAATGGGCCCAAAAACTTAGAACTTTGCTTCTTTTATGTAATTTAAACTCACAATCACTTATAAATATTTAATTATGATATGTTTTTAGAAATAATAAGTTTATAAGTTAAGAAATGAAAAAAAGAGGCATGTAAGTAGCTAATTTGGGTCAAAATGGCTTTATTTTGATGAAATGGCCCCAAAAACTTATGACTTTGCTTCTTTTATGTAATTTCAACTCAAAATCACTTATAAATATGTAATTATGAGATGTTTTGAGAATGAATAAGTTTATAAGTTTAGAAATGAAGAAAATAGGCAAGTGAGAAGCCATTTCGGCTCAAAATGGCTTTATTCTGAAGAAATGGGCCCAAAAATTTATAACTTTGCTTATTGTATGTAATTTCAACTCACAATCACTTATCAATATGTAACTATGAGTTGGTTTGAGAATGAATAAGTTTATAAGTTGAGAAATGAAGAAAATAGGCAAGTGAGAAGCCATTTCGGCCCAAAAACTTAGAAATTAGCTTCTTTTACGTCATTTCAACCATATTAACTTATAAATATGTAATTATGAGATGGCTTGAGAAAGAATAAGTCCATAAATTGAGAAATGAAGAAAATAGGCATGTGAGAAACCATTACGGCTCTGAATGGGTTTATTTTGATGAAATGGACCCAAAAACTTAGAACTTTGCTTCTTTTATGTAAATTTAAGTCAGAATCATTTATAAATATGTAATTATGAGATGGTTTGAGAAAGAATAAGTTTATAAGTTGATAATTGAAGAAAATAGGCAAGTGAGAAGCCGTTTTAGAAAGAAATTGCTTCATTTTGATCAAATGGAGCAAAAAAAATAAAAATTAGCTTCTTTTATGTAATTTCAAGTCACATTCACTTATAAATATGTAATTATGATATGGTTTGAGAAAGAATAAGTTCATAAATTGAGAAATGAAGAAAATAGGCACGTAAGAAGCCATTTCGCCGAGTAAGTTGAGAAAAAAAAATTTTGGCTCAAATTTTTTTTTAAAAAATATGAAACTTCCGCCGAAGCCAGAACACCCGAGGGTGCCGCCCCTGCTGCTGGAACAGCAAAGGCAGCCCCCGCTAAGGCCGTAGCTGCCCCGGCAGCCGCCTGCCGAGGCTGCAGTAGCTTAGGCAGGTTGTTGCCAAGGCTGCAACTGCCTGGCAGCCGCCTACTGAGGCTGCAGCGGCCTAGGCAGGGGCTTTCGAGGCTGCAGCAGCCTAGGCAGGGGGCTGCCGAGGCTGCAGCATCCCCGGCAGCGGCTGCTTGGGGTGCAGCTTGAGATGTCAGTTACGTAGAACACTAGCTTAGCTTGAAATGCAAGGATAAATGGTTCTGCACTATCATTCAAGTGGTGAAGATCTACAAGAGTAAAGTCCTCATATTTGACGTTACACCGGATATTATCAACCCACTTACACTTGAAAAGAGAAACCGTGAAGTCATAATAATCAAGCTCCCATATTTCTTGAATTCGACCATAGTATGACAACTCTGCATCAACAGGTGATTTATCCTTAGCACTTGCAAACTGCCTTGACGATGCCAAAAGCGTTACACCACTATTTTGGGTGGAGGAAGATTTCAAATCACGACCCTCGGTCCAAAAAGTGTACCCATTGATGTCATATCCCTCAAATGAACGAACATCATTCCTAAGACCGTACGCAAGCCACCGTACTATATCGGTCACATTTGTATCATCCAATCGACTCATTACTCGATCACGAAACCAATTAACAAACCTCTTATTATGCAACGGCATAAGTGCCCTTTCACCTTTCGATGGAAATTCGTCACACAAACTAACCATGTGCTCGTCTAAATATGGGTGCACATCTGAAACATGGTGCAACACATTAAGGTGTGCTTGTAAGAACTGATCTCGGTCAGGTGACATTCGTTTCGACCCAATTGTGTTATGACCATCAAGTCTACCTTCATGTCGAGAAGTAGGAAGACCAATAGGTTGAGCAAGGGCTATGTAGTCCGCCATAAAGTTACCTATCTCCTCACCCACGGTCCCTTGCATCATACTTCCTTCAGGATGAGCCCTGTTCCGTAATTTATCTTGTAATGTACCCATGTGTCTTTCAAAAGGGTAGCACCACCTCATGAACACTGGACCGTATAACTTAATCTCATGCACCAAATGAAGAACTAGATGAACCATTATATTAAAAAATGAGGGTGGGAAATACATCTCAAATTTGCACAAAGTCACAACCACATCTGCTTGCAAAGCATCTACTGTACAAGGATCAAGCACATTGCTACAAATTGTATTGAAATACGAACAAAGGCTTGTAATCGCTTCCCTCAAGTGCTTCGGTAGAATACCACGGATTGCAATCAGTAGGAATACATGCATTATAATGTGACAGTCATGGGATTTCATACTTGTCAGCTTCAATTTTCCATTTAAGGTCAAATATTTTCATGTTAGATGAGTACCCTAATGGAACCTTAATGCCATACAGACATACACAAAACATATGTTTCTCTACCCTTGACAATGTATAGCAAGCCGGGGGTAAATAATTCTTTTCATTCTTCCTTTTACCCTCAACTTTCTTCTTTGACGCATCTTTGGCCTTTCCCTTTCCCTTGCTCTTCTCCTTCCCTTTTTTCGAAACATTTTCATCATCTTTTCTCAGTTCCTTCCCCTTTCTAACCTTTTCTTGAGGCCACAATTCTTGATGAATCCCCATCTCTTTCAAATCTGACCGTGCACCCTTTCCGTCCTTTGTTTTGCCTTGGATATTCATAAGCGTTCCCAAAAGAGCATCACACACATTTTTCTCTATATGCATCACATCAAGACGATGCCTAACGTCATGTTATCTCCAGTACGGAAGCTTCCAAAAGATTGATTCTTTCTTAAATAGAGCAGCTGAGACCACAATTTTTTCTGATTTTCCAAACACCATTCGTATCCCTTTCACCCGAGCACAAATCTCAGCACTAGTCAATGGTCTAGGCGGAGTATCCTCTTCCACTATTCCATCGAAAGCCTTTTTCTGCCTACGGTACGAGTGATCACGCCTAAGGAACCTTCGAGTCCGTTGGTAGACATCATTGTGAGAATGAGTAAGGTAAACACTTGATGTGTTATCAATACACATGGGGCATGCCTTTTTCCCTTGGACCTTGTACCCACACAAGTTGCCATATGCAGGGAAGTCATTCATGGTCCACATAAGGGCTGCACGCAATGTGAACATCTCGTTCCGATGAGCATGAAAAACAGAAACCCATTCGTCCCACATCTTTCTCAAGTCGTCAATAAGCGGCGCAAGGTAAACATCTATGTCGTTTCCAGGTTGCCTAGGCCCCGTTATTAGCAATGAAAGCATTACATACTTACGTTTCATGCACAATCAAGGAGGCAAATTATAAATCACTAAAATTACCGGCCATGTGCTGTGTTGGGTACTAAGAGTGCCAAATTGATTCATCCCGTCCGTGCATAACCCAAGCCTTGAATTTCTGACTTCATCACCAAATTTCTCAAACTTCAAATCAATGTTTTTCCATTGTGGAGAGTCAGCTGGATGCTTCAACATTCTGTTTTTCTTTCTTCCCTCTGCATGCCACCTCAAGTTTTTAGCGTCTTTTGGTATTGAGAACAGACGCTAAAACCTTGGAATTATGGGAAGATACCACAACACCTTAGCAGGAGGTCCCTCCATACCAGGATTGCAACTCATGCGCTTGTAGCGCGACCGATTTCATCGTGGACACTCCTGCAATTATTCATACTCATTGCGATACAGTATACAGTCATTAGGACATGCATGTATATTCTTATACTCCAAACCAAAGGGAAACATGAGCTTCTTTGCATAATAGTAAGACATAGGAATTTCATTCCCATCGGGCAACATATCACTTAATGCGGTCAACAAAGAAGTAAAACTAATGTCCGTCTACCAATGCTTCGACTTAATGTTGAAAAGTGTTAGCACAGCCGATAGTTTGGAGTATTTTTTGCACCCAAGATACAAAGGCTTTTTGGAAGCCCCCAATAATAACTCAAACACTCCACCTTCAACACCATGCAACATCTCATCCACTTGCTCATCCTTGACCTCATCCGACTGATCATCATCGACTCCATCCTCACCATTATCAACAATATAGTCATCATTCTCGTATTCCTCGTCCACATGATTCTCATTGCTTCTAACACGTACATCATTCCGATCAAGATCCCCACTGTACTCTCCACTTTCTCCGTGCCAAATCCACACATGGTATAAATGCCTAAACCCACGACATAATATATGATTTCTAATGATTTCAATACTATCTACCACATTCACATTATTACAATCAACACAAGGACAATAAAGGCCTTTGCCACCCAGTTTCCGTTGATAAGTTAAAGCCCTCTCGCAAAACTCTTGAACCCCATTCCAAAATTCCAATGTATCGCGTCTACCATACATCCAACCACGATCCTTCTCCATTTAGTAAATTGTCTCTAAACATATATAGCAACATATAATGAATAATGTGTAATTGCTACATATTTTATGTAAATTAAATTCAAGTACAAAACGTGAATATACCATTCATATAGTGAAAAAATGCATGTTTCTAAAGGGTCCTTATCACTCCAACCTAACCCATCCTTGAATGTCTACTCTCACTAGTGAATGTATGTCAACTTTCCAATTTTAAGGAAAATCCGACAGCATTTTCCCCTAGTTCTCCAAGTACACGATGTAGATAATTAATTACCCACATATGTACCCAGAGAACATAGTGAGAAAATGGTAAGCCAAGATGTTCCTTTAAATCGAAAAGAAAACATACATTCACCACCTAAGTGAGAGTACACATTCAAGAACAATCCCAACTGGGGACTATTCAAGACTTTCTCCTAATGAGAAAGCCTTGAACGGGTATCTAGGCATATGATGATGCAAGTATTCTATATATTGTTGTATTTATTTGCAATAAAACAATACACAAGTTGCAATTTCATGAATAAACTTTTATTAAATGGATAAATAGAAAGAAATATAGCTTAATAAAGTTTATAAGTCATACCAATATAGCAACTACCCACTTAAGCTCAATATGTAGTCCTGAAGCTAAACTCGTGCTTGAATTCAGAAATCTATTAAAAAAACATACAATAAACAAAAATTAGGTTAAATATTATATATGTACTATTTCTTTCTCATAACATGTCAATTCACTAATTTATTTATAAGAAAAAACAAATCATTCATCAAACTAACAATTGCTATACTATGTATTCACTACTTTAATTCATCTAATTTATTCAAAATTGCTAAACGAACAAGGTTACTAATCTCTAATTTTTTCAAAATTACCCATCAAAACAACTTAAAAATAACTATTAAAACATTCCAAAATTACTCTACTTTAGTAACAAGGTAACTAATCTCTAATTTATTTAAATATACCCATCAAAAAAACTTAATATTAACCAGTTAAACATTCCAAAATTCAACTAATTTAATAACAAGGTTTTAATCTATGACTTATTCAAAATAACCCATCAAAACAACTTCAAATTAACCATTAAAAGTAACATACAAAATTTCAACTATTTAATTTAAAATTATCCACTAAAACAAATTAAATTAATTCAAAATTATCCACCAAAACAAAACAAATTAAATTAACCATTAAAATATAATAAAATCCAACTAATTGAGAAAAATCACTAATATTTTCACAAGTTCGAAATAAAACAACCTAAAATTGAGAAAAATTGGAGCATGATTTTATTCAAACCTAAATTTTAATTTGCAAATAATGATTCAACATGCAAAACACATTAATATAAGTACATAATTGGAAAATATTTGTGAAATAAAAAAAAAGGAAAAACCTTGAGGGAAGATAGAGGGCAGCAACAGCTCGGTGGTGGAGGAGGGCAGCAACAGCAGGTGGCGCGGCGACCTTAGGGCAGCAGAAGCACGGTGGCGCGACGAGCTTAGGGCTGTGGCGTGGCGAGCTTAAGGTGGTGGCGCGGCGAGGCTTCAAGACCTTCACAGTGAATACAGGGCAGGGGATAAATAGAAGGGCGGGGCAATTGGCCGGCTTGTGCTGGCGGGGCAGGGGAGAAAGTGAAGGTGGTGACGGGTCTGGTGGCCTACGTCGGTGGTGGCTCTAGTGTTGGGAAAATAGAGAGAGTGCAGTGAGGGTTTTGGCTCTCGAATGCAATAGTGAAGTGAATGAAAATGAAAGAGACAAGGAAGAAGAAAGAAAGACATAAGTAGGGCACTTTTTTTTTTAATACATCGGTTCAGTGGCACCGGTTCAAACCGTTGCCCTTTTTATTTTTGGCACCAGTTTAAGCTGAACCGGTGCCTTTTCTCTTCGTATAAAAACCCGACCAATTTTAGGCCGGTTTTTGACACCGGTTTGCCCTGAACTAGTGCCTTTAGAGGGTTGCCTTTTTGTATTTTTCTACTAGTGTGAATTCCTGACTATTTGGGAGACCTTGAATTAGAAATGATACTCTCGTCACGCTTTTTGTAAGAAACATGTAGGAGTCGCCAATGAGTTTTAGGAAAACTCATTAACCTCGTTCATGCCTTTCTCCCAAGTAGAGTTCGAGGGATAATTAGCACAAATCATAAGTTTACCCATGCCCAAATTGGTCTACATAAACCAGACATTAGTTCGGGAGCAAGGGTACTAAGATAACGTTCCCTTTAGAGGGGAATCACTATCTTAGCCCTGGTACGGCCTCTACTAGCTCTTCCTTTTTCACAATTTCATTACCAAACAATATATGCAACGTGATACCTAAAAATTAAGTTCGTTGATTTTATTTACAAGCATTAATCACGTAGGAATTACCTTGCAAAAGTCGTTATTGTTTGTTGAATCAATATTCGTGAAAAGAACAAAATAAACTATATTCACCTTTTCTTAAGTGATAAAACAACAATTAATTATCAAATTCTATTCTTGATTAAAAAAATAATTCTATGTGAATTAATTAATTAAAAGTTTTTTTAAAGTGACCAAACATCACTATTTATTCAATTAATGTTATTTAAACAATAAAGGAAAAGTGATTTATCTAAGTGCTCAGGTAACTAACCGTTCATCTTTTATGTTAAATCTCCATTTAATGTGTTTATGGACTTTCTTTCTTCTTCGTACCTTCAAGAGCTTCAATGGATGGATTACGGTTGTAGAGTAGTTGGGAAGAAAGTGGGAAAAGTAGTATGATAGTAAGAGAAGTAGAGAGATTAGGGTTTTGTGAATAATAAAGTTTTAATTTTGATATTTCCAGTCCCCGTAATGCTGAAAAAAGACCCCTATTCAAGCGGCGCGCGCAAATCTCTGAGTTGCGCTGGGTGCCGCGCGCATCTCAATGAGTCTCGCACACCAGCTGATTGAGTTGCGCTGGTTTGCGGTTTGCCTTATACGAAAGCGTGTTTTTAAAACTTCCATAACTTTTGATTGCGCAGTTGTATTAAGGCGTGTGTGATATCATTGGAAATTTCTGAATGTCTACTTTCCAATTCCATTAGAATTAGGTTAAAATATGTTATGGATCAAAAGTTATAGCTGTTGTAGTGCAAGGGTGTCGGGTTTAGGCCCTGGTTTAGTGTTTTGATCATAACTTCTTCGTTTTGGCTCAGAATTGGGCTTTAATGTACCGTTGGAAAGGTACTTGAAAGGGATATCCATCTGTATAGGTTTTGCACTGAAGTTTTTTGGTTGTTTTATCTGTTTGGCTCGGTTTTCAACAATGTAGGTTCTATTGATCCAATCATTGCATTTGACGCATTTGGGTCCTTATTAATCAAGTTTAAACATGTATGCACATTTTTTATGCCTAATTAGTAATCAAACAAGGCTCTAAGATAACTTGGTCCAAATATGGTTTTCAACTTACTTCATAATTCTTTTCATAGTCCATAAACATTTCAACTTTGATCTAACATGAAGAACTGATTTTTGTAACATCATAGCACTTCCTTTAGAGAAAAGAGGCCAAAATTATGTGTCTAGAGTTAGCCCCCACTTTGATTGAGTCTAGAATAGACGATGATCAATGTAGTCAAGGAAATAAATCCGAGACTCATTCTATGAAGTTCCCTAAGAATAAAGAATCTTTCAGAAATATTAAGGATGTCGAAATGATCCTTGGTTCACTAACTGTTTGAAACAAGTAGCTATTAAGGCTAGAAATAGTTATCTATAGTCTCAACGCGCTAAAGAATCTAGATTGATCCTTTGCATTTGTAGAACACTTTTACAAGTAAAGGTGTTCTGGGTGATGTCAAGTCATGAGAAGAGATTTGTTTTAAAAAAGAATAAAAGGGGATGATTTCCTCTTAATCGTGTCATCGTTGGTCTAAAGTCCCTCGATATGTCAATGAAACTTTAGCCTGACTTTAACAAAGTAAAAATATGAAAAAGGGTTTTCGGTATTCGAGCCGAAATGGTCCGGTATTCGAGCCGGATGTCCACAAGATAGAAATATATGTATCAAGACTGGAGGCATATATCCAAATCCAGTGAGAGGGAAGAAAGTCAGCAACTCTCTCAACAGTTTTGTCCACAAGATGAGTACACGTGTCTAAGGACTAGGGGCACGTGACTATATAGGCGCGACATTGTCTCGTCGCTTCTTTATACAGGGGGTGGTCGGACACCTTAACTGTTCGGTAAGTTAGTAAGCGCACTAACTACCGTATTTGCTTCCATTCAAGAAGTGCCTGTTCTTGATGGTTTAGCGCGCCTGTTAAATCGTGAGCTAACGCCTACAGTAATTCTCTACCTTTTAGTTCCGAGAGGTAGATCTCGCAAAGCTTGGGCTGAAGTAAAATTTTACACAACACCTACGCCGTAAAATTTTACAGCCAATGGTTATTATTATTAACTTACAAAACCGTGATTTTAAGATTTGCACAAAACTAGTTAGTTTAGGAAATTCTTGAAGAGATCATCGAACTGGTGTAGCTTGGTTATATTTTGGGTTCGTAAGCCCCCATTTTACATCCCGTGTTTCGTCTTATTATGATAACAACTAGGATCTTGGAAATGATTAAACTAGTGTGTTTAAACCGTTTTTGACCATTCATGGTTTTAACAAAATAAATTTGCTAAGTCTAGTAATATTGGTCATTCATTAGAACAAGTAAGGGAAAAAATGAAATGTTGTTCAAATTTTTCGTCTATTCTTGCTACTTTTGAATTCTTTCTTTTGAGTTCAAATTTTGTCACTGTTTTGAAGATCGAGAAAGTAGATGTTATCCTCCTCGCAAAATTCCAATGTGTGCAACAATGGAGAATAATATTAAATGAAGACTCTTTAATTAAGAATTTAGGAGTCTTTTGTTTACATTATAACTCATGAAATTGTTTGTCTTATGTTAATAAATTAAAGTGTCTTGATACAATTTTCATGATGAATGATTGAGTACTAAAATTTTGTATGAGCAATTATGATTTTGTTTCTTTTGCTCTATACTAATCAAACTCTTTAATCTATAGAGTAAATTGAAGTATTGAAACAACAATTATGCACTAAGATTAGTTTTTGAAGTTGAACTTGAAAAAGGGTTGAATATGTAACGTGTTCAAATGGCCAAGTTTAGTTGCAAACTTAGTTTTCAGGGGAACAACATACATGATTATTAAATCATTGTGATACATTTGAAAATTTCTAAGGCTCCAGATCTATGTAAACCATTTGTAGTTTAAGCAATTCTCGAAAGTAGCTCGAATGGCATGAATATCTCATTTTGTTTTTGGTTGATATTGGAGCCCCCATGTGTCGGGTTATGTGCATTCTTTCTATTTCACAAGTCTTGGAGCCCCCAATTTGGGGTAGTTTTAATGACTTGCTATCATTTAGGCCATTCATATGATACTGAGCTGGACCTATGTATATGTCCTATTTTGTTTTCAGATATTTAGGACAATGACATGGCTTCCACATTTTAGTTAAAGTCATGTTCAAGAAAGCAAGTTAGTTCTTTGCTTGTTTATAAACCAAAACAATTGTGTTTAAGGTTTAGTATATCATACCTAATGTCTAAACGTTTGTAAAGATCATTGTGGTGATTTTATTCTCAAAGTTGATTTAGAACATCAAATATTTTCTTTGTTCTTATCCATCTTTGATTTTGGTCTAGTAGGTGGTTTGTTTACCATCCCTTAGGCAATATGTGCAGGAGAACTAAGCGAGAATAAGTTCGAGTCAAGAAGAAGTCGAATCTTAATTCATTCCTTTTGGAAAAATACATGTATTATCCAAACAGTTATAGAGAATCTAAACATTATTTATTTGAGAAAACAAAAATTCAGAAAGGAAATTTTGAATACCATTTTTTATTAGAAACATGTTGTTTCGAACTAGAATTAAAAATTGGAAAAGGGATCCAATAATTATATTATTTTCAAAACTGGACCCAAAATGGCAAGAAAAGTCTATCTCTTAATTAAGTGTGACTTTTTTGTCCAAGATTGATGAAGATAAGTTTTAATTTGCAACTTATTTCAACAAAGATATGAAAATGTGAGCAAACTTTCGTATATCTTATTTTGTTTATGTTTTTCTGCTTGTCATCATTGTCATATTTTTTTAATTAAAATTGAAGTTCTTTTAATTAAATAAGCACCGTAGTTTGAAAATGAATGTTTATCAAACTTAGGTTTGGTGAAGTGTTAGAATAATTTATAAAATAATTTGAATCACTTTCTAAAATATGGTCTCATTTTAAAATGAAAGTTAAGGTGAGACCTATATTTTTAATTTGAAGCCCCCAAGCGTAGAATTTAGGTGGCTTTTGGAATTCATGTATACATATGCTAGGGGATGTTTCTCACGTTTATTTAAAGCCCCAAGAATTATGTTTTTAATTTGTAGAATATTGCATATGTTTATCACAAATTGTTTGTTCAAGTAACATAATTATTTATCTTGGTCAAATAATAGGAAGTGGTATTCTTCCCTTTGTCATTAAAAGTTATTAAGTTGGTTCGTAATAAGCTTTGCATGACATTGATTTTGCAGCATAAATAGCGTGTTCAAATTTGTAAATAGAGAGAAGTGGGGATGTCCTTGCTTTATTAAGCCCCCAATTTGAGGCAAAGAGCGAAAAAATTATACTATTTTTCAAGTATTTTAGATGCCAAATGGGAGGGATCATCCCGAATTACCCCCATAAAAAAGAAATGAACAAAAAAGACGGATTTGTATAAAAAGGAAGGGGAATCTAACTTTCCCATAGAATAATAAAGAAAGAAAATAAGACATGTTTTTTAAAAGTGTAGACACCTAAAAATGTCTCCCCAAAACCAAACCGGATGATGAACACTTTTCACCGCCATTATTAGTCGGATTGAGTATTTAATCTTTTGAGTGCTTAAATCCATGTTCTATCCAATATATTTCATGAACCAATCCAATTTCTAGCTCATTTCCCTAAACCATAACCTATTTTCCACTTTTCGTGTCCACATCGCAAAACTGAGAGAAATAGATTTTATGGATATATAATTTTGATCCAATTATAATTTTTTCGGATAGAACTTTAAATAGTCTTTCCAACCATATATCATAAGCCCAATTCCGAGCTATAACGAAAAAGATATGAGCAAAACACTAAACTCGGCCCAAAACCAACACCCTTCCACTAAAACGGTCACATCTTAAAATATGCAAATAATTTTGACCTTATTCTAATTGGGTTGGAAATTATACTGGATAAGCTTTCATATGATATATTATATTCCTTATTCTGAGTTACGGATTAAAAGTTATGATGATTTTTAAAACGGGTAAAAAAACTGGAATTAACGCGCACAATGCAAAAGCACCGTGTTACGGGAGTGTGCCCTGTCTAACGTTGCCTGCCCCCGTCTGATGGTGCCTGGTGCCATGATACGGTACTGTACATTGTGTCACGGTGCCAATTTTGAAGCTTTTTCGCGTCAAATTCCACCGTGGAACGGTACTTGTTGCCGTGACACGGTATTTCTCACCGTGTCACGGTGCTTTTTCCGTGTAATTTCCGCATTTTCCCATACCGTGACACGGTGTACTGTACCGTTTCATGGAATTTTCTCGTGTCTTTTCCGCGTAAACCCTTCACTCGTTTTCACTTCCCGTAGGTTAAAAATTTCCTGTGTCACTCCAGTTGTCCACCGCATCACGGGATTTTCCCCCGTCTGTCGGTGCCTTCCTCCGTCTAACTGTGCCTGGCACCGTGTCACGGTGTTTTCTGCCGTGTCACGGTGTTAATTGTTAGGGTTTTTATCTTTTTAGGGTACCGCGTGTTCCCTCTACTCAATTTCCCTATAAATAAGACCCTCATTTCTGCAGTTCGGGGCATAAAATCCTTCTCTCTTTCTCTCTTTTACACCAAAAATTATTCTATTCTCTCTCTCCCATATTCTAAGCTTTAAACCTATATTCCTAATTACACCATTCTTCCCTTAAGCACTCCAAGGAGTCCATACTTAACCCAAGGTTCCGTCCTTAAACCAAGGCGTGAATGGTATATTTTTTATTTAATTTATTCATGATGTAGCAATTTAAAGGAACGCGCGGAATGTGAGTAGTTAGTTTAATTACTTATTTTTATTTAATAATGATTAGGTTTATTATTATTTGATTTGACTAACACTATTATTGTTGAATTGCTTCCAATATTAATGTTTATTCTATTATTTTTATTAATCACCATATTGCATGATTAAAGGGAATATGTAATTGAAAATCACACCTAATAAGATAACTTGGACAACCGGTTTAGGTTCCTTTTTAATCTTGTGATTAATTCAAGTGATCACAATATTTAAGAATAATGTGTTGCATTTATATTAAAAAAATTTAGCTTAATAATAGTTTGGAGTAAATTAAATATTTTGTTTGTATGCCTTTGAGATCGCAGGAATCACTTTTCACTATAAGAATCGAGTAGAGGCCAATACGGGAAAATGTGACTCCATGACTCACTTCGTACCACCATCCCCAATCCTCCTTTCGTGGTTCCAAACCATATGGATTTAGTAATCTCATGGATTATTAATGGAGTGTAACCTTCACAGGTCAATCGTTGTTGCCTATTGTTGTCCCTTAATCGTGGTTGCCTTTTATGATCCGTGAACGCTTTACAAGTTCCTTAAAAACTTGTTGGCGGCTCCCTACTTTCCTTGTCCCTAATCGTATACGTTAATTTCCACTTCCTATGAGTGCCAAGCATATTCACAACATGCTTTAACGTAGGCACACTTTGAGCGACACCTACAAAAAGAAAGGATTATTGACTTAATATTTGAATCATCGTGACGACTTGGCAGTGAGGTATACGTGTGATAGCGATAACGATCATTTTTTTCATGTAGCGATCATGTTCAATCAATATTCCTCGCTTAGAGAAGATGGGGATATCCCACGTAGGCGGACATTTTAGTTGCTCATGACAAGCGTAAAGACCAATTCTCAAGATTTGTAAAAGACATCTAAATTTGACGTCGAGGCTGTCGATATATCAATTCAATTTATTGTATTAACACTTTTTCATTTAGGCAATGTATATAGAACCTGAATTACCTTGGTAATAAATAGCCCTATTATTAAAAGAAAATAAGATGATTGCGTTTTTTTTTTAAACTGATAGTCGTCTCATTTTTCTTTGGCAAAGGATATGGAAAACATCGAATTTAGTTTGATTCGATTGGTTTTTTAATATGATGTAATCAAGCCAATGGCTATCAAATCATCAAAATCATTTTAAATTTTTTTTTTATGATCTTGTTATCATAACTCAACACTTAATTTATTTTATATATGGGCATGACTACTTAATAGTAGTTCCATATTTGCAAAGGCCTAAGATTTGACATATTTTCATGGAATGATGATAATGGTATATGGTTATGGTCTGCCTCAAGGATGGCCTTTCCAAGGTCGTAACGTGGCTAGGCTTGGGGTTATGAACAATGGACATGATCAAGTATACTCCTAAAATCCTTTACTTTTGCTGCTTATCAAATTATAACCTTCCTGCTTTGTGTGACAACTCCTACATTAGGTGCCTTTTCCGTGTCATCTCTCCTTTCTTTTTTTTAACAAGTTTTGTTTTCGATTTAGAACAATTTTTCTTTTTTCTTTTGCATTTGATCTTTCCTTTTGGGTTTAGACTAACTTTGTGTCCCCCTCTTATGTTTCATTCCCCTAATTTCCTACTTGTATCTTTGCACCATTCTCATCCCAAGGTATGGAATAATATAGGTTGAATAACTAAGGCTCAATTGACGAGGCTCAAAAGGGCTGCCAAAAGGATGGATTTTCTCTAAGCTTAAGAACATTGGAATATATTTATGGAAATTCAAGTTGCCTCCTGTGTTGGTGAAATCATCATATCCTTTCTTTGTGGGCCAAAGATGGGCCTCTTTTCGTTCGATAAATCTAGTAAGCCAAAGCTTATCAAGGTTCTTAAGGTGTTGAGTATGTATGCCTTTTGATATTGCCTGTTTGTATGTATACGTTTTATTTAATTCAAGTAAATAACAAGAAAGAGATTGAAAAGAGAACAAGATAGACTTACTTGAAAATATATTTTTTATTCCTTAATTAATGAGAGTACAAAATAAGTATATTCGACATCATGAATCTCTTAGTCTTTCATAAAAACCAAAGGAAAGAAACAAAACAAGACCTAGGGTGTTACATCTTGAATTGTTGACAACTTCTTGAGATTACGTCTTCGAGCTTTGTCCGTTTCTAACTTAAGTGAAATCCTCTCTAAAAATCAAGTCCATCTATATGATTCATGGTTTCATTTATCAAGTCCCTTTCAAATAATGTTCCCAAAGTATAGACTTTTTGAAATGTGTCTAAGCCAAGGTATTGTAAATGGAACTTGTATGGTGGAGACATATTGTATATGAACTTTAGGACAAGTTCATGATCTGGAGGTCTTTGTGGAATAAGAGCAACCTTTGATCGCCACCTTGGAAAGAAGTTAATGAAGCCTTCTTCTTCCCCTTGCTTAAGCAATTCGAGATCGTGCAAGGTAGTTGTGAGCTCAATGTTATCTCCATATTAGGTTAAAAACGCTTTTGCAACGTCACTCCAAGTGGAAGTTTGTTTTGCATCAAGGATATAAAACCATGGTCTAGAAGTTGGGTCCAATGAAAGAGGAAAAGTACATGCATATAGGCTTGGCTCAACCCCTTTCAATGCCATAATTCCAATAAAGCTCAATAAGTGAGTTATAGGAATGTCTGTAACCTTAAAGGTTGGCAAATCCGTAGTCAAGAACTTTTCTGGGAGAGTCTTGCCACTAGGTTGTGATGCAAGCTCATAATTGAAGTACTTATTCCTTGAGTTAGCTTGAAGGACAAGTTTCTCCAAGGCCTCTACTATTTTGGCTCTTGCTTTTTCTTGCAGAATGTTTTCTTTTTCTTTTTCTGCTTTTATTTTAGCCTTTTCTGCTTTTTTATGAGCCTTCATTTTGGCTTCTTCTTCTCGTAGCGCCTTTAGGTTTTGGAGTTCCTCTCTAAGTTTCTCCAATGCTGCTCTGTCACCCATGATTGGACTAGTATGCGAATGTTGAAGATGATCTAGTAATGTGTATCACAAGAAATTGAGCGCAATCACTTAAACCTTTTATGCTAAGCATTCAAACAAAGAACCAAAGTCAAAATGATTGTTTTATTTCTTTTTTTTTAATCCTTGTAATACAAATTCACTTTAAGCAAGTTTGTTGATGAAGAATGTCAAAAAATTCACGAACAATCATTAATGGAATGTCATGATTTGTGTTGACTTCAACAAGGTAATCATCTACGGATTTTACTTTAATGAATTGTTTTTGGAAAAGGTAGAAGAGAAAGTCAAGAAAGTTGGATTGGAAATGCTCAAATTTTAGGAATATTAATCAACCCGAACATACTCCTTAAAATGATCAAATATACTATAGTATTTGTTGATCATTTAGACTACAATAGAGATCAATATCATTTTTTTTTAATTATGATTCTCATATTGCTTATCTTTAAAGGATAATATATTACTATTTGTTTACAAAGAATGATGGCCTCCGAATGTAAAATCCAAGAAATAATTAAATCATTTTCTCGGTTTTCTCATTCATTATATATATATATATATATATATATATATATATATATATTGTATCATACTCTTTTTTCATATTTTTTTTATATTTTTTTATTATTTTTTTAACGACATTTCTTTTTTTTTCGTTCTATTTCTCTCTTTCTCTCTCTCTTTTTTTGTGAGGAAATCATCCCAAGTAAAGTTCTTGGGATTTTCTTTTTAAATCATAGAAGAGGTAAATAAATTATACTATTAAATCAAGGTTGACCAATTACAACTAAAAAAATGATGAACACGAAAATAGGCACGTATAAGAATAAACATACTGATGACGTCCTATTAAGAGATGCGAACTTCTAATGACGAACCTCACAAGAAGTAATGTCATTAGCTCGATTAAAAAGTACGTACACGAATCATCAAAATCAAAAATAGTATCGCGCACAATAAAGCATCTTCAAGAGTAGCATCTACGACATGCAAGGTTTTTTTTTTTCTTTTTTTTCCAATAAAGCAAAAAGAACGAAAAAAAAACATGTATTTCAAAAAAAGACAATCATAGTAAAAGTTAGACAACGTTGTTGGCCAAAGATCTATTTTTAACACCTACTTAATTATTAACCATGAAGGGTAGTATCATTTTCTACGTATGATATTGCTCGTAACGAGTCAAAGTCAACATTGAACAGTGGGCGCGCGCAAGACACAGTGTTGCGCGGAGGTGCCGCACGCAACTTCTGAACTTGCGCTAGGAGGGCGCGCGCAACTTTCAAAGTTGCGTGTGCCACCTGGTAGGTTCGATTTTTTTTTTGGCGAAAACGCTGAAAGAACGATAACAAATTTTATTTTATTTTATTATTTTTTTTGTTGTTGAACCATCATTTTTGCGAAATTTTTTATTTATTATATCTCTAGGTAACAAGTTGGAATTAGTTAGATAAGACACGAAGCACATAATTATGTAGTCACATAAACACATAAAATGAACCGTCAAAGCATACAATGTCATTCTAAGGTTAAGGCTTGGGTGTCCAAAGGTACCATATCTTAAGGGACGATGCACGAATCAATCAACCAACGTGTTGACCCACGACATAGCTCTCCCAACATTTTGTTGGCGATATGGGTGGAATGATTGTTATTGATTTTGGGATAGAAGCCTAGTGTTAGCAACCCCTAGTCAATGAGCCAACCCCCCATGGTTAAACTGTGCTATGATTATGCATGATGCAATGTTGCTTGTTTGATTTTTACTTTTGTGAAAAAGGAAGATATTATGCGTTCGAGTCTCGCTATATAACTAGAGATTATCCAAGTTAGTTCTCGTTACAATCTATAGGCAACCTAGTGTTGGAAACCTTGAACCATAACTACGAACTAATCTTGTAACCTCTAAGTCCCCAGTGGAGTCGCCACTATAAGGAGGGTGATCCCATCGTAAGGGGGTCCTTCCTTAGATGCCCATGGCCATTTAAAATCTTAGGACTTTACACTTGTTAGGGTGTATTAGGATTTGAATTCCTAACTATTTGGGAGACCTTGAATTAGAAATGATACTCTCATCCCGCTGTTTTGTAAGAAACAAGTAGGATTCGCCAATGAGTTTTAGGAAAACTCATAAACCTCGTTCATGCCTTTCTCCCATGTAGAGTTCAAGGGATAATTAGCACGAATCATAAGTTTACCCATGCCCAAATTGGTCTACATAAACCATAAATGAGTTCGGGAGCGAGGGTACTAAGATAACGTTCCCTTTAGAGGGGAATCGCTATTAGCCCTAGTACGACCTCTACTAGCTCTACCTTTTTCTCAATTTCATTACCAAATAATATATGCAATGTGGTACCTAAAGACTAAGTTAGTTGATTTTATTTAAAAGCATTAATCACGTAGGAATTACATTGCAAAATTCGTTATTCTTTGTTTAATCAATATTCATAAAAAGAACAAAATAAACAATATTCGCCTTATCTTAAGTGATAAAACAACAATTAATTATCAAATTCTATTCTTGATTAACAAAAGAATACTATGTGAATTAATTAATTAAAAGTTTTTTTAAAGTGATCAAACAACACTATTTATTCAATTAAAGTAGTTATTTAAACAATAAAGGAAAAGTGATTTATCTAAGTGCTCAGGAAACTAACGTTCTTCTTTTATGTTAAATCTCCATTGAATGAGTTTATATACTTTCTTTCTTCTTTATACCTTTAAGAGCTTCAATGGATGGATTAGGTTTGAAGAGTATTTGGGAAGAAAGAGGGAAAAGTAGTATGATAGTAAGAGAAGTAGGGAGATTAGGGTTTTGAGAATAATAGGGTTTTAATTCTGATTTTTCCGGTTCCCATAATGCTGAACGAAGACCCCTATTTATAGGCGTAGGGATCTAGGTTTAGGGTTTTAGAGCCACGCCGTCAGGTGGCGCACGCAACTCTTTGAGTCGCGCTGGGTGCCGCGCACATCTCAATGAGTCGGGTGCGCCAGGCTCGCGCAACTGATTGAGTTGCGTTGGTATGCGGTTTGTCTTATACGAAGCGCGTTTTTAAAACTTCCATAACTTTTTATTACGTGGTTAGATTAAGGCGTGTGAGATATTATTGAAAATATCCAAATGTCTACTTTCCAATGCCTTAGAATTCGGTTAAAAGATGTTATCTTTCAAAAGTTATAGCAGTTGGAGTGCAAGGGTGTCGGTTTTGGGCCCTGGTTTAGTGTTTTGATCATAACTTCTTCGTTTTGGCTCGGAATTGGGCTTATAATATATCGTTGGAAAGCTCTTTGAAAGGGCTATCCATCTATATAGGACTTGCACGGAAAATATATGGTTGTTTTATCTGTTTGGCTCGGTTTTCAACAATGTAGGTTCTATTAGATCCAATCATTGCATTTGACGCATTTGGGTCCGTTATTAATTAAGTTTAAACATGTATGAACATGTTTTAGGCATAATTAGTAATTGGAAAAGGCTCTAAGATAACTTGTTCTCAAATATGGGTTTCAAATTACTTCATAATTCTTTTCATAGTCCATAAATATTTCAACTTTGATCTAACATGAAAAATAGATTTTTGTAACATCATCGCACTTCCTTTCGGGACAATAGGCCAAAAGTAGGTGTCTTCACATGGCTCTTCATCTTTTTCTTGTGCTTCTTGTTCATCATCAACTGTGTGAACATAAGCTGGCTCCTATATTCTTTCTATGGTCAATAGCATTCTAATTGTGTCCATTGGAATTTGCACGTTGATGCTAATTTAGCCAGCGCATCGGCAAATCGGTTTTCTTCTCTATGCAAGTACGTATATTCCACTTCATTTAGTTGCTTTGTGAGAGTTTCTAGATGAGATTGATACGTAGCAAGACTTTCATTTCTCACCTTCCATCTTTTGGAGATCTGGTTGATGATTAGTGACGAGTCGCCGTAGATTCTGAGTTTCTTAATTCCAAGGGCCACAGCTGTTTCCAATCCCAAGATGCATGCTTCATATTCTACAGCATTCTTGGTGATATCAAAGTCGAGTTTCATGGAAATCGAAATGCGTTCTTCGTTAGGTGATACGAGCACGACTCCCACACCACAACCCTTTTGGTTTGAAGCTCCATCGAAATAGAGCATCAAGCTATCATCTTTGGTCATGAGTAGATCATCATCAGGGAAATCATACTCTTCTTCTTCTTTCTCAACTTCTTCTAGTGAGAAATCTGCTAGAAAGTCAAGAACCGCAGAACCTTTAATAGCCTTTTGTGGTACGAATTTTAAGTCAAAATGAGCAAGGTTGACTATCCACTTTGATAATCTACCATTGAGTGTTGCTTTTATTCGAAAATTACTTGAGAGGGTCTATCTTGGATATGACATGCACTGTATAGGTAAGCATGTAATGTCTTAATTTCTGCGCAGCCCACACGAGTGCAGGACACAACTTCTCAAGTGGTGTGTTCCTCGTTTCATAACCCTAAAGCTTTTTACTCAAGTAGTAGATTGAATTTTCCTTACTTTCGATCTCCTGTGCTAGCATTGCCCCCATTGTTTCTCTTGTGACCGTAAGGTAGAGTCGAAGATCTAAGTCGTGCACTTCTAGTGCTAGCACGGGTGGGTTTTCCAATTATTCCTTGATCTTGTTGAAAGCTTTTTGACAATCATAATCCCATGTAATTGGAACGTTCTTCTTGAGCTTCTTGAATATAGGTTCACACATCGCAATGAGTTTGGATATGAACCTACTTATGTATTGCAATCTTCCGATAAAACCTCGTATTTCCTTCTCAGTCTTGAGTGGTGGCATGGCCATGATTGCTTTGACTTTTGTGGGATCAATTTTGATTCTTCGAGAACTGATCAGATAGCCTAGTAGCTTGCCTGATGTAACCCGGGGATTTCTAACCTTTTCCTTTGATTTCTATTTTCTTAATTTTCTTTCTTTTATTTTCTTTTCTTTCACTTTTTTTTTGGTATTTATAGGGTGAATTCATTGAAATGGATTAATTCAAATGAGCACGAGAAATGAAAAGGTGTTTTGCGGTTTTTAATGCGCTATATGTTCGATTTTATCGAATTTTGAGATAAAAGGGTAAGAAATGTTAGTGAGGTGAGATAGGGAAAATTGTGCTAAAATTTAAAGAAAGCTTGAACTTGGTGAGTTCATTGCGGTGCTATTATTATTTTGGGATGTTAAACCCACAGTCAACATGTTTAGAAACTGCCATATTTGGTGGGTTCAATAGCCCCGAGATGATATTGAGCGAAGAGGCCACATATGAACGAACCAAAGAAGCAAGAAGATTGATGCACTGTCCCGCGCGGGCGCTCCCGGGGAGGGTGCGGCCACGCGCGCACCCCTGCAGCATCTGTGCCTTATCTTCTTCTTTCCCCTTTATTTTCCTCATTTCTCCTTCTTCCCTATCACACTTGATTTGGGTATTTTATACCTGGCAAAGTTGCCCAATCAGAGAGCGACACGTGTCGCCCTAAGACACGCCTAAATGGCCTCTTGGGATGAGTCACACGTGTCACTCAGATATCACCTCTGAAATGGCGGCCTTCAAAGGCCCAAAATTTGAGGTGCCGTTTTGTGGTGTGCCCTAATCCCTAGGTCATCAAACCCTAGGGAGGGCACACTTCCCCAAAAGACCCTATAAATAGGGACAATTCCCTCATTTATTGGGACACGATACGTAACACGAGACAACACATCACATCAACATTTTTTACAGAGCTATCGTTCTCAAGAAACAGACAGCACAATACCCGAGCTTGGAATCCGAGCAGATAACTTTATTTCCTCACACTTTACTCCGAATACTTTACTATCTTAATCTTCGGAGGCGGACCACCGACCATCCAGCGGTCCATTTGCTTTGCAGGTATAGGCGCCCCTTGTTGGCTCCAGTCTTAGTGTTGTAACTCTCCTGAGGGAAAAAAAACACCGAAACATTTAGCGCCGTCTGTGGGGAGAGTACCTCTATAATGGCTTCACAAGAACCTGTACCGACTCCTGAGACCAATCGGCCTCCGGAAGACATACTGGTCCAGACGGACCATGATTCAAGGGACGACGCTGTTGTCGAAACCTACCTGGGCCTTGACGGGTCCCTCATCTCTAGACGCATCCGCAATAAAGAAAAGCGAGAGCGTCAGCATGATCAGGCAGGTCTAACCAAGACTGCTAAACAGCCTAGAAAGCCCTTAGGGCAGCTGATAGATCCTTCCTAGGCGGCAGGATCAAACCTAGTCACCCGAAACGAACTCATGAGACTGTTGAGCAGTCTTAGGGGTGAAATAAAGCAGCTTGCCACCAAGAAGTCGTCTACTCCTCGAAAGGAGCAGTCGGCCAAGAAGCTAACTCAGCCTGGCAAACATAATTCGGTTTGGGGCCGCCAGCCGACTCCTCATCCTTTCCCCAAGGAGAAAGCTCAGCCCCAATTTGACCTCTCCAGACTCGGTTTCCTAGAAACGGGTACAAGAAAAGCAATTCGGCAAGTACAGCCGGATGGTAGCAAGAAAACATTCTCTGATGTTCAACATTATATTGAGCAGAAGAGAACCCAGCTATTAGAGTCGGCCTCTACGTCGACCTACCATGATAGCTTTCATAATACCTCCGTGAGGTATTCCCAATCTGTACATGAGACCCTAGCAAGCAGCCCTCGGGTTCAGTCTGGCCCTCATGTAATACAGAAGGCCCAATACATGGCTCCGCCATTGTACCAGTCGCCTGCTTTACCCTACATTCAGCCTGCGGCCCTCTTTGGAGGACATACGACATATGGCTATCAGCCCATGGACTGGTAACTTAGGTTGCAGTACCTTGGAGATCAACCCTCTGCGTTCTCCAAGGAAATAGCCAAAGCCAAACATCCAGCCAAGGTTAAAAATGTGTTAGTTGGAACTTATGATGGGACTTCCAACCCTGAGGACCACCTGCTAGCATACACCCACATTATGTACTTACAGGGGTTGGATGATGCCGCATGGTGTCGCTATTTTCCAGCCACCCTAAAGGGAATAGCCCAACAGTGGTTTGGCAACCTGCTGGTTCGTTACATCAATAGCTTCAAGACGCTTGCGTTCTTTTTTGCTTCAAACTTCTCTATGAACGTCCGCGGTAAAAAGACAAGCCTTGATTTAGGCAATGTACAAATGGGAGATAGAGAAGGGCTCCGTTCCTATGTTAGGCGGTTCAATCCGGTGAGAATCCTGATCCATGGGATGTCTGATGAGGTCGCCTACACAGACTTCTTCAAGGGTCTGAAGGACGGGTCTACTTTCATGTATGAACTCGTCCGCAAACAAATATTCACTCTGCAAGGAGCACTACGAGAGGCGGAATCCTATATACAAGCGACCGAACTCTGCTCCTCCATCAAACAGTCGGACTCAAAGAAATTCGACCTACAGAAGGAGAGTCGGCCTGCTTAATCGGCTCCAAAGCCAGAAGAGAGCAAAAAGAAAAAACAGATCTGGGCCGATGATAACCCCGATCAACCGGTCCAGAAGAAGAAAAAAGAGTGAAGCCGTACGTTCCAATATACGAGTTCCATAAGGACTGCTGCTCCATCCTCTTGTAAATCAAGGATCGGCTAATTCTTGAGAAGCCGACTCCTATGAAAAGTTTCATTGAAAATCGGAACAAAAACAAGCACTGCCACTTCCATGAGGATGTCGACCATGACACGAACGACTGCTTTAGTCCCAAGCGGGATCTTGACCATCTGGCCGACAAAGGACAACTACAGTCCTGTGTGAAGTCCAAAGTGATTTCCAAGGCGAATCCAGGGCAGTCCAAAAAGAAGACTCCCCATCCTGCTATTAGTACCGAAACAGATGAAGATCAAGTATATACAATAGCAGGCGGATTTGCTAGGGGGTGGCCCGACCATTCGGGGCACCAAGGACCATCAGACAAAGATGGTCAATTCCGTTGAAGTGGAAGGGGCGGCAAGCACATCCGCCTTCCCTAAATTCATCATCATCGAGAGGGACAGAAGCAAAGTCCGTCGACCGCATGATGACCCTATGGTCATTGAATGCAAAGTGGCTAACCAATTGGTTGGTCAAATTTTGATTGACACAGGCAGCTCCTCTGACCTCATCAACCTCAAATGCTTATCCAACCTCAAGTACAAATTGAATAGCATGATGGAGATCTCTCACAACCTTGTTGGGTTTGGGGGAGAACTTGTGCACCCAGTCGGACAAATTGATTTGCCCGTCCGCCTGGGAAATAAGGGAAGTGGTCGGCACATGACCATTCGTTTCCTAGTGGTTGAAGAGCTCACTACCTACAACCTCATCTTTGGCCGACCCACTCTGAACGAGTGCAAGGCCGTCATCATTCCTGGTCTCATGCTGCTCAAGTATGAGAAGGATGATGGAACAGTCGGTTCCCTCAACGGGGACCAGAAGACGGCTCGGGAGTGCTACCTCTCGGATGTCAAGTCCGCGGCTGCAGCAGCCGGCCGGGGCAAACAGACAATCGACCTTGATGATATCAAGGAAGATCATTCGGCTCCACCAGCTGGTAAGAAAAGAATGAATGATCAGCTGGTGGTTGTAAAATAAGAAAAGCAATAGCAATCACTGACCAGGGAACGATCAGATGATCTCCGTCCCCAGCCTACTGGCGAACACATTGATATCCCTTTTGACGATAGTCAGCAAGAGCGGACGGTTAAGGTAGGAACGGTTTCATTTGCTAAGCTGGGTGAGAGCCTGCACCAGCTGCTGAAGGAATTCAAAGACATCTTTGCCTTTGAAGTGGAAGAGATGCCAGACATCAGCCCGGATCTCGCTGTCCACAAACTCGCCGTGGATCCCAAAAAGAAGCCCATTCGGCAAAAGAAGAGAAACCACGGCGAGGAAAGAATTCAGGCGGCAGCCGCCGAAGTGAAAAAGCTGTTGGACGCCAAGTTCATTCGGCCATGCACTTTCCCTGATTGGGTGGCTAACGTTGTGTTAGTAAGAAAATTGAATGGAACTTGGCGCATGTGTGTTGACTACACTGACCTGAACAGAGCATGTCCGAAGGATAGCTATCCACTTCCAAAGCTCGACAGTCTGGTCGATTCAACAGCCGGGCATGCCCTGATAAGTTTTATGGACGCCTATTCAAGCTTCCACCAGACCCCCCTGTGGAAAAAAGATCAAGAAAAGACGGCATTTGTCACTGATCAGGGGTTGTTCTGTTATACGGTGATGCCGTTTGGTTTAAAGAATGCGCGTGCTACTTTCCAACGAATGATTAATACAGTCTTCATTAATCAAATTGGAAGGAATGTAGAGGCGTACATTGATGACATGATAGCCAAATCCAAACAACGGGAAGATCGCCTTGCTGATCTCCGAGAAACATTCGCCACACTCAGGCGGCACAAGGTCATGCTGAAACCAAAAAAGTGTGTCTTTAGTGTTGAGTCTGGGAAGTTTCTCGGATTCTTGATTGACCAAAGGGGAATACAGGCCAGGCGGTAATCGACATGTAGTCGCCCCGTACTGTGAAAGAAGTGAAAAAGCTAACAGGTTGTCTGGAAGCCTTGGAGAGATTCCTCAGCCGGTCAGGTGACAAGTGCCTCTACTTCTTCTAGGCAATAAAAAAGAAGACAACCTTTGAATAGGGGGACGACGTAGAGGCGACCTTTCAAAAGCTAAAAACTCATCTGCACTCTTTGCCGAGGCTTGTTAGCCCTTTGCCCAAAGAGAAGCTCTTCATGTATCTGATTGTCTCCGATCATGCCCTCAGTGCCGTTCTCTTTGCTGAAAGAGACGGCATCCAGCTCCTGGTCTATTTCATTAGCCATGTTCTCAGGAATGCAGTGCTTCGGTACCCCATGGTTGAAAAATTTTGCCTCGCCCTTTACATGGCCATCAAGAAGTTAAAACCTTACTTCTTGGCACATGAAGTAGTAGTCTATATTGACCAACCGATCAAGCGGCCACTTACAACCTTGGAGTCTTCTGGACAAATGCTCAAATGGGCGATTGAAATGCAAGGATTGAAAATCACATACGAACCAAGGAAGGAAATAAAGGGGCAAGCATTCGCCGACTTTATTGTGGAAATGACAAGGCCGGTTGCTCCGGACAATACCAGTCAAGTTTGGAAAGTGTATGTGGACGAGAGCTCCACTACGAACAGCTGTGGTGCAGGAATTATATGTCAATATCTTGAGGGAGATAAGTATGAGTATGCACTACGGTTCAAGTGCCAGGTCTCTAACAATGAGACCGAATATGAAGCCCTGCTAGCCGACATCCGGTATTGCAAGGCGGCAGGGGCAAGGAAAATTGACACCTACTTTGATTCACAACTGGTCGTACTCAAAGTCAATAGAACGTACGAGGCCACTCACTCGGCCATGATAAAATATTTGCAGGTGGTAAAAAATGAAGTTGGGACACTTGAAGAATTTCATCTAAGTCAAGTGCCCAGGTCTTCAAACAATCAGGCAGATGCTCTGTCTAAACTAGCATCATCCGCCTCCTATGAAACGCCTCGGTCAGTTTTCTCGGAGGTCATGGAAAAGAGAAGTATGTCTAATGAAGACCCCATTGGAATTCTTGACCGAAGCTCAACCTGGAAGGATAGCATCCGGGCTTATCTTGCAGACGACACGCTCCCTAATTCACCCCAAGAAGCTGCTATTCTGAAAAAACAAGCGGCAAACTTCGAGCTAAGATAAGGAGAACTCTTCAACACTAGTGTTTTGAAACCTCTGTGGACGTGTGTTACCACAGAGAAGAGTAATGAAGTCCTCGAAGAGTTTCATGCGGGTTACTGCGCCTCCCATATAGGCGGCAGGTCCCTAGCTGCCAAGGCCATGCGGCTCTATTTTTGGCCAACTTTGGAGTCGGATGCAATGGAAATGGTAAAAAGATGTGACAAGTGCCAAAATTTTGGCAAGCTCATCCATCGTCCGGCTATAGACCTGACGGCCATCCACAGCCCATTACCCTTTGCTAAATGGGGCATGGACATACATGGGCCTTACACAGCCGCCCCAGGCGGCAATCTCTACATATTGGTAGCTATGGATTACTTTACCAAGTGGGTAGAGGCGAAGGAGGTAAAAAACATCAAGACTAAACATGTCATCTCCTTCATATGGAGGAATATTATCACTCGTTTCGGGGTGCCTATGTCCATGGTTTTTGACAATGGTCCTTAGTTTGAAATGCCTCAGCTCAAGACTTGGTTGGGGGACCAGGGGGTCTCAAGCTTCTTTGCATCAATCGCCCGGGCCCAAGCAAACGGCCAGGTCGAAGCCTTCAACAAGTTAATCTCAGACGAGATCAAAAAGAAAATAAAGAGAGCTGGTGGCCTTTAGGTGGATGAATTACCACACGTCCTTTGGGCCATCAAAACAATCGCAAAAGGGGAAACTGGAGAAACCCCATTCCTCATGGTGTATGCATGGTGGAGAAGCTTTCCTGCCTATTGAACACTATGAGCCGACTCTTTGAATCATGTTGTATGACGAAGATGGAAACTGGGAGGCCATGCGGCTAGCATTGAACTTACTTCCGGAGCGCAGGGGCAATACTGCCTTGCGCCATGAGATTTACCATCTGTGAATGACTCGGGCTTACAACAAAAGAGTACACAAGAGTCCTCTCAAAGTGGGGGACTTTGTGCTACGGAAAATGGAGGCAAAAGCTAACCCTAAATTGGGAAGGCCCCTACCGAATTTATGATGAAGTAAGAGATGACACCTACCGCCTAGAAGAACCAGACGGCAGGAGGCTACCCAGAACTTGGAATGTAGACAACTTAAAAAAGTACTACTTCTAAGAATTTTTGTAAATTTCTCGAAACTTTGTTAATGAGAATATGCCTTCATTTCCTAACTTGTCATTTTACTAAGCTTTGTAAATTATATTAGCATCGCCTGTACAAAATGCAGATGGCCACCCTATTTGCAAAGCGTCTGCCCCAACAGAAGACGCCCCAATTCATCTGAAGGAGCCGACTGCACCAAAGAAGTCGACCCTAAGAACTTATTTTTAAAGTTAAGTCCAACACTTAACGGCTATTTACCATTTTTTAAAGAGGCCTTAAGCCTGATATTAATTTAAAATAGGCAAATGGCCGGATATTAATAAATAAATAGAGGCCGACGGCCACAGTCTACTCCACCATGACTATAACCGTCTGCTCCAACATGAGTCAGATAACCACGAACGTCCATTCAGGCGAATTCATCGAGGAGAAGAATCTCCCATTTTGGGTGGCACATTGCTCTACTAATACATCAAAAGGCCTTTCCGAATACTAAGGTAGCATTCGCAGTTTTTTTATTTAATCTAAAGTGAAATCTAAAAGGCCGAGTGTTTTTTAACTGTTCTAGTACAATTGGAAAAAGGTCACTGTTTCATGATTACAGGCTATTGACGCATAAGGCCGGATGCGCCTGTTTTTTCTCTGGGGAAAGGCAGGCAAAAAAATCTTTTTCAATCAAAAAGCTAAGTCTAAAAACTTAGCATTCTACGTATACAAGGCTTATGGCCGGATGCACCTGTTTCTACTCTAAGGCAGGACAAGCGAACCTTTTTCTTTTTAAGAAAGCGAGCTAAAATACTTAGCCGATTATTTATACCAAAGAGAGGTCTCTGACAAGATGCGCCTGTTCTTTGCTCTAGGGCAAACCAGGGAGAATATTCTTTTTAACAAATAAGCTAAGTTAAAAACTTAGCATCTTATTTTAACGAAGCCTATGGTCAGATGAAATCAACGGATCGACTGCTCTGCATGGCCGTGTGTCGCTTGGTTTGGGGAAATCACCATAGTGATTGATTGACTTAGAAACCATGCATAACCTTCTAAGTATCAATAATTTCTAAGTCACCAATCAACCGAAACCAATCGATATCCGGCCAGGGGCAAGAACATTCGCATACTATACAGGCTACAATACTTAGCTAAAATTCTATGCATAAAAATTGGAAGCATTGAAAATTTTTAAAGCATAAACACCAATATAAATAAAACCGGCCAAACAACCGGATGCTTCATAAAAATTAACAGCCGTCAAAATTGACGACTGTGAAGTGTTAACTGGCCAAGCTAGGAATCATTGAATTACCCGAACTCCTGGTCGGTAAAGATACATTTTTACTTGGCACACTAGCCGAAAAAGCAGAGTAACTAGCCATTTGGCCGTAGAAATAACAGACATAAAGCTAAAAGATCAGGGGAGCTTCTCAGCATCGGCATCCGCCTTGTCCTCCGGTGCTTCCTCCTTGGGTTTCGCATCTCCCTCCTGATCATCTTCCTCCTCGTCCCTAGACGATGAGCCGTTAGACGAGCTGGACTCCTTAGAGGCACTCTTGGCAGCCGCCTTATTCTAGGCAACCTCCTAAGCTTCCCTTAGGAGACGGGCATTAAACTCGTCATTAGCCTTATCAAACTGGACATTCCAAGTTTGTTAATTGGCAGACGGTTTAGCAGCCGCCTAGGCCGCACGCATGATGGCCTTATTATTGTCCATCGTTTATTTAACCAGGGCTTGTTTCTCCTCCCCCATTTAGGACCTATACTTGGTCTGGAGTTAGGTCTCCTGGTTGTTCAGCCGCCCTCAGAGTCTCTTGACCGTCGCCTTTAGGCTAGCCATTTTGGAGCTTCTCGTTAAGGCCCTTGACTTAGTCCTAGAGCTCCTTCACTCGCTGCTTGGCCGCGTCCAAGTTTTGCTGAACTTGTAGGTTGGCAGACGCCTGGGAATACAACATATCAAGTGTCAGAATCTCATTTTGAGTAATCTCAAACTAAGCTTTGTCCAGAGTAGAGGTGGCCCGAGAATTCGCTTCCTTTACCTCCCTGGTCTTTTCATTGAGGGGCCCATTGAGACCGCTCACACGCAGCATATCCCGCTGGTGTCCACACAAAAGAAACTTGTTAGAAACCATTCGACAAAAACATGTATATTAATCAAGTTGTAAGAAATTGTACTTTGCAAAGGAGCGCAAGAATTCCATCTAACGGCCGCCTTGTCCTCAAGATCAAGCGTCTGAGCATCCGTCTTGCCATCTAGAGGAAATTTGGCCTCGTAGGGGCATCTATCAAAACAAATACAGCTAAGTCAAGACTTTAAGCAGAATGACATTTCATGAAACGCATGTTCGAATGATAGGATGACATACCTCCTCCTCCCCCTGCAGCTTCGCTGCCGCCAGCAGTGGTGAGTGGCTATTTCCCACTCTTCGACACTCGTTGTTGAGCGTCCACGCTAAATAGGAGTTTTGGTAGGGGAAAAGGCGCCCGTTCCTTTCTTGGCAGGCTTGGTGGCGACGTGTTTCCTCTGGCTCTAGGAAATGTCGCCAGCGGACTGCTTTCCCAGCTTGGGGTCTGGCTGAGAAGAATGGGTAAGCTTTGACGAGGCACTCTAAAAAGAATTCTAAGTGTGAGTCTCAGAAAAAGAGTATGTTACGCATTTCATTAAGTTAAAACTTTGCAAGCTCGTTACCTTAGGAGTGCCGCCTGGTGGCTGCTCATCCGCCTGCTTCAGGTTTGAGCGGTAGAAGGCGGCTGAAAGGGCTGGTTTCTTGTGAGCACGGAGCTTGGCCATTTCCTTGTCTGCAACAAATAACCAAGAGTTAGCAAAGAAACAAATAAACAAAAGCAAGCAAATGTAATAAAATCATGCGGCCAGCTACCTCTCGGCATCTCAGTACTAAGTACGTCCCGTCCAGCAGGCAGCCAAGTACGTCCCGTCCGAGAGCCACTCGAATCGGGAAATATAGCTTTGGGGGGGGGACTTCCTTAACCCCCGTCTCATTGTTCGTCCAGACAGCCACAGTTAAGAGGCCCCGGTCAAAGATCTCCTCTTGTGCCCGCCTGGAAACAGGCGGAAGGGCTTTTTTCCCAGCCAAGAGGCGAAGATACTGGGTCCAGCGGTCGTATTGCCTGTTTCTTTGGGAGTTTGGGGAAGAGAATGTAAAATTTTGTCCTCTAGTCCTTCCACTTGTTCTCTTTCCCCTGCGTCATCATGTACAAGTGTGGCTGGTCAAAGTAAACAAGTCAATCCCGCTTAGATTAGGAGTCCTGCTCATATAGTGCATGTGAGAAAACGCCTCGAAGCTGGGATCCACCTCCAGCATTTCGAAGGCGGCAACGTAGCCCAAGATATTTACCCAAGAGTTAAGGGCTAGTTGCCAGATACCCAATTAGTATCCGTCAAAGATCCTCTCCACAACCGGATAGAGAGGAAAGCGAAGTCCTGCCAGGATGGTTGCTTCGTAGCAGCCAAAGCAATGGTCACCATAAAAAGCCATCTCAGGCCAGGTGACCGTTTCAATAGCATCCAACACAAACAGAAAAAAGCCATGTCCCATGACATGGTCAGAAAGAAATTTGGGAAGATCATCCTTCATGATCTTATGCCTGCCTTCTGGGACATGCAAATAGTAGTCGCAAGTTCATGCCGCTTGGAAGCAGACGGCTCCTCCCAGCCCTCTCCCTTCTCAACAGAGAGGGACTCTCTAGCAGCTCTAAGGTTCGACTGCGCCTCCTCCGAGTCAAGGGGGACGCGGTTGGAAGATGATGACGCAGAGTTCTCTTCGGAGCTAGGGGACTGCCGGATGGTGCCCGCAGTGTCCTCCCCCAGATCATCATCCGGCACCGATCCACTCGGCCCGGGGTTCTCAAATTCCTCGTCGCACTCCTCTAAAAATGAGTCATTTGGAGTGCTGACGGTGTTAGGCGGGTCTCTACTAATCTCAGAGACAAGCACCTTAATGGAGCCATCAGAATTGACAGTCTCACTATCCGAATGGTAAAAAGAACCATTCGCTCTATATCTCCTTGTTGTTTGTTTTATTCTGGCCATCGTGTCCTGTAGAGGCACATACATTGTCCGATATGGAGATGTACTTAAAGAAAAGTTCTCAAATGAGCATTCGGCACTCCAAGTTCTAGATTCAGCCGTCCCAGGTGACCGCTTGATCGCTAACCTAGGCCGTGCCGGGTGCATTTGGGAAACCATTTTGATAAAGAAAAAATGCAAAGAAATAAGTAAAAAAGAGATCAGGGGGTTACCTTAGAAGAAGGCAACGAGAGTCGTCAGCTTTGGGCGTCTGTTTAAGCAGGCGAACTAAGAGGGCCGACTGCCGGATGCTCTAGAAAGTCAAAGTCTTTGAAAGTCAGAAGATTTAAAATTCTCTTAAAGATTCACGCAAGTTTGAATCCAAGGAGAAGTCAAATTTCTATTTAAAGAGGGGGTGAAACCCTGGGGTTAAAACCCTAGATTCTCCAAACAGTAAAAAGTAATTATTCGGCCAATCAGAGGCCGACACCTGTCACAGGTGTCATGTTCCAAGCACGTGACCCCTGTGAGGGGCAAATGATTTGGGTATTTTATACTCGGCCAAGTGGCCCAATCGGAGAGCGACACGTGTCGCCCTAAGAGACGCCCAAATGGCCTGTTGGGATGAGTGACACGTCTCACTCAGATATCGCCTCTGAAATGGTGGCCTTCAAAGGCCCAAACTTTGAGGCGCCGTTTTTCAACGTGCCCTAATCCCTAAGTCATCAAATCCTGGGAGGGCACACTTCCCCAAAAGACCCTATAAATAGGGACCTCATTTATTGGGACACGGTACATAACACGAGACAACACGTCACATCAACATTTATTACAGAGCTGTCGTTCTCAAGAAACAGATAGCACAATACCCGAGGTTGGAATCTGAGCAGATAACTTTATTTCCGCACCCTTTACTCTAAATACTTTACTAACTTAATCTTCGGAGGCGGACCATAGACCATCCAGCGATCCGTTTGCTTTGCAGGTACAGGCACCGCTTGCTGGATCCAATCTTAGTGTTGTAACTTTCCCGAGGGAAAAAAAAACCCCAAAAAAACACTCGAGCGCACCACTTCTCATTCACTCTCAAACCGCACAAAAATAACTCCCTCTCATCAAATTTCATCACACAATCAACCAAATTTTCATTATAAATCATCAAATCTTCCTACATTTTCATCATTTTCAACAAAGATTACACTACTTCCATCCATTTCAGTCTCCAATCTCTCTCATCCATTGTTGAAGCAATTTGGGGTTTTCCGATTTTGAGAGAATTAGTGGCCAAAACCTGTTCAATCTTGCACCTTGTATGGTATAATCATTTTATTTTACTCTTAATTACATTATTATATCATATAGTTGCAAGTATTAGATTGTTCATGATTGTGAATAGTAGTAGTATGAATTTTGGTGATTTTGATGATTGATATTGAATTTTGGATGATTATTTATGTTGATTGTTAATTGTTATTGCCTCACACTATGTTGTTTGATGTTGTAGCTAATTTGAGCATGTTCGTTGAGAATTGGTGAAGTCGGATTTTTGGTAGATTGGTAGTGTGATATTGGTTTGTTGAGCAATTTGTTATTGGTTTCATTGTGATTGGTGATTGATTGGGAAGCAATTGTTGATTTGAATTGGTGATGATTGTGTGAATTTGAGATTTTTTTTATTTTGATAGTAAGTTGTTAATTAGAGGACTTGGTAAAGGAGTGTGATTGATGCATCTTGAAGTGTTGGTTGGTGTTTTTTGTGGTGTAGTGTGATCGGAATTTTGAGCTAATATCTTCGGGAGATCACCATGTCTAAACACATAAAAAACCTTCTCAAGAAATGAAAGACTAATGTAAACATTGAAGAACCCACTCCTACCCACACCTACCCCCTCTACCTTACAACCTCGCCAACCTACCCATATTCCCAAATTCTGAATCACCGGCCCAATACAAAAAGCAAGGTTCACCAAACTAAAAGATAACCATTCCCTTAAACCTTCCCGACATTACTTCCAACAGGATATGATCAAGTTGGGAATTGATGAATATCTAAGGGAATTGATCAACAACCTCCGCATGGGAACATTTGTGAGCCGTAGCTTCCGTACTTATGTTCAACCTACATTGGAGCTTTTAGCTATGGCGGATCTTGTTGTAGTTGAGGGAGGAAACTACCAAGTTCGATTTCAACTCTACAACAACCATTTTGATCAATCTCTTGAAGTGTTCAATACGACTCTTGACTTCGATCCGAATTCGGATATTTTGGACCCCGAGCTCTTTTTCAATAATGAGTATGACCAAAACTCATGGTGGGTTCTCATTTTAGGCTGTGGTGACTTTGAGACCCGATATTCTAAGATTAGTAAGGTGTTCCATCCATGTCTCCAAGCTCTCCATCGGCTTTTGGGGTATTCGGTATTCCCGAAGCAAGAGTTGTGAAAAATGAGTTAGTTCGAGCTACGGATTCTTTGGGTGGCTACTCGTGAGGAATACCGAGGTCGCTTAAATTTGGGGTACACCTTTGTGAAGTATTGCCAAGGTTTGCAAGATAGGGAATCCGGCGAGATTCCATGTCGTAGTATGGTCACAAGGCTAGTGACCAACCTTAAGCTCAATCACTATTTTCCGTCTTGTAATCTGGTGGGAGATGTTGATTCTCTCTACCTTGACATCAAGCAATTAAAGAAAATTCAGTTTTTGGCAAAGAACAATGATGACGAGGTGTTTGATTGGCTTAGGGATAACAAGCATTGGTGCTATATCCCTAACCCCTTCTAGACTTCTCTCCACCGCGAGAATGTGGAAAATATTTGGCAAATCCGCTTGAGTCACAGCCCTCCCTACTATGATGATGATGAAGAGATGGGTGAAGAAGAAGAAGAAGAAGAAGAGCCGCCACAACAACATGAAAAACAACTTTTGTATCAACAACAACAATAACAACATCATCAAGAACAACAACACCAATATGCTAGCTCCGACTTGGATGCCCTTAGTGCTCAAATGAAGGGTATGCAAATCCAGTTGGAGGGTATGTACAATCAAGATTTTGAGGCCCTCTACACTCAAATGAGGGGAATTTCGGAGATGCAGCAAGGTATGTTTCTTCATCAACAACAATTATATGATGCGGGTGTTAACCGGGGAGACATCACTCCCCCAGTTAACTACCCTTACTTTCAACCCCAACATGGTCCTATACCATCTTTTGGGGGTGATGGGGTACCTACGTACCCATATTGGCAAGGACCCCCGGGGTCCAACACTAAGACTCACTCATTCCCCGATGAGCACGGTAACTATGATTACCGTGTGTGGGAGCGACTATAGGAGTGATCCTTACTACTCCTACGTGCACCCCGAGCACCCACTACCGCTCACCTTGCCCGAGCAATTTACTCCCCTTGCCCCTTGGTAACAATATAACTTTAGTGGGCACTATAGTTGGCCACCCGGTTACACTGGGGGATGGGATCCTTATGGTCCCCCATCCGGGTTTTCCTATGATGGGGATAGCCAAGATGGCTCCGGGCTGATTGGTAGTGGTAGCTAGTTCCCTCATTTTTGTGCTTGCTTTGTATTGATGGGATTTTGATATGTATTTAAGATTATCTTAGGGGAACTTTACTTTTCTTAGGGGTTTGTCTCGGTGGCCATTTTGTTGTTGAGCTTACCTTGTTTTTCTTTGCCTCTTTGTATGATGGTCTCTATCTTGATCTCTCTTTAATGGTGTTTGTTTTTCATGACTATTTCTTTCATTCTTGATCTTGTTGTGGTGATGATTTTTCCTTGTTGATGATGCATGTGTTGCTCCTTCCAGTCCAACCCCCCTAATATCCAAATCCCATGAATCCGAACACTTGAATCCAAATTTTATAGTTTAATGCTTTGTTGATTAGTTAGGTGTTTAGTCGGTTATTTAGTTCTTATTTTATTACCTTTACTTTTTGATAGTTTGTTTTAGTTTTGCTTCGTAGTTTTTTTTTATTTTATTTTGTTTTTAAGTTACTAACCGTTTTCTTTTGTATATAGTTCCTTTTTCTACTTTTCTTCTCACAAGGCTTTGAGAATGATACTATTATCTTTGGAGCTCAACGAAGGTGGTTGATTCTATCGCCTATTTCTTTTTATTAGCATGCTTAGAAGCCGGTGAGATCTTTCTTATTTTTCTCTATCTCTTCTTATTTTTTGTTCCATAGTTAAGGATTAGTTTTAGGAGAAGTTAAATGGTTCGAGGATAGATGCTGGTAACACCTAGAGTGTTTGGGATCATTGGCGATGTTGTCAATTGATCACTTGTTTGTTGATTGGGAATTACGTGTTATAGTTGCATTTTCGTTCCTTTCTTTATTTTCCTACTCTTCCTTTATCTATGTTTTTCTTTATCATTTTCTCTTTTCTTTTCTTTTTTTTTTTCTTTCTTCTTGATTTTTGTTTGTGGTATGTTTTGAGGATTTATTTGTCCCTTTTTATCTTTCTTTTAAATTGGACTATATATAACCGATTGTTGCTTTTGAATGAATATCTTCCTAAGTGGTAATGGTATGCACGGTTTGAGAATATGTTTGGTTGACTCTAGGATAGGTGTATGCTAAGGTAGCATGTCTAAGAACTAGGGGATCATGAAACCGGATTCTGCTTGTTTGTGGCATGTTGGTAGTTGCTTCTTATAGTCGATTTGACACCTATAGTGAGTGTTTGCTACATCCATGTGAGGTTCATCATTTGTTAAGCCTTCAACATTTATTTGCATGAGCGGCATGGATCCTTGACTATTGCGGACCTGATCTTGAATCTAGACTCATAATTCTCAAACACGAGACCGAACCATCTAGGGAGGACAAAGGCATCTTTTTGGGGTGGTATTTTTCTTTTCTAAGATAATTTTCTTTATTTTTAGTTTATTGGGTTTACATTTGCCTTCTTGCTAACCATTTGAGCCTTTCCCCTTCTTTTCAAGCCACATCTTTAGAATTTTGAGCCTTTTTTTTCTTTTTGTTCCTTTTTTGGTTTTTGTGAAGCAAATGGTCATGTTTTTGGAGTTTGTGGTATATGTGCTTGGATATTGGTTCTATTTGTACACAAGCTTGTCTTTTGTGTATATTGTGAATAATGGCAAATGAATGATGGAAAAATCCGTCCAAAGTTAAAAGAGGAAAGGACATAATTATTGCAAAATTGAAAAAGTCGTCCAAAGTTAAAAGAGGAGAGGACAATTGCTCTTACTATATGCTTTAAATAAATAAAAAAAGGTGATAATGATAAAATTCAAAAATATTTTGATGTGATTCTTTTCCCCTTTTCAAGCATTAAGGACAATGCTTCCTTTAAGCTTAGGGGAGAAGCGTTTATGCTTTTTGTATAATATGCTTGTAGTTATAGCTTTGAATAAGCTTAGGGGTGGTAGTTAGTTTTTGTTTGGCGATTGCTTGGTTATGAGGAGAAGGTTTGATCACCCTTAGCTTCACTATTTAGGAATACTGCCAAATTTAAAAATTTTAAGCCTACCCTCACCCTTTTTGCCCTTAAGTTACAACCATTGGGAAAGACCTTTCGACCTGGAGGATGAATCACATAAGAAGGGAGGGCATTATGAGTTAATGCCTAAAGAGAGGGGATGCAAAGTCAAGACATCGAGTAGCCCAAAATTATATTCTTTTCCGGCTCCCTCGATATTAGTGGGAGATTTGAGATAATAGGGAGAACGCGTTAAGATTTAATGGGATAAAGGTGGATTGTGATAACTAGTTCTCTACGCTTAGCATATTCTATGTTTCAATCAACCTCGGATATCTTGGAACATGCATACCCCTATTTACTTAACAAAGATGTTTATTCATTTGAAGTGTAGTCATTTTGTAAAGTCCAATTCGTAAAAGGTTTTAATTTTGCTTTTCTTTATTTTTCTTTTACTTTTTGTGGTTTACCTCATGTATGTTGGTGGAGAGTTATAGTTTAAGCTCTTAGGAAATCTTTACGAGACCTCACTCGTCCTCATAGGTGACTTTGGGGTTTAAAGGGCTTGTTGTAGCTAAAAACAACTGTGATTCCAACGTTAGTGAGTCTTAGTGTATATTCCCATCTCATATCTTTCTTCTTCTCTTTGAATAAGTATTTCATCCTTATTCTTTCTTGCTTTGTTTTGCTCGAGGACGAGCAAAAGTTTAGCTTGGGGAAATTTGATGAGTGTCATTTATGACAATCATTTGTTCTCTTTTAGGATGATTTTAGATTGCTTTTATAGCTCTTTTCTTTTCTTTTTCTTAGTTTTGCTCTTTATTTATTTAGTTTGCTCTTTACTTAGTTGATTTTCCATTTTCATGCATTTCTTGATTTTCTTGTATTTTTCCCATTTATTTGTTTGTTTTCTTTCATTTTTCAGGTTAAGATCGTTATCCAAAGATTCCCGAGACCCCGTTCCAAGTTTGGAATTGATTAGGATGCCTAGTGTTCTCCATTTAAAGCTCAAGCATGGAGAAGTGCAAGTTCCATTAGACTTTAGGCCGTGCATTCAAGTTGTGGGGGCACGAATTCTCGTGTTGAACCCACCATCAAGGTGATTTTGGGTCTGCCATGTCCCGTGTTTATCAAGAGCATCGAGTGGAGCGCACGAGGAGCATCAAAATGATAGTAAAGGGGGCTTCCATGTTCCAAGGCACGGGCGCGTGTGACCATTGCGCGACCGCGGGGCCTGGTGGCGCAGGCGCGCCTCTTTAGGTCTCTGTTCCGTACCCAGTTTTGCACGGTCGCGCTCCCCTTTGTAGTTGGTCGCGCCTGTACAGGTCAATTTTGGACGATCTAACTAATTTCTTTTTGTTAGTTTTACTATATATAGACTTTTTCTTCTAATTTTTGAGAGATAGTTTTTTAAGAATTAGGATAGAAATTTTAGATCATTTTGTAGAGAGAGAAATTTTAGGTTGTAAAGAGAGAATTTCTTGATTGATGATTGAAGGTTGATGACTCTAAGCATTTTCTCCATTGATTTGAAGCAAGTTTATAAGGATTTCTTTTACTTAATGCAATCTTTAGCATATGATTTCAGTTGTTTTGTTGATTGTTCAAGTTTGATTGTTAACAAATCTCACATGTTTGAATGTGCCCCCACTCCCCAATGTGATGTATATGCTCATGATCTTAATGTTAATTCTTCCAATCTTGGTTGTACTACTTCTTCTTCTATTTTTAAGCCTCAATTTTCTACACCTTTTAAATCTCTTACTGCTACATTAGAAACTCAAATTAGGCATATTGAGCTTAGTAATGATCTTGGGCCTAATAAGGAGTCGATACTTAATTCTATGAGAAGTCGATTGGAGGTAATGAAAAAAGAGTAAGGATCAACTTAAGGAGAGAAGAAGGAAAAGCGAAGAGCTACAAAGACAATTGTCATCTTTGATGCTCGTATGTTAAAATTACAAATACAATGTGTGAGTTGAGGATGATGATGATGATTTTAAGCAACCTAGAGAGTGTGAGGTTGCCATTGATGAGCATTTGTGTGGTGGTGAAGGAGTTGAGAATGAAGAGAGTGTTGAATTTGAAAACCCCAACCCTCCCTCCCATCTTGATGAGTCTCTTATGCATGATTGTGATTTTTCTATCCATGAGTATTTGGACTTGTTTGAGGTTATGGCCAATAAGTTCTTTAAGAGTCAAACGAAAACCCAAAGCCTTTTGAGTGAGTTCATTGAGAATGCTTCATGGGAGAGAGATGAGTTTGCAATAAATTTTCATCCGTTCATGCATGGATTTAAGACTTTGGGCTTTAAGGAAGTTGAGGGAGTTGTTGTTAGTAGTTGTGATGGAGGAGATTATGTGGTTCCTCTTGGGAGTTGGATGTTGGAGGGAGATGGTGATCATGAGTATTCTTCTTTTGAGGATTGTATGATTGATTTCCATGCTGTTATTGGTGATTTGAGGCATGATGGTGAGGAAGAGTTCATTTGCAAAACCATAGCCCCTATTCCCTCCTCTCATGTCCCTTTTTCAAGCAATTTCAACCATATCCCCTACACTCCTATATCCCTCCCTTTGTCAATGAGCCAAATGGGGACCCCCTTGTCTATGATGATTTGTATGTGGCTCATTTGTCCCCAATTGAGGGAAAGGGTGATGTTGCCACCCAACAATAATGTGAGGAGAGTTTGCCTTCTTCTTTTTCTTTTTCCTTTTCTTATTTGGTTGAATTTTCTTTTGATTCTTCTTCTTTATATTGGCATCACTCTCCTCATAAGTGTGCACTAAGCTTGTTGCATGCCTTCTTTTTGTCATGTGCACGCTTAATTTCTTATGAAATGTGTAGTAGTGCATTTGACAAGCTCTTGCGTTCGTTACAATACTATTTTACTAGAGCGGTCAAGCTTAGACCTTAAGTAAGCCTTTCTCTAGAAGTAACCCGTATTTCATTGCTTTCATTTTCTTTTTTTTTTAGAATAAATTTTCTCTCATGGAAATGTTTATGTGCCGTTTACTAGGTACACGACTTGAAATACTTTAGTGCATTATTTGGACTAAGAATCAAGGAAGATTGGCATCGCAATTGCTAGCATATGGAAGGAAAGATTCAATATTAGAAGTTGTTAGCTTTGAAAGGTTTATTTTGGTCATTTTCGGGTATTTACACACACCTAATATCCGGTAATATCCTTCCTTGCTCTTTCTCAAGTGGAACTTGTTGGACATATGTTGGTTTTGTTGGGTTGATCTATCTCCTTGTGTTTCCCCTCCCATGGTTTCTATGATTTATGTTTGAGTGTATTGTATCATTCAAGCTTGGGGGAGGGTATTCTATCATGTTTGATTGGATGTTGATTCATATATGCTGTGCACCTTTGTATATGCTTTTCTATGTTCATTATTTTGAAAAACTCCAAAAAGATTTTTGTTTCTATCAAGGCAAATTTGCTACGTATTTTTGTTTTGTTCTTTCTTTAGACATAATACTTTTGGACTTTTATAGTTGAATGCTTTTCTTCTTAAATGGTAATGGCGTGCACAGTTTGAGAGTATGTTTGGTTGATTCTAGGATAAAGTATGCTAAGGTAGTCCTTTAGAACTTTTGGGACCTTAAAGCCGGATTTTATTTGTTTTTGAAAATTTGCAATTGCACCCTTTGGTGAATTTGAAGCTATTAGTGAGCTTTTGCTACAACTTTGTGAGGTTTCATGATTTTCAAGCCTTCTACATATCTTGCATTAGCGGCATGGATCCTTGACTATTGCGGACCTAATCTTGAATCTTGACTCATAATTCTCAAACACGAGACCGAACCATCTAGGAAGGACAAAGACATCTTTTCGGGGTGGTAATTTTTCTTTTCTAGGATAATCTTCTTTATTTTTATTCATTGGGTTTACATTTTCCTTCTTGCTAACCATTTGAACCTTTTCCCTTCTTTTCAAGCCACATCTTTAGAACTTTGAGCTTTTTATTTATTTTTGTTCCATTTCTAGTTTTTGTGAAGCAAATTATCATGCAATTGGAGATTGTGGTATATGAGTTTGGATATTGGTTCTTTTTGTAAGCAAGCTTGTGTTTTGTGTATATTTTGTGAACAATGGCAAATGAATGATGGAAAAAGCCGTCCAAAGTTAAAAAGGCAAGGACATAATAAATGCAAAGTTGTAAGAGTCGTCCAAAGTTAAAAAAGGCAAGGACAATTGCTTTGAAAATATGAAAACAACAAAAAAAAGTGAAAATTAGAAAATTCAAAAATATTTTTATGTGAATTATTCTCCCTTTCTAAGCATTGAGGACAATGCTTCATTTAAGCTTGGGGGAGAAGCGTTTACACTTTTTGTATATATGTTTGTGAGTATAGCTTTGAATAAGCTTGGGGGTGTTAGTTTGTTTTTTTTGGTGACTACTTAATTGTGATTCTAAGAAAGGGCCCGTTCTTTGCTTCACTATTTGGATACCACAAAATTCTAAATTTTAAGCCTACCCTCACCCTTTTCCCCTTACGTTACAACAATTGGGAAAGACCTTCTGACCTTGAGGTTGAGTCACTTATCGGGGGAGGGCATTATGAGTTAAATCCTAAGGAGCGGGGATGCAAAGTGAAGATGTCGAGAAACCTTAAATCTATTTGTTTTTTCCTGTTCCTTCGAGGAACTATAGAGACGCTCACTAAAAGTAGATTTGCAGCTAATTGGGAGAACGTGCTAAAATGTTTTGAGATGAAACTGAATTGTGTTTCTTTAGTTCTCTATGCTTAGCATATCTTATGTTTCAATCAACCTTAGATATCTTAGAATGTGCAATCCATTATTTGTTTACAAAGATTTGCATTCACTTGTGCTTGTACATTTTGAAAAGTCCTTTCATGAACATTTGTTTTCTTTTCTTGTATTTTAGTTTCTTTTTCATGCTTTGCCTTGTTTGTATTATTACGAGAGTTATATGTTAATCTCTTAGGAAACCTTTATGAGAGCATCAGTCGTCCTCTAGGGCAATCTAGGGGTTTAAAAGGCTTGTCCTTAGTTGCTAAAATTGACCGTGATTCCTACGAAAGTGAGTTAGTGTATATTCTTGTCTCTTCTCTTCTTTTTGTTTGTTTGAATAAGCTCATAATTTCTCCCTTGGTTTTATTTTTCTCGAGGACAAGAAAAAGGTAAGCTTGGGGGTATTTGATGGGTGTCATAAATGGCACCCATTTGATGAGAATTTAGGTTGTTTTCTTCCTCTTTTCATGGCATTCATGTTCAATAAATGCCTAGTTTTATGCATTTGATCTTAGTTTTACCTTTCCTCTCTTATTTTGTAGCTTTTGTGCATTTTGTTGGTTTTTCTACTCTTTTCTCCTTTATTTTCTCTATTTTCATGGTTGTAGGTATTGTACGAGGTCCGAGTCTTGATATCGGTGATTTACTAAGGTGGAAGATGCTTTTGGAGCAAGCTCAAGGAAATTGGAAAGCTCAAGATGTAAGGAAGTGGATTCCCCAAATTCTGGCTCTTGCGCTCTCAAGATTTGCTCTCATGAAGATGGGGTGTTGAACCCTGTCAAGTGCTTTTTGGGACTGCCACTCTTAGTGTTCATCATCATCATATTGCGCGTTCACTTGAAGACCTTGCAAACGCACGAAGCCGCGAGTTGATCCGAAGAAACCCAGAAGAGCGCGGGCGCGTTGCCCTGCTGTGCGGGCGCGCACCTTCGCTGTGTGGGCGCTCCTCTGGGGGTTACGGCTTTGCTCTTTTTCGTTTCGCGCCTCTTATAAATACCCTTTTGAACCCAAGTTGGAGAGCAAGTTTCATTTTAGATTTTGATCATAATTTTAGCTTAGTTGAGAGCTTCTCTTTCTAGATTTAGGGTTAGTTTTAGGAGTAGATTTTAGAGAGGAAAAGTGAGGAATTTCAATGGTGATTGAGAGATTGAAGATTCAATGGTGACAATTGTGTTGGAGATCTTTTCTATTATCAATGAGCATTCTTAACTCTATCTCATTTTATTGCTTTGTTTGAGTTCATATTTGTTTGGTTTGATTTTGATGTTTGATGCCTGATTAGTGTAGTTGTTCTTCATATGTTGTTGATTCTTGATTTCTTTAGTTGTTAGTTGATTAGATGATGATGTTAGAGTAGTTGTTTGCTAAGGATTAGGTGAAACTTGTATGATTGATTGATTGTGCTTAATTTGGGGATAGTGTTGAATAATTGTTGAGATTAAAGTGATTAATGGAAGTTTTCATGTGTGTAATTTGATTAGGCCTTGAGAATTATGCTAGATTGCATTGTAGTTTCTAATGATACGGACCATTGATTTAGGAATTGCAATTGTCTATTGAGCTTGATTAGTGATGCTCCTAGTTAGAGTTTCTCGTAGTCGGCGCTAGTTTGACCTCTAAGAGATAGCTTGTTGACTCTTTTTATTGAGCTTGCCATTAGTCTTCACAACCATTGACTTGCATGTATTTTCGAGGTTCTACAATTTTCATGATTACTTGTTGATGCCCGTTCCTAGTGCTTTATTTGTTCGGATTATTTGTTTGGTAGTTGGTTAGTGTTCTCTCTTTATCTTTGGCTTCGACCTAGCTTAAGCGCATAATTGAGAACGCTTGAACATTACCGTTCCTTTGGGTTCGATCTTTAACTTCCCTCTATACTAGTATTTAGGTATGTTAAGTGTTTATAATGTTAGTTTGAATTAGGGAGGATTAGTTTCAGTGACCTAGTTCCACCTCTCGTCACATAACACAATAAAAAATTACAATTATACAAGCAATCAACCATACTAAATTAATACTTGAGTAATTAGTGACCACATAACTTTTAATGTTTAATCCTTTTTAATCTACCTCGCTGTCAAAGACACCTTAAACGCATATTGCGGCGCAATCCTATCCCTCGTTGTTACAAACACCTTAAGTGCATATAGGTGACGCAACATAATTTATTCCTGTGTACTAAGACACTTGACATCTTAATTCCGATGATGAAAGCATCAATTTAAATTATATGAACCATAATAAAATTCTCTTTCAATATTCCAAACCAAATAAAACATTTAGTTTAATTAAGTATGCTTTCAATTTTTCCAAAAATAAAAGTGTGGTTCATATTCATCATGCTAATATAATTATTTCCAACCACCATTCTGTCACAAATAATCTATGCTTCACAATTCAATCACCAACATCAACCATACAACCCTTTCCAGTAAATACCTACCATGATATTAATTGAAATTAATTAATCAAAACATAGCATATTCCTACAACATCAAATAAATACGCGAATTTACCTTGGATACGATCTTAATATTTTCACGACTACAGGAAATAATCTCCTACAATTCAAAATTACAAAGAGACATTAATTCCTATTCCTCCTGAAATCACTCATAAATCCTTTAAAATAAGCTGAATTTTAATTTCGAATCTAATGGAAGGTAGGATTCTAGGTCGTTGAAACTAAAATTCCTCCAATCAAACAAAATTTGTAACCAAACCTACACCTAGTAATAGGGCAAGTTTGGGTCGAACCATTAGGAATGGGGGGAAGTTTGCTATGGCCAAAGTCAAGCTATTTCGAAATATAAGAGGTAGTGTAGGTTATCAAAATTCAACTAAACAACAAAGTAAATCACAAAGTAAATCGATATATCAAAACACTAGGGATTTAGGATCCACATATACTTGCAATGAACACACACTAATCGGGTTGGAGATTGATTTATTCGAGTATTGCGAGGGAAGATAGACAATGCAATCAAAAGAGCTCGACAAGCTATCTCCTACAAGTCTAACTAGCGCCAACTACGAAAGACTCTACTAGGAACTTCACTAACCAAGCTCAATCGATAAATGTGAGCTACAAATCAATGGTCTCTATCGATGTAGACATACAATGTAATCTAGCATGAAGAACAAGGTTGATCACTCCTTCCAACCCCTACACATGCACAAAATCAATAACTCAATTTAATCACAATGATAAATCAATAAAAAAAACTCCCCAATTAGCTATGATCCATCACTAATACATGCTTCACCACATCCGTAGCTAGCAAACTACTCACAATCCATTAAATAAATCAAGAATAAGGCTATACTATTCATCAAATTTATCAACATCATTCTAATCAAACAAATCCAATCAAACAATCAATAAACTTGAACAATCAACAAAACAATTGAAATCAAAAGCTAAAAAAATTGAATAAAAGTATAAAGGATTCTTACAAACTTGATCAAATCAAAGGAAATGTACTAGAATTTAAACCAATTGCAACTATCATATATCACCAACCATCAACCTTCAAGTTTCTCTCCCTTTAAAATCTAAAATCTAGAGTGTCTCTCTCTAAGAAAATCAAACCTTATTCTAATTTTAAGCTCTCTCATTCCTTCCCTCTCCAAAAAATGAAGAAAAAACTATATATAGAAAAACTAACAAAGGATAAAGTAGTTAGTCGTCCCAAAAGAACCCGTATAGACGCGGCCCTTACTTTATAGGTGCACAACCGCAAAGAAAAGGGTACGGAATAGGGGCAGTAGAAGGTGCGGCTGCGCTAGGGCACCGCGTGCCCACGCCACTTGGCCGCGCGGCCATGCTTGTGTCGCCTGCGCCCGCGCTTGGGAGCTAGACAACCCTCTTCCCCTTCATCTTGATGCTCCTCGTGCACTCCACTTGGTGTGCTTGATGAACACGAAGCATGATAGATTCTAAGCACCTTGATAGTGGGTACAACACCAGAATTGGTGCCCCCACGGCATGAATGCACGACCTAAGGAAGCTTGGAACTTGCACATATCCAATCTTGGCCTTCAAATGGAAGACATTAAGCATTCCAATCAATGCAAAACCCGGGTGAGACCTCGGGAACGATCTTCCCCTGAAAATAAAAGAAAACAAACAAATAAAGGGGAAAAAGGCGAAATAAACCAAAAATAAATGAAAATGGAAAATCTACTAAGGAAAATGCAAACTAAATAAATAAAGGGAAAAAATAAGTAAAAGGGAATAAAAAGAGCAACAAAATAGAATGAAATCCACCCTAAAAGGGATCAAATGAGTGCCATAAATGACAATCATCAAATTCCCCTAAGTTAAACCTTAGCTCGTCTTTCAGCAAAACCATGCATGCAAGAATAAGGATGAAAGACTTGTTTAAATAAGAAAAAGAAAGACAAGAGATGAGAATATACACTAAAACACACTATCTTAGGAATCGCGGTTGTTTTTAGCTACAACAAGCCCTTTAAACCCCTAGGTTGCACTAGAGGATGAGTTAAGGTCTCGTAAGGGTTTCTTAAGAGGTTTACCCATAACTCTTTGAAGTAAAATGAGGAAAACTCATTCAAATAAAGGAAGGTAGATAAAAAATTCAAACATACAAGTGAATAAACACTTTTCTATATGATAGGGGTATGCATGCTCCAAGATATCTAAGGTTGATTGAAGCATAAGCTGTGCTAAGCATAGAGAACTATTGAGGCAAAATCCACTTTCTCCTAATGGCTTCAAATCTACCTTTAGTAAGTGTCTCAATGGTTTCTCGAAGGAACCGGAAAAGAATAAAGTTTTAGGCTACTCGACATCTCGGCTATTACACACCGCTCTATAAGCTTGCCCTTCATCTCCCTCCACCGACTAGTGACTCAACCACAAAGGTAAAAAGGTCTTGGAAAGAGTTGTAATATATAGGCGAGAAGGTTGAGGGTAGGCTATAATTTTGAATTTGGTGGTATACCTAAATCATAAAGCAAAGATTGGTCAAATCTCAACACCAAAACCAAATAATAACAAAACAAAAACACAACACCCCCAAGCTTATTCAAAGCTAAGAATCACAAACATATGTACAAAAAGCGTAAGAACGCTATCTCCCAAGCCAAAATAAAGCATTGTCCTCAATGCGTAAAATTGGGAGAAAGAAACTTGCATCAAAATATTTATTTGAATTTTTCATTTATCACTTTTTTTTACTTTTGCCAAAGCTATTGAATGTGCTTTGCTTTTCTAATTTTTTTCAAATTTTCATATTTTGCACTTTATTCATTGTCCTCGCCTCCTTTAATTATGGAAGACTTTTTTAACATTTGTATTTGCTTAATATTCACATAATATTTACAACACAAACTTGGTTTCATCTAAAGAACCAAACAATCATTCTCATCCACCAAACCTCCAACATAAGAGAACAAATTCTTCATAAAAACCAAATATGGGAATGAATATGAAACAAAAGGCTCAAGAACTAAACATATGGCTTGAAATGAAGGGTATATAGCTCAAATGGTTAGCAAGAAAGAAAATGAAAACCCAAAATAAATAAATGAAAACTATCCAAGTAAAATAACTACCCCGAAAAAATGCCTTTGTCCTTCCTAAATGGCGCGATCGCGATCTCGGGAGATGAAAGGCAAATTCTAGATAATGTACACAATAGCCAAGGATCCATGCGCCGCTCAAGCAAAATATGTAGAAGGCATGAAAAGAATGAAACCTCACAAGGTTGTAGCAAAAACTCACTATAGGCGTTAAATCCACTAAAGGAAGAAACTCCATCTTACCACAAACCTAAAGAATCCGGCTTCAAGGCCCTAAAAGGTCTAAAATGCTACCTTAGCATACCCTATCCCAGAGTCAACCATGGATACTATCAAAGCATGCACACAGACAAGACATAGGACGGCACATATTGTAATGTAAAATCTCGGATGGTAGTATGTCCAAACACAAGAGCTAAACAAGTATAAAGAAAATATAGCCTCAAAATCTTTTTGATTGTTTTTGTTTCATAAATGCAAGAAAAAGGAAAAGAAAAAAAGAGAAAAAGGAAAAACAAAAAAGAACTATGAAAAGAAAAACACAAGAATTCAAGCAAGATAAGTAAAACCCAATCGTCAAACAAGTGGTCATTCGGCAACATCGCCAATGACCCTAAACAAGCTAGGTGTTACAAGGCAAACATTTTTGAACAATCAACTCTTCCTAAACTAAACCTAATCTAAGGAATCAACAAATAAAAAGAAAGAGAAGAAATAGAAAGATCTCACTGGGTATTCCAAACAAAGCTAAAGACGATAAGCAAGAATAAATCCGTTGTTGGGTATATTTCAAGCATCCCACACTTGAGCCCCACTGTGATCATACACTTAAACATGGTGGCGTTGAAAGGGAAGGAAGTTAGAGTAAAAGAGTCGCCAACAATTTTTAGGAAGTTGTAAACCTTCACAAGGTGAAGGTTACACCCCTTAACAATCCTAGAGATCGTTAACTCCAATAGGTAAGGAACCATGACTGGATGTTCAGGGATAAAGGTACAAATCCGACCTAAACGAAATTGAACCTGTACTAAAAATAGGCCTCTACTTTATTCTTCTCGTATTCATGTGCGCATTTTGACTAACATACAATCAATAGATTAACCCTAAATCTATTTATCTATGTTGGTTGAATATTAATGCACAAACAAAACTATTATTGGCGATCACTTGAATTATAATCATATTAGCCTAAACAAAATTATTAATTATCTTATTAAGCGTGATTACAAGTACAAATTCCCTTTAAACATGCATAATAGGTGTGATCAAGAAATAGCAATAAATCAAGCAACATAATACTAATAAAAATAATCATAATAACAATAAAGCATAATAATATTAGTAAACCTTAGGCAAGATACTAACAACATTAATAAATAACCCTAGCATGTCACTAAACATTAAAGATCAATTAGTTCTAACATGATATTAGGAAAGAAATAGAAAGCATCATAATAATATCAGAAAATAATAGTTAACCCTAAACATGATACTAGGAAGCAATAAAACATCTTAACATGATACTAGGAATAAAAATAATCAAAGCATGATTTGTATATAAAAGGAATAATAATTTACTTACTTGGATGCCTCGTATATCTTTTTAATAACAAAATACACGCGTTCGTAACTTCAAGGAAAATATAAAATCAAAACAATTAAATTAAATAATTGAAATAAAGATTTGGGACCAAATTCTCAGAAATTATCAACCTTTCACGTCTAGGGTGAAGGCAACTTCGAACTTGGTTAAGTGTGTCTAAGAACTTGTGAATGTGGAATTTTTTATTTTGTAAAAAAAGGAAAGATTAGAAAAAGAATAGGGAGAGAATAAGCTTCTAGCTTTTAGAGAGAAGAATAAAAATTAAATGATGATTGCAAATGATGAAAAACGGGGAAAATATGGCCCCAACTTATAGAAAAAATAGTCCGGAAACGATAGAAAAGAGTTCCAGACCCATTCGGAATAAAAACCTCCTATCACCTACGACAGGAGTTAGCGCCAAACGACAGGTATTAGCGCCAGGCGACAAACCTATCGTTTTGCGTTGGGACATCTTTTTACAGACTTTTTTTTTTATCATTTCTTTTGTTACAAAAGTCCAAATAAGTCGTATAATATGTTGTTGGAAAGATCTTGAAGTCTTCTTTACAACCCAATAAGAATCAGATTAAAATCTTTTGTACATAAAAAGATAAGGCCGAAATAGTAAAAGGATGTCAGTTTTGGATATAGTTTCGTATTCCTTTCATATCTTTTTCGTTATAGCTCGGAATTAATATTATAATATATCATTGGAAATATAATTTCAAGACATATCCAACCATATAAGATTTAGATAAAGATTATGAGGCACGAAAATAATATATGACTTTCTTTGAACATCTTTAAATTTAAATAGAATTAGGACTTAAAAACTTAAATTAAATAATTGAAATAGGGATTGGGACCAAACCCTCAAAATATCAAACCTTTCACGTCTAGGGCGAAGGTAACTTCAAATTTGGATAGGTGTGTCTAGATCTTGTGAATGCGGAATTTTGTTTGTAAAAGGTTGGTTTAGAAAGAAAGAGAGAGCATCAAGAAATTCTTGATGAGAGTTGGTGATTAAAACCGGAGGTCTAAGAACGCTATTTATAATGAAATAGTCCGGAATTGATAAAAACAAATCAGAGTTTGAAAAGGAATAAAACACGTCTCTGTCGCTTGGTGACAGCCTGACGTTTGGCGCTACAGAAGGTATTTTCACGCGTTTTCTATTTTTTTTATAAAATTAAGTCGTTAAAGTCCGTACGAAGGGTAAAATCTTAATTTTACATAAAACACTTCTTTTATTCCAAATAAAACTCATAAAACTTAATTACCAATCCTAATACCATTAGGATTCAAAAGATCTTTATAGAAGATTTTAGAAAACTATAATAAATCCTAATTACATTAGGAATAATAACTCATAATAGGCCCTCCTCTAGATCATTGGGCCGCATATGAGAACCAAATCGGGCCCAGTTTAATAATTTGGCCATAACTTCCTCATTATTCATCGAAATTGGGCTTATAATATATCGTTGGAAAGCTCTTTTCGATCCCAATCCAACTACTCCATTATTTAACCCTTGTTATGGACCAAAATAAACTAGATTTTCTACTTCATAAAATAGAGTAGGTTTTCGAAAACAGAAAGAGAGTTTTTTTCTTAATAAAAACTAAACGTAACATTTGACTTTCCACACTTTCACTTCATTCGATTATGATTCGACGCGAAAGGTATTCTTAACTGGGTCTAGTTTTGGGGAGACACAAATGGGTGTCTACAGAAGCCCCCACTTTGACTGAGTTTTGAGAAACGCAAGTTTTGAAAACAAAAGTCAAATTACCGATAGGGACGGAGAATGATTCAAAACGTTCTACGATCCCAAATAATTCTTTGATACCTACAAACTAGCGTTAGTTAAAACAGATAAGAGAGTTGAGAAACACGTATCTTGCACTGTGGAGCACACGTCTCTGGAGGTAACTGATTTGTGTTGCATTTGTTGTTGTGACAACCTTCCACAAGCTAGGGAACGCTATCTTGTTTCTTTAACAATCTTTTTCAAGCTAGAGGATACCGCCTGAATACCGCTACGTTTGTAACCGCCTCCATTTCCGCTGTAATAGTATTCTACAAGCTAAAGAACACTATCGCAGACTGCTTCACTTGAAACGATCTTCTACCGCCTTGTGACCATCTTCCGCAAGCTAGGACACATGATCGAAGATGATTTTGCTTAAAATCACCTCTAGTTGTTTGTGACAACTCTCCACAAGCTACGGAATACTGTCGAAGACACCTTCGCTTGAAGTCATCCTCATTTGTTGCGATAATACTCTTAAGAATATCACCGAAGATCAAAGCTTGTCGATCCTTTAAAAGTTCGCTTGAACTTTTGCCTTTGCTATGCCAGTGTGTCGGCGATTTTGCTGCTTGTGAACCAGTACGTCAATGCTTCTGCTGTTTATGACCATTATGTCGGTACCTTTGCAATGAGCCAATGTTTAGGCGCTTTAAGCTAAATGAGACGATCATTTATCAGGTTGATCACTTAATGTAATTGTAATCGTGCCGATTAATAAATCATGTCAAGTTGCTTAGAGGGGCTAACTTGCGTACCAAGGAACCCAAACTACTACACGAGGTCCAAATAACCGTTCTACGAGGCCTCACGTTTTGTCGCCGCTCCAGCGGCTGCTGGAAGTTGTTGTCGCCGCAATTTCTTCGACTCTGTCGCTAAGCGACAGATTTTTCGTGAGACGCTGCTTTCGGGATTTTCGAACAAATCACCTTTCTTCCTCATTTTGCCGCAAATACTGTTATTTTCTCGTGAATCGCCTCAAGCTTCAATCTACTCGTTCTTGATCATTTCTCAACCAAATTCGCTCAAACTTTTTTTAAATCAAAGCTTAGTTCATCTAGTTTACTGATCTATGTAAGTTTTCTTCAAAATCACTCGAATTTTGCTGAATTTTTACATGTTAACTCACGAATTTTCTGGAAATTCAAAAATTCATATTGCTTAATTTGCTTTGTTTGTCAAATTTTATGTCATGAAATTGCTAGATTATGTTTGTATAATGCCTTGGGAGTATTTTGAGACTTGTTTGACTCAATTTGGTGGAGAAACGAACAATTCATCATTGTTGAACCCCTTGAGGTTTTGAGAACAATCGAGGTTGTTATTCGCGTTTTTTTCTAGCTATTGTCACAATAATTGTCATAGTTTTGCAAGAAATTGTCATAGTTTTACAAGAAATTGTTTGATAGCTTGAAAATGCCATATATGCTTGAATTGAAATCGTGCTCTGTTTTAGTACTACGTACCGTGTTTTTATTTGCAAACATAGTATCATGCGACTAGGCGTACCTTAGATATTATAGAGCCTTAATTTTTGTTAATTTGCATAATGTAGTATGGCTAGACAACGCGGTTCCGGCTCCCGGTCTAGAGACACTCGACGGGAGCACAAGCCCGTTGATGAGGGCGAGGAGCCATCTACCTCTCTTGGTCCCTTCCCAGAGTGGGATGAGCGGACCTTGTTTTTCGTTCCCAAGCACCACATTTTTGAGCGGGTGCATCGTGGGATTACTAGCGGAAGGACAGGTAGCCATGCTCTGGCAACGAGTCAATTGGCTACTTGTACGACAAGTATTTCCGCAACGATGAGGGGTTGCGACGGCTTTGGGAGTCTTGCGGATTGATTTCCCTATTGCGGGCCACTCAGGCCATGTACTCGTTTGACGCAAGGCACCATGTAGTTCGTGCTTTGGTGGAGTTCTTCTAGGACACCACCAACACCTTTCACTTTCCCTGGGGCAAGATGACTATCACCTCTGTCGACTTCAGTCTCATCTCGGGACTGGAGTTCCGCTCGAGTGCTCTACCATTCGATAGTACTATTTTTGCCCTTTCTTTGATAGTCGAGGAGATACTGGGTCCGATCACTATTCGGGCCCGTGCCGAGGTCGAGCCGTCTCGACTTAGCGCTCATTGTATCCGCCGGTCTACTCTGGCGATGGATTTCGAGGATGATGCGACCACTAGTGAGCAGCGGTGCACATCTTTGTTCTTATCTTGCACTTAGGGACTTTTTCCTTAACAAAGGTAGTCGGGGTACTTCTCTACTACCTTCCTGCTCTCCGCGACCTTCAGCTGGTCGGGACCTATGACTGGGCCAGCTTGGCCTATGCTGATTTCCTGCGGGGCTTGCAAGATTTCTGTCGTCACAGAGCTCCCACAGGAAACATCGCACTCTCCAGCTTCTGGAGAATCGTAGAGATATACTTTATCCCCTTTTAAAGTTAGATCTAGATTCCTACTAGCATTTGCTAATATTCTTCTCTCTTTGTTCATAGATTTGGTTCTACGAGCACTTTCCTTCGCTAGCGCCGGCGAGACCATCTCCTCGCGAGCTCCCTGGTTGGCGCATGTTGGGGAGGTCGCATTAGTAATCAGGCGACTACTGCCCATGTCCGAGAGCTGATCTTCTCGGTATGTTCTTAGATGCTTTTCCTTTCTTTATTGCCTTTTGAGAGACTCTTATCTCACGCGCGTATTTTGCAGGAGCCCGAGGTAGTATATCGGCCATAGGTTGGTGTACCTCTGTGAGAGAGTGGTTTTTCTACACTCTTCGGTGATTTTTGTCGTCCCTTCTCCTTTGCCTCGCCACATGTAACATGATGCAATGCTCATCAACTTGGCGGAGAGGTCGCCTGCAAGTACCCCTTAGCGATCTCATGCTAGCTCGTGGCGGTGCTACGAGGAGGAATTGCTGCCATTGCAAGCTCCGACCCCTGTTTTATCTAAGGAGGTGGCAGTATGCTTTTTATCTTTTAGTTCTTTGCTAGGTAGCCTCCAATTAGACCTTAATCACATAGATTTGCTTTTTTTTTGTTTTTGCTAGGCTGAGCCTGCTAAGTTCGTTCCTCCTTGGATGCCATAAGCTATTAAGGGACATACAACCCCGTTGAGGAGATGATTCCTCCGGCTCCTGAGAATCAGCGCTTCGTCGACCGATCTATTCCTCGTCACCAGACTCGGGTGAGTTACTTGCTTATAGTTTTTTTGTTTATACTTGTCTTGTATTGTTACTGACTTTGTTATTGACAGTTCTCACGCGAGGTGGTGACAGCGATGGCGAGGTGCATAGAGGCCTTTCGGAATCATCTGGTGAGGATGAGGAACATACCTTCCCTGTCGTCGTGACGACACTGCTCAGGAGGTAACTTTTTTCTTTTATTTTGTATTGTTTATCCTCCTGTTTTCTTTGTTTTCGACTTGATTTAATTTTGTAGAACAGCCTATCCCATCACGTACTCGGACGAGAAACGAGGCTAGGAGGGATCCGTCTAGGTCTTTCTCGAGGCGTCGCCGCACTACTTTTGGTGGCCGAGGTGGCCGATCTGATGCTACTCGAACCGAGGCAGTGGGGGGCTCGGATTTTTACTCTGAGGGTGCACAAACTAAACCGATCGGCCAAGGAGGCGCGACACTGGCTCCTCCGGTAGGTGGTGGGACATACGAGTTAAGCTCGTTGTCGCTGCAGCCTCCGCAGCCTTAGCCTTTGTTGATTCAGCACCAGGGTGAGCCTAGTGGACTGGCCCTGAGTTGAGGTTTCCAACTCCTGGCGAGTCTGGAGCTGGTGAGGAGCGTACTCCTCGGTCTTCGATGTTCTTCGACATGATGAACATCCCTCATCATCTACGCCCTCCAGCACTGTAGTTGTACCTGTGTTTTATTTCATTTTGACTTTTGTAGGACTTTGCCGATTGTATTATGACTCATTTATTAGACATATTTGTATATACAAACTATTATCTATTATGACTGTTTTATCTTTGCATTTTATTTTTCATTTTATGTGCATATGTGTGCATGCAAAATTTTGTGACTAATTTTGCGCAAATATTTCTATCATTTTTATTATTAATGGAGGGTATCTGACTTTCTCCCCCAAAAAAGAAAAAATGAAAAATAAATCGTACTGAAAATGATCCTAAATTTAATCAAGCTTGAAAAAATTCAAAAGGGAAAAATTGTAAAGTCATTATACGAATTCGAATCATGGTCAGAAAAACGCGGTTTGCATAGCGCGCTAAGCTTATATTGTAGCGTCATTTGCCGCCATGCGCTTCACTTTGTCGCCAAGCGATGCTTCTGTCATCAAGCGACAGACTCTATCGCCAGGCGACAGGTTTGTCGTCTGGCGCTGCAGTGCGTTGCCTTCGAATCCATTCAAGAGTCGAACTGCATCCTTTTTATACATAAATAGCCCCCTAATCTGCCGATTTTCTGTATAATTCGACAAAATTAATTATTAATCTTAGCTTCTCTACAAGTAATCATGTTTTTAGTCACTAAGAGTTTTAGTGATTTTACTCGTGAATGGTGTCGGTCTGTAACTGCTAAAGAGAGAAAAGAACTCGACTTTTTTCACATGGGTGGTATTTATGGTATTAAGGGGGTGGATCTTGACATAGATTTTATCCATACCGCCTTAGAATATTGGGATATAGATACACATTGCTTTAGACTAGGCTGTGATGAAATTAGCCCTTTGCCGGAAGAATTTGGTGCCATTCTAGGCTCTCTTTCCTTAGATCTTGCGGTAATTCCTAGAGTGAATGAGTATTATTATAAAGATTTTGAGCGCTTCTTTAATTTAAAAGACAGAAATCTAATAAATATTGTAGATTGTAGCGTAGTTAATATAAAAGAATTTGTACGCTACTACCTTGATAGACCATATTATGAGTCTTTTCATGTTTATAGAAGAAGGACTTTTCTCATTTGCATGCTTAACCAATATCTTCTAATTAGTGGTAGAAATAATGAAGGTCAAGCAATTATAATATCTTTCTTGGAACAAATTGAATCTGAAAGGAATCCCACGCCATTAATTGTTGGAAAGACTATGCTTAGTCTAGATAAATTAAAGAAAAATTCAAAAGCACCTTTTCGGGGCTCTCTAATTTTATTAGAGGTAGAAAAATTCAAAAACATATTTTTATATAGTAATACTAATTATTTGGATTGAATATTTTTGCAGATGTGGCTAATGGCGACACTAGAATTAATTAGTTATCCTAATAATATTGAAAAATACGCTCTAAATTTCTCAAAGATGGGTCGCCATGAGTGGAGAAAAATATTTGCCTCTTGTAACTTTGCTATCAAGTGGGTCGTCCCATGGTGGAAAATTGAGAAGATGGTTGGTGTCAACAAGCAACCCTTCTGCCGTCTTCGAAGCTTGACCAAGATGACTTTTTATTATCCTTGCAGGGTTAAAAGTCAGTACGGTCTACTTCAAACAATTCCTTCTGGGGATCTCCATCGTCCTTATGAATTCCCTATTTCACAAGAAGTAGAGAAGTTTGACACATATTGGAGTGTTAGGCCTTTATGGGAAGTGATTACCCAAAAGGTTCCTCCTTCATTACCCAATAATGTGAAGAATTGGCTTCTTAATAAGCCTACAAAGGACATGAAGAAAAATCAGAGTAGAACCAATGTGAAGAACCGTCTAGGTGACAAAGTAAATCCAGTGAAAGAACGCTTGGGTGAAAAAGTTGAATTCAAAACACCTATGACGCCTAAAAAGAAAGACACTACTAAGGACAAAGAGAAAAGAAAAGCTGACTCTTCAGAAAAGAAAGCTTGTGTAGAAAGAAACATGGAGTCCTAGCTAAGGGAGAAACCATTTATTCTAAAATTGAATTTAGGTCCTCTAAAGGATGTGTAGTAGTTAAAGTCATGGATGATGAAGAAGACACAGACAAGAATATGAAAAGAGCAAAGAAAGAGAAGAAAGATTGAAGCGTTGCTTAACGTCCAATTTATTAGACTAGTTTAAATTTTAAGTCAATTTATTTTATTAAGCTTTTATTTAAATTCCATCAATTGTGATTTTTACTTTATCTTATTAATGCAATTTCAGCTTTTTAATTAAATAAATTTTCATTTAATTTGTTAATGCAATGAAAACAATTTAAATTATTTTCCAAAAAATTTCTCGAGTACAGAAGTCGAAAATATTCCGAAATACACCGAAATTTGCTCAATATTCGCAAAAAACTGGCGTCGCAATTTTAAGTCTGTCGCCAGACGTTGCTTTCTGTCGCCGGGCGACAGGCTTTGTCGCCTTGTGCTTCAGTCTGTCGTTTGGCGACAGACTTCTTTCTGTTGCACTGATTTTACGTCAAATTATTATTGATGCTGGGATGCGAGGTTTGCGAAAAATAAAGTGGCCGCACCCTGTAAAGGGTTGCCTACGTATCCTTTCCTAAGGGATCATGCTAAACGTAGCTCTCTTGAGTGTCCTACTCAAGTAATTATGGGTAGTACTTTTTAAGTTGGTTAAGGTTCGTCATGTTTGAGAACTCATTGCCATCCATATCAGTTACTTTTGCTGCACCTCCTGACAGAATGGTTTTGACGATATATGGTCTGGACCAATCAAGCCTAAATTTGCCTATTGGATCCAAAACATTTTTCCTTTATGTTTTTAACACCAAGTCTCCTACTTTGATGTTTCTTGTCTTGACCTTCTTATTAAAGTGTCTAGCCATACGGGTTTGATAGCATTGGGTATGATGTAGCGCTTCTAGTCACTTTTTATGGAGTAGAATTAGCTCTTCATATCTTGCCCTAGTCCATTTGACTTCATCGAGTTTACTTTCTAATGCAATGCGTAGAGACGGTATCTCTAGCTCTACAGGTTGTTCGACATCCATTCCATAAACCAAGGAGAATGAAGTATTTCATGTTAATTTGCGAAGTGACGTGTGATAACCCCAAAGTGCGAAATGGAGTTTGTCAGGCAAATCCTTGTAGTTTTCTGTCATTTTCTCGATAATAGTCTTTAAATATTTGTTAGCCGCCTCAATTGCTCCATTTGCTTGCGGTCTATAATAGTCTTGCCAATGTATCAGCAAATTGGTTTTCCACTCTAGGTAGATAGGTGTATTCTACCTTTTCCAACTGGTTGGTGAGAGTTTCCAGATAAGTTTGGTTAAGGGCTAAACTTTCACTCCTTACTTTCCATCTTTTAGATATTTTATTGATGATCAAAGAAGAGTCTCCGAATATTCGCAGTTTCTTTACTCCCAACGCCAAAGCTGTTTCGAGGCCTACCACGCATGCTTCGTATTTAGCCGCGTTGTTGGTAACATTGAAATTTAACTTTATGAAGATTGGAACATACTCTTCTTTAGGTGATACTAATAATACTCCAACGCCACATCCCTTTTGGTTTGAGGCTCCGTCGAAGTATAAAGTCCGAGTATCATCTTCAGTGACAATCAAGTCTTCATCTAGAAACTTGTTGTCATGTATTGGTGCCGAATCTTCTATTGGGAAATCTGCTAAGAAGTCCGAGACCATGGATCCTTTAATGGCCTTTTGAGGCATGAATCTCACATCAAATTGGGCTAGGTTAACTATCCACCTTGATATGTGCCCATTAAGTTTAGATTTTTTGAACAAATACTTAAGTGGATCCATTCGAAAAAACTACAAAGACTGTATGCACGAGCATGTTATGTCTTAACTTGGTTGTGGCCCACACTAATGCGAGGCACAATTTCTCAAGCGGTGTGTAGCGTACTTCATATTCGAGCATTTTCTTGCTTAGGTAGTGGATTGCATTTTCCTTTCCTTCTACTTCTTGCGCAAGCATAGCCCCCATTGTCTCTTTGGTGACTGTTAAGTACAACCTAAGAGGAATCCCTGGAAGGGCTGGTGCTAATATGGGAGGATTTGCGAGATAGGCTTTGATATTTTCAAAGGCTTTTTGACATTCAACGTCTCATATTACTAGCACATTCTTTTTAGTTTCTTGAATATTGGTTCACATGTCGTTGTTAGCTTCGATATGAACCTACTTATATATTGCAACCGGCCAATAAATCCTCGAATTTATATCTCGTTTTTAGGCGGTGGCATTGACATAATCGCCTTGAGCTTGGTTGGGTCTATCTTAAGGTTATTTGATGTCCTGGGAAATCCTTTGATTTCACGATCATATCGTCCACATATACCTCAACCAATTTGTGCATCATGTCATGTAGTAGGGCAGTTGCTGCTCGTTGGTAAGTGGCACCCGCGTTTTTCAACCCGAATGGCACATGTCATGTACATCATGTTTTCTCCATGTCTTCTTCCGCATGAGAATCTGGTTGTACCCTGCGTATCCATCCATAAATGATAGAAGCGCGTGATGTTCTGTATTATTTACTAAGATGTCGATGTGTGGTAAAGGGAAGTCGTCCTTTGGACTTGCCTTATTTAAATCTTGATACTCGACACACATTCTTACCCTTCCATCCTTCTTTGGAACTGGGACCACGTTTGCTACCCATTAAGGGTATTTGGATACCCTGATACAACCTGCAGTTATTTGCTTTTGAACTTCTTCTTTTATTTTAAGAGCTACGTCGGGTTTCATTCGACGTAACTTTTGTTTTACAGGTTTCATTCCTAGAATTAGTGATATAGTGTGTTGAGCTATTTCTCTATTAATACCTGGCATATCTTCATATGACCGAGCAGATACATCGATAAATTTCTTAAGTAGATTAATTAAATCGGTTCTTTCATCTTCATTAAGCGTTATTCCGATTTTAACTTCTCTTTTAATGGTTTTATCATTTGTGATTTCAACCGTTTCAGTATCCTCAATTACCAGTGTTTTCTTTTTGAATGTTTCCATTGATTTAATAATTTCTTTGTCATTTTCATTGTTAGTTAAGCAATGCTCGTCATCTTGAGTTAGAGAATAACACGAGAAGTAAGAGGAAGAAGACATGTCATTAAACTCATAAATCATTACATCAAATAAAGAAATGTCTTCAGGGACTTGATTACTAACTATCCTAGGAGTGGATGCTAAAATAGAAGAATTATAAGAAGAAGGTGCTACAGCTAAGGACTTAGAAGACTCTATAGGAAAAGACTCTGACTCTGACTCAGACTCAGACGACTCTTCAAACATTGGTCCTTGTCCTGTTGTTACAGAGATCTTTCTTCCACTCGGAGTATCACCTTGACCGTCTTGCGCCATCCTTGCACTACACCCTTAGCTGGATTGGTGAGCTTTGAACGGACGAAATTCTCGCTTTGTACAACCATTTGAATGAGTGAGGAGTTGTCCTCTATATACTTTGACTCATCCTTCTCGCGCCCAAAGAGGATTCCCATGACATTAAAGTCAAAGCAGGTGGGTGCTTTCTCCTTGTGAATAGTAGTTGGGATCTCATATAGAAAGTAGCAATCCTGAAATATTTCTAACCCAGATTATCTTATGCCATTTACAACAAAGGGCTCGGGAAATTCGTAGCATGGATCGTCCTCTCCTTCTCTTATAAACTGTTCATTGAGAGTAAGAGGATATTGGGCCATTGGGATCACTTTCTTTTGGGTACGAGTGTTCCTATGCGCTTTAGTCTTTTCCTGGGCTCGCTTTAGATCTTCTAGAGTCGGTTCAAAACCAAGTCCGAAAATATCTCATTTAGGGAGGCCAGGTAATTCCATTTGCTTTGTTATCTCCTTCTTTTTTCCTAGAGTCACTCCAGGAAAGTTTCCCTGTTTCTTAAGAATAACATTTACCGTAATATTAGAGTGGGGGTCATTGCAAAGAAGGGTCTTTTCATCTTCCTCGATTAAGGAGACCTCTTTATTAAAGCCTCATAAATCTTCATCATTCTCATCGTGCTCTACATTAATAATCGAATTTTCAACAGCCTTAATCCTCATGGGTGAAGCATCGATTGTAATAGGAATCCCTCTAACTATAGCCTTTACTTGCTGATGAAGGGATGAAGGGACGGCCTTAAGGTCATGAAGCCAAGGGTGTCCTAACAATAAGTTGAAGGAAGCTTTAATATCCACTACTTGGAAAGTAGTGACATTTTCTATTGTTGCCGCCGTTACATTCATGGTAATCTTTCCAAGAGCTTGGCGACGAGTATTGTCGTAGGCTCTTATTCCTTGTGTTGACAGGGTTAAATCTTCATCCCTTATGCCTAGAATCCTCGCAGTTCTAAGTGGACAAACATTGATTTCGGATCCATTATCTACAAGAGTCATTGGGACATTCATTCTCTTGTAGACTACTGTGAGGTTTAGAGCCTTGTAATGCTTGTTACATTACGGAGGTAAATCCTTGATAGGACTAGGGAGATCACTCGTGAGAAAGTTAGCCAACCCCTCAGGAGTGGTTTCGGAGTCTATCCCTATCTTGTCCAAGGCGTTCATTACCGCCAACCTATGTTCTCAGGATGTAGCTAAAAGTTTCCATACATTCATTTCGATCTTGGTCATCTTGAATTTTTGACAACGTCATTGTCCTCTATAATCGGTATGGGAACTTGTTGCATGGTACAAATAGGTTGTGTTGAGATGGGAGGTTGCATTCTCCCAGACCTTGTGAGGACGTCTATGGGTTAATCTTCGTCATCTCAAAAATCTCTTACTGGATATATGACTGAAAGTGGAGATTCTTTTATATCCTTAAGATAGACGTCTTCATCATCGTTGTCCCAAACCCCATTGATGCTAATATCTTGTTCTTATGGAATTTGGACTAGCTTCTTGTTATCAATCAGATTTTGAATCAAATCTTTAAATTTAAAACAGTTCTCGATAGTATGCCCCCCTAATTGATGATATGGACAATAGAACCTATTTGTCCTCTTTAATGACTCAAATGGTCTCGGTTTGAGAGGTTTAATCTTACCACTCTCGGAGAGCATTTAAAACATATTAGAATAGGAAGTCCCAATTTGCAAGTCTTATTAATCCTCTTGGGTGTGTCAATTACTTGAAGAGAAAATGGCTTTTTCTCCATAGGTGGAATTTTAACATGTTTGTTTTGAACCACCTTTTCTTGTATCTTCACGAATTCAATAGCTTCACACAACAAGTCTATTCCCTCCCACATTGATCGTATGAGATTCCATACTATTTCCTTAGTTGCAGGTTCTTGCCCATGAGGAAAGTCACTCATGGCATCCAAAAAGGTTTCCTCCTGTTCTTCAATAGCATGAATTTCTTCAATTGGTTTAATGAGGGATGAGGGATCAGCATGGTCTTCCTCATCAGAGATAGCCAAAGAAACAGAAAGGGGTGCACTGTTGATACTTGGCTTCTTGCTTGCAGGGGGAAATGGAAGCTTACTGCTGTCAATTAAATCTTGGATAGCTTCCTTAAGCTTCCAACAGTTTTCAATGAGATGGCCGCTGCCTTGGTGATATTTGCAATGTGCGTTTGGATTCCAGTTAGATGTTCTGTTTTCAACAGGTGGATCCCCAAATAGTCCAATATGAGTTATAAGACCTTTTTCATGTAATCGGTCGAATGCGGTGTCATAACTCTTACCAATAGGAGTAAAGTTTCTCCTAAATGGTTTCTTTTGTCCTTGGTTGTTCATAGCAAGGACTTCACTTAAATAAAAGGTGCTAACATTATTTGAGTGGATGGTTTTTCAAGAAGAAGGATTGTAGTTCTTCTTACCTTTCTAGCCACTGTTGGAGTTATTATTATTGACATCTTTTTGTTTGGAAAGGTGGTCTTCAATGTTAATTCCAATGTCATAGACGGCCTTGAAGGTATGCAAGTTGTTTTGGTACTTAAGATGCTTGGAGTACTTTTCTTGGAGGTTCTTAATGAACATCCTCACATATTCCTTTTCACTGGGTACTTCAATCATCTTAGCAGAAGTTTCTCTCCATTTTTTAAAGAAAGAAGTGAAGCCTTCATTCTCTTTTTTTAAAGTATTTCAAGTTTTCTATGATCAGTTTCAACTTGAGTATTACATTTATACCTATCAATGAAAGAGTTTACAATAGATTCCCAAGTAGAGGTTTTCTCTTTGTCAAGGAAAAAGAACCATTGTTGACAAACGGTTTTAAGAGATAAAGAAAATAAAGAATGAAAGATTTTCCTATCAATCCCCTTAATATTCATTATAGTCTCAAAGTTAAATAGAAATATGGGTCCAAACAAATGTGGTTTACTTGGAGGATTAATATTCGACATACCCCCCTAAAAAAATGATGGAAAAAAACACGCGCATAAAAGACTCTCTAGACATGGTCAAAGTGTAGATATTGTGTGCTTTATCTGTGAGTGCAACTGACATGCTTTGACTCTTGTGAATGACCATGGGACTAAGTGTTTAGACTCAATTAAGGACTAAATATAGTTACTGCCATTAAAAAAATAACCAAACTGATTAATAAACTGTTTAATTAGACTCGTCGTGATGACTCGAGTAAAAAATCTGAACTGTCGCCAAAGCAACATGACTGTCGCCGCACACTGCAGTGTAGCGCCAGACGACAAAATTGTCGTACAGCGTTGCACAGCAGCATTCGGCTGCAGCCTAGACTTTAGTTCCATTACTGAAACATTAATCTAGGACTGCTTTCAGTGTTTTACTCTACGGGGACAGGCCTAAAGTTATACTAAGGCCCCGTTCTTTAGAGCTGCTCTGCTCTGCTCTACTCTGCTCTACTTTACTCTTCTCTGCTAAGCCCTGCTCTGCTCTGCTCAAATCGAATCTGCTCTGCTCTGCTCTGCTCTCCTCTGCTCTATTTTCAAATAATAATTAATATTCAATAATAATAATTATTTCAATATTCTACTTTTAATTTCAATCAATATTAATGTTTTATTATTATTTTTATGATTAATATTATTGTTGATATTATTATTATTATTATTATTATTATTATTATTATTATGATTATTATTATTATTATTATTATTATTATTATTATTAATTTTTTTATTATTATTAATTTTTTTGATTATAAATTATTATTATTAATTATTATTATTATTATTATTATTATTATTATTATTATTATTATTATTATTATTATTATTATTATTATTATTATTATTATTATTATTATTATTATTATTATTATTATTATTATTATTATTATTATTATTATTATTATTATTATTATTATTATTATTATTATTATTATTATTATTATTATTATTCTTGTTGTTGTTGTTGTTGTTAGGAAAGTTATTATTATTCCCTACAAATATTTTAAAAGAAACCTAGAAGTATTAAAATTATCATATAGTAGAAGGTAATGAACTTGTAATATTTTATAATTTTATTATTTATAATATCCCACATCATAAATGAATTTGTTTATAAGAAAGTATTAAAATGGGGATCCTAAGAAAACTAAATTACAGGTTACAGTTATCATAGTTTTTTGTTATATAGAAAAAAGAGATTTGACTTGTCTTTGTCATAGGGAAGTTTACAAATTTTTTGGTAACGTAAATTGGTTGACTAAATTGAAATGAAAATTATCATTTCATATTTCAATATTCCAAACTACTATGGGTAACACCTCTATGTTCCTATATAAAACAACTTCTTATTGTCATAATTTCCACACTCTAAATCAAGTTCCTACAATATTTTTCTCCTCATCTTTTCAATAGGTTGTTTGTCTATAATCTCCATCATAGGTAAACACTCTATAATCTTCATCATAGGTAAATACTTCAACACTCCATCATAGGTAATTTTACCAAACAAGTAACAAATCATTGGAATGATTTGAGGAATAAATTCAAAGTTTGGACTGAGATGCAACTCATTTGGACTGACCTTAAATTTGATTCTATTACCGGGTGTCCTCTGATTGAACAAGATGATAAGTGGATGCTATTTGGGAAGGTATGACATGTTTTAAACAAGTTTTTATTATTATTGGTACATTGTTGGTTACTTTATTAAATATATTTTATCTAAATTAAATCTTGTTTTTGCAGAAACATAAAAAATATACTTGGAATATTCATTTTATCTAAACAAGTTTTTATTATTATTGGTACATTGCCACATGCACACTACATAATTTTATTCGGATGCATAAGCATGGCATACTAATCATTCAACATGATGCGAATATAGGAGCTGCAGATTTAACTATGTATGCACAATGGCGCAAAGATAGTATGGACATAGTTAGACATGATATAGCACTTCAAATTTGGAGGGCTAACCGATCGGAAAGCGACAATGAAGGTGATAACAACCAAGATCAAAGCAACAATGAAGATGATGAGAATGCCAATCATATGGAAGTGGATGGTTAATTATGCACGATGTTAGACGCTAATATAATTATATTCCTATTTTGATATGCGGTTGTAGTCATTTGAAAATGTTAAGTTGTACTGTTTTATCTTTCTACTATTAACATATGTTAAATATGATACCCATTTATTTATAATAATAATAATAACAACAACAACAACAACATTGATAATAATAATAATAATAATAATAATAATAATAATAATAATAATAATAATAATAATAATAATAACAACAACAACAACATTAATAATAGTAAAATTAATAATAGTATTAATAATAACACCATTAATGATAGTATTAATAATAATGTTGAAATCTGCTCTACTCGGCTCGGCTCTGCTCTGCTCAAAAGAAATCTGCTCTGCTCTGCTGACCCCTGCTCTGCTCTACCCAGAACCTCAAAAGAACAGGGCCTAAGTCAGTTTTGATTAATTTATTAAACTTTAATTACTCAAATCAATTAATTGATAAATTAGGCAAAGTCATTTTAGTCATTAATAGTTTATTTCTACTTAATCACAAGTTAAACAAACAGTTAGCAAAAACACATAGAGTATGCACAACAAATAACGCACAAGTAGTCAAGTAGGCACAATATGATGCAATGAGTTTGCATCCTAACCATGGCTCTAGTTCTCTAAAGTTCGGAATATGAGTTAGTCAAAGAAGGTCCATGGTTATGAGTCCGGATGCACCGCGTGGAAGCCATACCTTTGGAAAGGTTGGCGCGTGTGGATGGGACTCCGCGAGTTAAACTCGCTTCCATGGTTTGGTGAATTCAACATTCTCGGATGTACCCTTTGTTGCTCAGAGCGTTCAATCCAGTAGATGGATCATGACTTCCCTGAGGGTTATATCCATATGTAGAACACATATGGGTTCCACAAAAGTTAGAAAAACTCGATAAGGAAGTAGAATTGAGCAAACAATGCTAGAACTGGTCGAAACAAAAAGGCAGATTTCTGGCTCGGTATTGGAAGAACATGGCGCCAGACAATAGAGTCCGTCGCCAGGATACAACCCCTGTTTCCAGACGATAGAATTCGCCACGCGACAAAGCCAAATCATCAGCGACATACTCTGTTTTCTAGATGCTAGTTCCTGCATGCCTCGTCAGCTTTCTGTGTTCTTAGAATTTTCCAGTTTCGCAGTATTATTTCGATTCTAGTTGTGAAAGATATTACTCAAATTTCCTACGTGTAAAAATCCTATGTTTTTGACTCATTACGGATGGTCATTCCAATGAGAACCTTTTTTATGCATTTGACAGTAACGTTAATCAAAATTACGCACATGAAATACTTAGAACTTTTCGAGTCTCATCCACTAATTTTCAATCATTGCCAAAATAAATTTTAGGAATTAAAATAGAAAACCTCCCTAGTGGAGTTGCCAAAAACTGTAAGGAATATTTCAAGCATTACCCTAAACTTGAACCCCACTCTGATCATACACTAAAGTACGTTGGCGTCCAAAGGGAAGGAAGCTAGAGAAAAATTGTTGCCAACAAGTTTTAGGAACTTGTAAACCGTTCACAGGGTGAAGGTTACACCCCTTAACGATCCAAGAGATCGTTAACTCCAATAGGTCTGGAACCAAGACTGGAAGTTCGGGGACGAAGGTACAAATCTAAATTGAAAGAGAAAGAACCTGCCCTAATAATAGGCCTCTACTTTATTCTTCTCGTATACATGTGCGCTTTCTGACTAACACGCAATCGATAGATTTACCCTAAACCTGTTTATCTATGTTGGTTGAATATTAATGCACAAATAAATCTATTATTGGAGATCACTTGAGTTATAATCATATTAAAAAAGATTATTAATTATCTTATTAAGCATGATTACAAGTACAAATTCTCTTTAAACATGCATAAAAGGCGTGATCAAGCGATAACAATAAATATAATCAAGCAACATAATCATAATAGTAATAACAATCATAATTATAATAATAATCATAATCATATTAATAATCATAATTAAAATAATCATGTTAAAGCATAATAATAGAAAGATCCTAGGCATGATACTAACAAGATTAATAACAAACCCTAACATGTCACTAAACATTAAAGATCAAAGCTTTAGGCCTAACATGATACTAACAAGATTAATAACAAACCCTAGCATGTCAGTAAATACTAAAGATCGAAGCTTTAGGCCTAACATGATACTAACATAATATCAGGCAAGAAAATAGGAAGCATTCTATTAATCATACTTGATATTAGAAATTTTAGTTGTTACCCTAAACATGATATTAGGAAGCAATAAAATATCCTAACATGGTACTAGGAATAAAAATAATAATCTAAGCAAAATTTCTATATCAAAATATCAATTAAACAATTAAAGCACTTACTTGGATGCCTCATACTTCAAATAGCACTTACTTCTAATAGCAAGATACACACGTTAGTAACTTCAAGGAAAATAATAAAATTTACTATTAAATTAAATAATTGAAATAGAGATTTGGGACCAAACCCTCAAAAATATCAAACCTTTCACGTCTAGGGCGAAGGAAACTTCGAATTTGGCTAGGTGTGTCTAGAACTTGTGAATGCGGAATTTTTTTGTAAAAGGTTGGTTTAGAAAGAGAGAGAGAGAGAACCAAGAAACTCTTGATGATAGTTGGTGATTAAAAACGGAGCTCTAAGGACGCTATTTATAATGAAATAGTCCGAAATTGATAAAAACGAATCAAAGTTTGAAAAAGAATAAAATACGCCATTGATAAAAACGGAGTTGATCTTTTGCAAGGCGACAGGGTCTGTGGCTTGGCGACAACTTGACGTTTAGCGCTGCAGAAGGTTTTTTCACGCGCTTTCTATTCTTTGATAAAATTAAGTCGTAAAAGTCCGTACGAAGGGTAAAATCGTAATTTCACATAAAAAACTTCTTTTATTCCAAATAAAAATCATAAAACCTTATTACCAATCATAGTCCCATTAGGATTCAAAAGAACCTTTTAGAAGATTCTAGAATACTGAATACTATAATCAATCCTAATTACATTAGGAATAATAATTCATAATAGGCCCTCCTCTAGATCATTGGGCCGTATATGAGAACCAAACCGGGCCCAGTTTAGTAATTTGGCCATAACTTCCTCATTATTCATTGGAATTGGCCTGGGCTTAAAATATATCGTTGGAAAGCTCTTTTCGAGCCCAATCCGAATACGCCATTATTGGACCCTTGTTATAGACAAATTTAAAATGGATTGTCTACTTAATAAAATACATTAGGTTTTCAAAAACTGAAAGAGAGTTTTTTTTAATAAAAACTAACCGCAACATTAGACTTTCCACACTTTCACTTCATTCGATTATGATTCGACGCGAAAGGTATTTATCAATGGGTCTGGTTTTAGGGAGACACAAATGGGTGTCTACAATATACAACAAAGATTATACGATTAGTACGAGTACTATGTAAAAGAGTGTACAACAAATAACATCAAATAAAAAAAATAAAGTGAATCAAAGGGGAAATCACGCCTAAAACTTTTAGATGATATAGAAATTGGAGGAGCATCTTTTGTGGAAGGGAATGAGAAAATATCCAAATATCACAAGTTGTAGTACATATTTTCAAGCTCCAATAGTTAACTATTCCAAGATCATTAATTTCCTCGGCGATGGAATCACAAACGGGATCATGCATAGGCTCCAATTGACCCCTAGCAACTAACAACCAAATGCAATTAAGAATTTTACCAATTAACATCAAAATTTAACAACAATCAAATCCGAAATTTGGTCATTATGTTCTACACATGTAGATTTAAATTAAAATGAACAATTGCACAATTCTAAGAAAATTTTGACCTTACTAGTTGTTACTAGATGACATCATATTGCACAACTATACCAAATTGTCTTACTAGTTATTACTAGATGAAATCATATTTTTCTCTTGTTCCCACATAGTAACAAACTATGGCAAAAAATATTTTATTTGTATTGATTTAGAAACAAAGGCAATGAATTTTTTAATTCTTGCCATTAGAAACAAGTCGTCTAAACTATTGTTGCTAGATGATAACATATTTTTTTGTTTGTTGCCATTGGAAACAAGTTGTGTTACATTTTGTTGTTATTTATATATGTAGGTCACTTTTTGCTATCATGTATAAAATTATTTGAAGACACTCTTCTTATTATTTGTTGCTATAATGACATCAAATACAGACAATTTTTATTTCATCTCTAATTTAGAGACAGATTTTTTATTTCGTCCCCAATTTAGAGACAAAATTTTCAATTTTGTCTCAAATATTTCGTTCACTTATTATAATTTATATGCATAGAAGTAAACAAATAGTAAAAGGTATAATTGGTAAGACACCATGTGACAACGTGGTCAAAAGTTCGACTCCTAGCAACTGCGATTTTTGAGACTGGGGATTCAAAGAGCCTTACATGCAAAGGTGAGACGAGTTGACCTGACCTGATTGACATTTCAGATTGGTAAAGGCCGGGATCGGGTTAAACTGAATTGCTAATTGGGATTGGGTTTTTGTCTCGTAATAGCAACAATTATCTATGATTTGTTGCTATTTTTATGTACCAACTTTAACAATTTGTTTCTATTTTTAGGAACAAACATTAATAATTTGTTGCTATTTTAGGAACAAACATTAATAATTTGTTGCTAATTTTATCAACGGCTAATAGTAATTTGTTTCCAAAGTTGGCAATAAATGCACCAAAAACAGCAACCATCATGGAAACTATATTTAAATGGATGCAATATTGCAACAAAATTGCTTTGCAACTGGTTGCCAAAATCCCATGGCAACAAGCCTTTTAGCAACGACAAATTTTCGCTTTCTAACATGTTGTTAAATAGAGTTGGCAACGAATTTTTGGTGAATAGCAACAAATTTTTGTTGATGCTATATTGACTTAATTTTGTAGTATTAGAGGTCACTTTTCTAAATTTTGTAGTAGTGAGTGATGATCACATTTACATGGGAATTTCAAGCCAAGATGCATTGCAAGTGGCCTCAACCAAGGAAGGTAAAGGTTTGCCAATTGTATAGATTAAACCTCTGCCATCACACCTTAGGTATGAATTCTTAGGCCCCAATTCTAATTATCCCGTCATTGTTAGTTCCTCTTTGAGTGAGAGTCAAGCTCAAATGTTATGTGGTGTTTTGAGAAAGCACCTAGGTGCGTTGGGCTATACAATTAATGATCTTAAAGGTATAAGCCTGACTTTATATTCACACCATATTACTCTTGAGAATGGAGCCTCACCTAGCATCGAAAGACAACGAAAGCTACATCCTTAAAAGGGGGAGGTAATTAAGAAGGAAATCACTAAGCTATTAGATGCGGGAATCATATTTCCCATTTCTAGCTCTAAATGGGTTTCCCCGATTCATGTTTTCCCAAAGAAAGGAGGAATGACCGTTGTAAAGAAAAGAGAAAGGTGAGCTCATTCCTACAAGGACGGTCTCGGGATGGCGAATATGTGTAAACTATTGACGTCTAAACACATCCATAAAAAAGGATAATTTTCCCTTTATTTCATTGATCAAATCCTTGAAAGACTAACAAGGCACAAATATTATTACTTTCTGTATGGATATTCCGGGTTCTTTCAAGTTCCTATTCACCCGGATGAACAAGAGAAAATAACTTTTACTTGCCCATATGGAACTGTTGCTTATAGGAGAATGGCATTTGGGCTTTGCAATGCCCCTGCCACTTTCCAACAATGTATGGTGAGCATATTTTGAGATATGTTGGAAGAGGAAATGAATGTGTTCATGGATGATTTTTCGGCAGGTGGGGTTTCATTTGAGTCGTGCCTTGAGAATCTTAAGAAATGTTTGGCTCGATATAAGAAGGTGAATTTGGTTTTGAATTGGTAGAAATGTTATTTCATGGTTGAGGAAGGCATTGTCCTTGGTCACAAGATCTCTCACCAGGGCATAGAGGTGAATAAAGAAATGATTGAAGTGATTAAGAAGCTTCCACCTCCGGTTAATGTAAAAGGAGTGAGATCTTTATTAGGGCATGTCGGGTTTTATAGAATTTTCATTAAGGATTTCTCTGTTATTGCAAAACCTCTCAATAATCTTTTTAAAAAAGATGCCATATTTGTGTTTGATGATAGATTCTTAGAAGCTTTTAACAATTTGAAAAAATCTTTGATCTCTACTCCCATTGTCCAGGCCCCTAAGTGAGATTTGCCTTTTGAATTGATGAGCGATGCTAGTGACACGACCATTGGAGGATTTTAGGTCAAATGGTGGATAAAAAGCTTCATGTTATCTACTATATGTCAAGACCCTCAATACAACTCAAAGGAACTATACAACAACGGAGAAGGAGTTCTTAGCAATTTTGCATGCTTTTAAAAAGTTCAGTTGTTACTTATTGAGTTCAATGACCATTGTCTTCATGAATCATGCGACTCTAAAATATCTCTTTGCTAAAAAGGAACCGAAGACAAGGTTGATCCGTTCGGTGCATGCTCGAGCTTCAAAATTTTGACATTGAGATTAGAGATAAAAAAAGGAGCGGAAAATGTTGTGGAGGACCATCTTTCTTACCTTGAAGATTCCCAAATCCAAGATGATGGTTATTCAATTGAATATTTGATTCTTGATTACTCCTTGTATGCCATTAATGTGAAAGAGATTCCATTGTTTGCCTACTTGGTAAACTATCTTGCATGTGGGGAGTTTCCGCCTTCATTCTCCAAAAACCAATAGATCGAAAAAGCTCAAGAGAGAGGCTAGGAAATATTTGTGAGATGATCCCATCTTGTACAAAGAGGAATTAATGGCTTGCTAAGATGTTGTGTTTCAAATGAGGAGGTTCTAAAGTTGTTGAAAATGTTTCATCCAGATAGTAGTGGTGGTCATATAGGTGTCTCTAAAACCTCCACTAAGATTCTTCAAAGGGTTTTGTTGTGGCCTCATCTCTTCAAGGACACATGGGGCTTTTTCAAGACATGCGATCTATGGAAATGTACCGAGATCATCTCAAAGAGCAATGAAATGCCTCAACAACAAATCCATAAGTTATAAGTATTTTATGTTTGGGGAATGGATTTTATTGTACCGTGTCCTTCTTCTTATAGGAACCAATACATTCTAGTGGCGGTGGCTTATGTGTCAAAATGGGTTGAGGCCATTTCCTCCCATAACAAATGACCATAAAGTGGTGATGAAATTGTTTAAGAAGATCATTTTCCTAAGGTTCGGTGTTCCCAAGGCAGTGATTAGCGACAATGGCTCACCTTTTTTGCATAATTCTTTTTGGAAGATGTTGAAAAAGCATGGGGCTCATCAATATTTAGGCCTTCATTATCACCCTCAAACAAGTGGTCAAGTTGAGGTGTCAAATCATAAAATCAAGTTGATTCTTGAGAAGACGGTTTCTAGAAAGAGAAAAGATTGGGCGGACAAACTTGATGATGCCTTGTGGGCATATCTAACGGCATTTAATACTCCTATTGGCACAACTCCATATCGTCTTGTTTATGGAAAATCTTTCCATCTTCCGTTGGAACTTGAACACCGTGCTCTTTAGGCGATCAAGAAAATCAACTTTGATTTGGCAAGTGCGGGAGATTAACGGTGGTTTGATCTTAATGAGTTAGAGGAGCTTCGACTTGATGCATATAATTGTGCCAGCACCAACAAAGCGTGTTCTAAGGATGCTCATGACAAGCTTATCGAGAAAAAGGAGTTTTGTGTTGGTGACAAGGTTCTCCTTTAGAATTCCTAGATTAAGTTGTTCCTCAAGAAGCTCATGGCTAGATGGAGTGGTCCTTTCATGGTGCAAGAAATCTTTCCTAATGGAGTTGTGGAAATTGTTTTCAATGGATTCATCATCTTTTTTCAATGTCAATGGCCACCGGCTTAAGAATTATTATGATGGTATCTTTGTAGGTCTTGTTCATAGAATGACTCTTTATGATCCCCCTTGAGAGGGGTGGAGAACGTCAAGCTAATGACCTTAAATAAGCGCTTCTCGGTAGGCAACCCGATTTCTTAACTTTCATTCCATTTTTCTTGTGATTTTATTTTTCCTCTTGATGCTTATGAACTAACCAATTTTCTTTGTTTGTTGTGATTTTAGGTAGTTTTGAGATGATGGAGGTTAGTTTGCCAACAATCGTGGTAGAAAAGTTTTAAGATTAAGTGTCCTTGTGCTTATTGAAAGGTTTGAGTAAGAATTGAGTTTTGGTGGATTCAAGATGAAAGGCACATGAATTATAGATTTTGAAGCCATAGAAAAGGGGTTTTGAAACTGCCTATGTTTTTGTTAATCTTCATAATTTATGTTGTGTGCACCAGTGTGGGCACCAAAAAAATTGTTCGAGGATAAGCAACCCAGAAAGGCGCAGTCGCGCGTGCAGGGAGTGGCGCGGGCGCGCACCTATGTGGTGTTCCCGCTTAAACACATCCCTTTCTCTTTTCTCTATCTCTTATTTCATTTTGATTTATTTTTCTTAGTAGTGTTCAAGCATTCTCCCTATTTTGGTTGCTAAATTTCATCATAAAATCATCAATTTTCAATTTTCTTAATTGATAATAACTTTAATTACTTAATTTTATGCTTTGAAATTGATTTTCTCTCTCTAGAATTGAGAATTTGGGTATTGTTGATTTGGGTTAATGAATCTTTCAAGTTTGTGGTTATTTGCTAGAAGTTGTGCTTAGTTCTCCTTTTCATTTTAATTAAACCATCAATTACGGGATGAATTCTCTATTTCAATTGAATTTCATGTTAAATTTCATACCTTGTTTTGTGTTGTTGAATTTGAAGGTTATTATGTATTCTTTAATGGTGTTTCAACTTTCCCTATTTCATGACCCCAAATTATGCATTCATGATGATTATTAGTGAATTTATGAACTTGTGATTCTATGATTATGCTTTATTGTGCTACTATTTTGCAATCACCATTGTTGATTTTTATCCTCTTTGAAGTGGTCATAGTGCTTATGAATGTTATTCACCCTCTTTGTATGATGTTGTTGCTCACCCTTTGTTCTCAATTGGTTTGTGAATCCTTGCTTAAATTTCTTAAATGTATGATGCATTGTGCTTAAATACTTGCAATGTGACATATTATTCATTCTTCCTCAATGATTCTTGTGGATTTATTCATTTTGGTTATGCAACTTGTTGTGAGCACCATCTCTTTCATACCTTTAAAATATTATCTTAGTTTGATTGTGTAGATGGCTTCCCTTCGACTTCCTAAAAAAAAAATGGCTCCCCTTTGACGTCCCAAATGAGCCCGTGGCTAATTCGCGTGAGGTGGTGCTACCACCATCGAATGTTAGTGAGACCTACAGCATTGAATTTGCAAAGCTTATGCCACCACCACCAAATGTGAGTGAAACCACCACCGTCGAATGTGACTGAAACCACCACCGAGCATTGGGATAACATTGTCCGACTCTCTTCCCGAAAGCTTCTATCAACAAGATTCTTTGGTCGTTCAACGACTACAAAGCTTTGTATTGATGAGGATGTGAGGCGATTGGCCCGAAATCTTGGGTTGGAGGAATTTATTAGCTTGAATGATCTGACTTATTCCCGCCTAACCTTCACGTTCCTCTCTTGAAATACATGAAGAAAAAGTGGATGGTGATCGGTTTGCACATTGACATTCCAAATGTTTAACAACTACCATTCCATCCCTCTCTCCTTCTTTATTGATATTTTCAAGCTTCCCACCCCTTCGGAAAATTTCGAGTATATTTACCCGGCTTTTGAGTTGTTGTAAAACAATCATGATTACATTAAGTGTTGATGGTGGCGACACATCTCAGTAGAGGATTTTTACCAACCTCAATACTCTAAGGCGACCTCGATAATTTACCCGACTTTTAGATACTTTAATCGGTTACTCGCTTACGCCTTTTCTCAAAGGAGTCTCTAAATGCAGTTTCAAGGGAAGAACTAAGTTAGTTGTGGCTAGAGGATCATCCTTCCGATGATATTGGGGTCCTTGATAATGGAACTCAGTTGGATAGATAACTCCGTTGGATAGATCGGTTCATCGATATTCGCGATGGTGTATTCCTCTTGGGGAGCATCGAAATGGGTGATTTGATCACCATTATGGCCCTTTCACTCAATAAGAAGTATGAAAAGATGATCTTTTCCCTTGAGCCCATTAGGGACCGTCGAGAAAAGTCCTCCTCCTACCTCCTCAACAATATTCTTTGATCAACCAAAAGTTTTTTGAAGCGAACTACTATAGATGACTTTTTTATTTGGAAGGTTTTTCAGACTACCGATTGGTACCCTATCCCTCACCCGGAGGGCACCGCTCCCTTGGCAGCCCAACAAGTGGCCCATTAACCTCTCTCTCAAGAGAGCTCCTCGACCCAATCTCCGTATCAATCCTTGTGTTCCTATCTATACTCTTCTTCTAGAGTTGCCCCCGATGTCTCGGGGAGGTACACCTTTGATCCCTTCCTCTTCATCCTCTTCTTTAAATTGTGACTAGTCTATTTTGAATGCAAAGATCAATTCCATTGCTAATGTTTTGAATTCTTCACCTTTAGGGAATAACTTTGTATTAGTCTATGATTACCATGCCAGGCAAGTCTATGATATGCATATGATGAGGGGGAAGATTGAGCCTTATGTAAACTATCCCTACCTCCTGGTCAAACAGGGACCCATACCTCAATGGGTTCCGTATGACTAGACCCATGGACCTAATTTGTGTCATATGTATTGGGAAGGGCCCCATGTGCCCCCCCCATGCGATTAGGGGGATCTTTCTGGCATCTTATGACTAAACGAGGTTCAAAGGTTGTGAATTTGCATACGACCCAGCTAACCCCAATCCATTCCTTAATCCCGAGACCTTCGGCCGATGGGGGCTCTCGGGTGAGCCGGTTCTAGATGATTAGTCCCACTATTTCACTAGGGACAAGACCCGGAGGGAGAGTAGGTTGAGGAGTAAGATCCCAATGGTGGTGGATGATGTAGTTAGCCAAGTTTCTTCTGAAGTTTGTGAGGGGAGTACCCATTGTACCCCTTACCATAGTGTCGAGTGATACCATATTGGCTACCATCCCTTTTATGCTTGTTTTGCATTGATGTTGTTCTTTTGCCTGCTTGTTGTTAGGTTTTGGATTCGGGAGGGGGGGGGGGGTAGCTCATTTTAGGCTTGGGGGAGTATTCTTATGTTTGTTGTGCTGCTTTGGTCTCCCATTTGCTTCTAATGTTCACTACGGTTCTGTCTTTGAGTTTGTATCTCAATTCTGCTGATGATTTATAATGATGATTTTTGTTTGATGGGGATGTTTTCTGATGATGATGCTATGATGTTGGTATGTTGATTGATTGTTGTTTTCCTGCTGGTTGATTATTTTCTGCATGGATCAGTTTTCTCTCTGCTAAATGATTATGCTTCTCTTATTCTATAATCATTTTCGTCTCAATTTAGATGTTTTGAGTTTTTGTTTGGAAGTTACTAATAATTTCTTTTTGTATATAGCTTTTTATTTCTCACTTGGATGTTATCTTTGCTTTTGCTTTTAAAGCATCATTAAGGTTTATGCTTCTTTTCATTTTATTCATTAGCATTGCTTGGAGTACCTAGTGAGATATTTCTATTTCTTCTTTATCTTTTACTTTCTTGTTTGCTTAGAATAGGTTTAGTCTAGGATGAGTTGATTGTTCAAGGATGCTTGCCTTGTAACACCTTAGAGTGTTTGGGGTCATTAGCGATATTGTCGAATGACCACTTGTATGTTGATTGGGTTTTAAATGTCTTGCATGCATTCTTGCGCATTTCTTTTTCATTTCCTTTTCTTTTTCTTTCTTTTCTGTTTCCCTCTTGTTTTCTATTTTTATTCTTAATATGAAAATGACAAAAAGATTTTGAGGCTTTTTTTTTCTTCTTTTTAGTTGTTTAGCTTTTGTATGTGGACATAATACCATTCGAACCTTTGTATTCAAATGAATAATTTCCTATGTGGAATCGGTGTGCATGTTTTGAGAGTATCTTAGGTTGAATCTAGAATAAGGTATTCTAAGGCAGCGGTTTAGACCTTTTATGGCCTTGAAGCCAGATTCCATTGGTTTGTGGTAAGAAGGAGTTGCTCCCTTTAGTGAATTTGAAGCTAATTGTGAGTATTTGCTACAACCATGTGAGATTTTATTTCTTCTTGCTTTTCGCATTTCTTGATTGAGCAGCGCATGGATCCTAGGCTATTGTATACTTTATCTAGAATTTGAATTTCATCTCCCGAGATTGCGACCGAGCCACTTAGGAAGCACAAAGGCATCTTTTCGAGGTGGTAATTTTTACTTTTCTAGGATAGTTTTCTTTCCTTTGTTTTAGGTTTACATTTTCCTTCTTGCTAAACATTTGAACCTTATACCCTTCTTTTCATGCCACATCTTTACCTTTTGTTTCATTCTTGTTCCCATCATTGGTTTTTGTGAAGCATTGGTCTTTATTGTTGGAGTTTTGGTGTATATGTTCGTGAGAATGCTTGTTTGGTTCTTTCAATGTGACCAAGTTTATATTATTAATATTTTGTGAATAAAAAGCAAATGCAAGTTGAAAAAGCAGTTAATAGTTAAAAGAGGCGAGGACAATAGTTCAAAAAAATGAAAAAGTTCAAATAATGAGCAAAAAGCAAATTCAATAAGCTTTGACAAAAGTGAATAGATGTGAAAAAATGAAAAAGCTCAAAAATATTTTGAAGTGAGTGGTTTACTACCTATGCATTGAGGACAATGCTTTATTTTGGCTTGGGGAGGTCGTGTTCTTACGCTCTTTGTATATATAATTGTGATTTTGGTTTTGAATAAGCTTGGGGGTGTTGGTATTTTTGTTTGATGATTACTTGGCACTACAAAAAAATAACCTTTTTGTTGTGATTATTTTAACCTTTAGTAATGATTGTAATTGCAACAAAAAGCTTTCCCAATGAATGGTCATTTGATACGATATCCCCCGTTGCCTTAGCCTTTAGTAGTGGTTTTCAATATCGCTTGGGTTGGCCTCAATAATCGATACGAAAAACTACATCCAATCGTTATGATTATTGTAGCGATTATAATTGTTAAAAATGTTGAACTCATTTCTTCAAAAAAAAATAAAAGCATGCATATGATCTTTACAAGATTTGAACATGCAACCTCAAAATCATATATTAAATATTTCACCAATAAGCTATGACATATTTTATGTATTCTTTGTCAAAAAATATTTATATATCTAGTGTAGAAAAGGCTTTTCGTATCGATTTTTGGAATTTAGTGGCGATTGTAAATGATACGATTTCTCAAAATTAAATAAATGTGTAAAAATAGTGTGGATATGTACTATTATGTTTTCCGTATCGATTTTATATGGGAAAACCATGGAGATTGTAAAATGATATTCCTTAATTATTTTACAAACATACTTGCATATTGTAGCAAATGTACAATCGCTACAAAATAATCGCTACGAAAAGACTTTTATCTTGTAGCGTGGTTTTCGTGTTGAGTTTTGGCCAATCTTTGCTTCACAATTTAGGTATACCACCAAATTTCAAATTTTAGCCTACTTTCATCCTTTTTGCCCTTACATTACAACCCTTTTCAAGACCTTTTAACCTTTGTGGTTGAGTCATATGTTGGTGGAGGGAGATGTAGGTCAATCTTATAGAACGATATGCAATAGTCGAGATGTCAAGTATCCTTAAACTTTTTTCTTTTTTTGTTCCTTTGAGGAACTATTAAGATGCTCACTAAAGGTAGATTTGAAGCTATTGGGAGGATGTGGTAAGATTGGTTGGTGTGAAAGTGAATTATGCCTCATTACTACGCTTAGCATATCTTATGTTTTAATCAACCTTAGATATCTTAGAATTGTATAGAAAGTTGTTTATTCTCTTGCATTTGATCATTTGCAAAAGTCCATGTCAAAAGGTATGTGTTCTTATTTTACTTTCTATCAATGATTTGGCCTCATTTTTATCAAGAGTTATGGGTCAAACTCTTAGGATACCCTTACAAGACCTCACTCGTCGTCATTGGCGATTTTGGAGTTTAAAGGGATTGTTGTAGCTAAAAACAACCGTGATTCCTACGAAAGTGTATCATAGTGTACATTCTTATCTCTTGCTACCCTTTTCTTTGTTTGAATAAGTCTTTCATCCTAATTATTCTTGCTTTGGTTTTGCTCGAAGACGAGTAAAAGTTTAGCTTGGGGGTGTTTGATGAGTGTCATTTATGACACTCATTTAGCTTCTTTCAGAATGATTTTTTTTTATTGATTTTACATCTCTTTTATCTCCTTTTCTCTAATTTAACTTGTATTCTTTAATTGCTTTCTTATTTTCTTGCTTTTCTTAGTTTATTTTGCATTTTCTTCTTTACTTGTTTGCTTTTCTTTGATTCTAGGAAGTTGGCAATGTTCGAGAGGCTCATTGGCATTCTTTTGGGGTATTCAATGCCAAAGATGCATCCCGCTCCCTCCTTTTGACGCCTAAAAACAAAGGTGTGCAAGAGTCAAGTCTTCAAGGATGCGCCCTCATGTAGCGTGGCATTAAAAGACTAGGTTGAACCCGCCTTAAGAACGTTTAGAAACTACCTTAGCAACATTCATCATCAAGAGAGCGTTGTCGCGCAGGTGGATGGAGCGGCCTCGTACTCTCTCTCTCTTGTTTCCGTAACCATTTTCTTGCGGCCGCGCTTAAGGGTGAGAGGCCGCGTGTTTTTTAGGTCTCTTTTGGATGTTTAACTAACTTCGCCTTAGTTAGGTTTACTATATGTAGATTTCCTTCATTTCTAGAGAGAGAATATCATAGAATTAAGATTTAGATTTAGTTTTTGATGAATTTTTAGAGAGAGAAGCTCTTGATTTTGATGATTTGTACTTAGATTTTAGAGAAAGAAACTTGGTGATGTTGATGAATGCTACTTTCAATCTTCTAAATCTTTGATCTTAATCAAAGTTTTGTAAGAATTATTTACTCATTAATGCAATTTCATGTTTTATTTTGATTTTGATTGAATTACTAGTTGTTTGTTTTGATTTGATTTCGATAAGTTTGAGCATATTTTTATTTCTATGTTGACGATAAAATTTGTGATTAGATTAGTTTTGTTGTTCAAATTTACAATGAATAGTGAGTAGATTACTTGTTGGGGATAGGGTGAAGCATGTATGAGTGATAATTCATGATTAATTTGAGGAATTTTATTGATCATCATTGTGATTAAATGGTTTAGTGAAATTTGTGCATGTGTTTGATATCTTGAGGAGTGATTAACCTTAACTATCATGCTAGATTGCATAATAGGTTTCAATGACACGAACAATTGATTTAGAAGCTATTATTATCGATTGATCTCAATTTGCGATTTTCCTTTGAAGTCATTTGTAGAGACATCTAGCTTGACCCTAGGAAATAGCTCTTTGAGTGATTTTTATTGCATTTCTTGTGTTACCTCGCATTGTATGCTTGATAAATTTCTTTCCGAATTAACGTGCTTATCATGAGTGCAAGTGAATCCCGACTCCCAAGCATTCTTTATATATTTTCTAGTAATCGTTTAATTCCGTTGTTAGACTTGATATACCAACCCTCATTTAAGCTTCGGAATATCTTAGCTTGAGACCGTAGTATATATAGCATTCTTTAAGGTTCGACCCGGATTTACCCCTATACCTAAGGTTGGGTTTGGTTTTACAAATTTTGTTTTGACCAGGGAACTTAGTCACCGCAACCTAGGTTTATCCCTTGTCACTTGTTATATTTTTTTATTCCTTATCCGGTTGGGGGAGGTGAAAATGTAAAACTTCTTTCTCTAGTCCTTCTATTTGGACTCCTTCCCGACAAGCATCATGTAACCCTTGTGGCTTGAAAGGGTATACCATCCGGACCCGCTTCCTTTCGGGGTCCGGTTAAGGTAGTGCATCTAGGCAATGGCCTCAAAGCTTGACTCTACCTTTACCATCTCTCACACGGAAATATAGCTCAAGATATTGACCCAAGAATTGGAGGCAAGTTGCCAAATACCAAGATGGTATTTGTTAAAAATTATCTCCACAACTGGGTGGGGTGGAAACCTAAGACCAGCTTTAATTGCCGCCTCATAGCATCCAAAACATTCCTCTCCATAGCTTGACGGTTCTAGCCAGACTACAGTATCTTCAGCATCCGGGTCAATGGTAATAATGTCAAGCCCCGTGTAAGCGTCGTTTGAAGTGCGCCTACGTAAAAGCATGTTGTGAATATGCTTGGCACTCATACGAAGTGGGAATTGACATAATACGATTAGGGACAAAGAAATTAGGGAGCCACCAACAAGTTTTTTAAGGAACTTGTAAACCGTTCACGGATCATTTAAGGCAACCACGATTAAGGGACAACGAAAGGCAACAACGATTGACCCGTGAAGGTTACACCCCATTCATAATCCATGAGATTACTAACTCCATATGGTTCGGAACCACGAAAGGAGGATCGGGGATGATGGTACGAAGGGAGTCATGAAATCACATTCGCCCGTATTGGCCTCTACTCGATTCTTATAGTGAAAAGTGATTCCTGCGATCTGAAGGGCATACAAACAAAATATTCAATTTGCTCCAAACTATTATTATGCTAAATTGGTTTAATATTAATGCAACACATAATTCTAAAATATCGTGATCACTTGTTTAATCAACAAGATTAAAAAGGAACCTAAACCAGTCGTCCAAATTATCTTATTATGCGTGATTTTCAATTACATATTCCCTTTAACATGCAATATGGTAATCATAAATATAATAAAATAAACATTAATATTGAAAGCAATTTAACACTAAATTGTTAGTCAAATGAAATATAAAATCAACCTAAACATGATACTAGCAATATTAAAATAAGAGTAATTAAGTTAATCAATTACTCACTTTTCGCGTTTCCTTGAATTGCTACATCATGAATAAACTGTTAGTAACTTCAATAAAAAATAGAAATCAAATGAAAATTAAATTAAATAAAATAAATATAGATTTTATTTGGTCCAAACCCTCAGTCAATTATACCTTTCACGCCTTGGTTTAAGTATAGAACTAATTTGGGTATTGTATGGACTCCTTGGAGTGCTTAGGAGAAGTACTATGAGAGAATAGGGTGGCTAGTGTTTAGGCTAAAAAGAGAGAAGATAATTATTTGATGATCAAGGTTGTTGATAATTGAAAAAGGGGTGATATGACCTCTATTTATAAGGAAAAAAGAGGGTCGAAGAATCAAGAAAAGATCGAGTTCGAATCGGATTAAAACTCTTGCGATAGACAACAGTTTTTGCGGTTTTTGTTTTTATCATATCTTTTGATCCAAATATTGGAATAAGATGAATAAGATATCGTTGGAAATATCTTGAAGTCTAATTTCTAATCCATTTAGAATAAGAATAAAATATATTATAGAATGAATGATATGGCTGAAATAGTTATACGGTGTCAGTTTTGGATAGAGTTTGATATTTTATTCATATCTATTCCGTTATAGCTCGGAATTGATATTATAATATATCATTGGAAATATAATTTCAAGGGCTTTCCAATAATATAAAATTTGGATAAAAAATATGAGGCACAAAAATAATATTTGTCTATCTTTGAATGTCTTTCAATTCGAATAAAATTAGGACTTTCAAAAAAAGGAGTTTTATTCAATTTCAAACTCTTTAATCTTATCTTTTCAAAAAAGGATAATTACAATCTTTTAGAAACTTATAAAAGATTCCAATTAATCCTAATTGTTTTAGGAATTGTATCAAATAATTTAGACCCTCCACATGATCATTGGGTCGTAGGTAAGGTGGGCTTAGGTTCGGTTTGGGCTAGTTTAATATTTTGGCCATAACTTATTCGTTATAACTCAGATTTGGGCTTATAATATATATTTGGAAATCTCTTTTATAGCCTCATCAAAATATTTAATCATTGGACCCAGATTATGGACCAAAATAAACTAGATTAAACATTTGTATAAAAAGGACACAAAATGAATGATTTGAAAGGATACGAAATGAATTATTTTGGGTTTAAAGGCGCAAAAAGAGGAAAATAAGTTATGGTTTGGGGAAATGGGCTAGAAGTTGGGTTGGTTTATGAAATGTAAATATGGATTCAAGCACTCCAAGATTAAATACTCAACCCGAGCAATAATGGCGGTGAAAGGTTGTTCCTCACCAGGTTTGGTTTTGGGGAGACATTTTTAGGTGCCTACAGAAGCCCCCAATTTGACTGAGTTTGTAGAAATGTCAGTTTTGAAAACGACAGTAAAAGTAGTCGATAGGGACGGAGAATGATTTAAGACGTTCTTCGATCCTAAATAACCTTATATACGCCGATACTTGTAGAAAAATGTTAGTTCTACAGATAAAAGAGTAAAGGTATAGAATGTGTATCTGACACTAGTGTATCGGTGACAAATGAGTATGGTATTTTCCTATGCTTGAAGGAATCCACCGGATGACGTTTGTTGAAATGCTTTCCATACTTGAGGAAAGTCGACAGATGAGTTTGGTAGCTTTCTAAGCCTGAAGAAACCTGCCAGATGACACTTTCCATGGTTGAGGAAAGTCGACATATGATTTCGGCGTTTTTCTATGAATGAAGAAATCCAATGATAATGCTTTCCATGCTTGAGGAAAGCCGACAAAGGAATTTGGTGATTTTCTATGCTTGAAGAAATCCACCGGATAATACTTTCCATGCTTGAGGAAAGTCGAGATATGATGAGATCGCAAGTCTCTATGTATCGAGAACCTTGCGTCATGAAAGGATGGTGGTTCGATTGTCCCCGAACGTGGCATGTAGATGGTCCGCTTGTCCCCGGACGTGGGCTATAGTTGGTTCGCTTGTCCCCGAACGTGGGCTGTAAATGGTTCGCTTGTTCCTGATCGTGGGCTGTAGATGGTCCGCTTGTCCCCGGACGTGGGCTGTAGATGGTACGCTTGTCCCCGGACGTGGGCTGTAGATGGTCCGCTTGTCCTCGGACGTGGGTTGTAGTTGGTTCGCTTGTCCCCGAACATGGGGCTGTAGATGAGACCTGCGAAAATAAATTTGCCAATGGACTCGTATATATTGTGATTGACTTGACCACTGACTTGACTAAGTTTGACTTGACACGACATGACATGACAGGAGTATGACTTGTTATTGTGTGTGTATAGTTTGAGTGTGTGTGTGCAGACACAAGCAACCAAAAATGCAAGAGCAAAAATTTTCCATCATATTTGTCATGAGACGAGTGGAAGGTACCGACTTTCTCCCGAAAAAGAAGGACGTGAAAAATGAAGTTTTGTTTTCGAACTTCCCTCAATAAAATTTTGAAAAAGTTTTTGAACTTCCCCAAAAGAAAATAATGAAAAAGGGAAGAAGTTTTGAACTTCCTCCTTGAGCAAGACGAAATGAATCGTATGGATTGAATTTCTTGTCTTGAATATAATGTATGCATGATGCATGTTCTTAGGCCAGGAGGCTAAGAACAATTACAACATGTGACACGATAGATGAATGAACTTAGGTCATGGAGCTAAGCATTATATATGGTGTAAAGAAGCGATCTTGAACGTCACTTAGGTTTGGAAGCTAAGCACGTATATAGATGAAGTGATTATGAATGTTGCTTAGGTCAAGGAGCTAAGAACGATATGCTTTGTATTATTACAAATCATTGATATAGAAATGTTACTCAACACATTATGCGATGCACGAAACAATGAACATTGCTCAGGTCAAGAAGCTAAGCAAGTAAATACAACGTTTCTTCTGATGAATGTTGTCTTGAAAGATGATGAAGCATGCGCGGTAGGGAAACAAGATTTCATGATAAAGGGTTCCTAAGGGAAAGATTATATGGATATGTATGTGTGAAATAAGTGTGTGAAAGTGATACTAAGGTGAGGCTGCAAAGGTTATGGTGATAGAAATATATGTGTGAAGAGTCAAAGATGATGACTCTTTAGGTTGGGTAAGCTAATGTGATTTGGGTTCAAGCCCCCAAGTCTAGCTCTAAATGGGTTGGGATATAGAGATAAGAATTGGATATTCTTTGACTTGATCATGCATAGATATGAATATGAATGTGGTCGCACCTCAATGTGAGGTTGCCTACGTATCCGTTAGGAATCAGGCCGAACGTAGCTCTAACAAAACTTTGCACAACTGTGAGTACACCTCAAAGAGGTCTTTCAAGGGTTGTAATGTGGTTAAGCTTAAGGTTTAAGGAAGAAAGGGGTAAAAGGCTCAAGACCCGAAGAAGCCCCCAAGATATGCAATTATGTATTAGAGTTTGCAAGTTTTATTTTTCATATATATATATATATATATATATATATATATTCATTTTACCATTCTTGTGAATCAATGTAGGCAATCTCAGACCATGCGGTCCATCACTCACTTAGCATTCATGTTTCTCAAGCACTGTACCAAGAACTCGATGAGAGACGCAATTTGAGACATGTTCATATCGGAGATATTGGAACACTTACCTTTAGACATTGTTTTTTTTTTTATTTACTTATTATTTTCCCCTCTTTTTTTTTATTTGAACTTGCTTTCTGACTATTACACAAATTGCACACCTTCCCATCCCAGGGTTGAGTGAATGTGGGTTGAATAAATAAGGTCAATCGTGAGACGAGGCTCAAAGTGGTTGACGAAGAAATGGATATGTGATTAAATGGTTAATAGGGAATGATAGGGTTCCAAAGGTGCCTCAAGTCATTGGTGTACCTTGTGTTTAGTTCGGCAATTTTTTTTTTTATTTTTGCTAATTACGTGATCGAATGTAAGAAAGAGATGCTCATTTATGAAGAAGGTAAGAAATGTGACACATAGACACATTAATAAGGAGAACCTATGCTAGACTTTTAGGGGGAAGGGTTTGAAACAAAAGAAGAAGAAAACATGAAATCTTGTATGGAAACTTGTCTTGTGCTTCGTCTTCATGTTTGCTTATGAATTACTTGTTACCGCCAAGAGGGACAAGAAGTTTCTTGTTGTTGATGCTTTGAATGGAAGGAAAGAAGGAAGGTGTGAAGTTCCCCTTATTCTTCCAACTATTGCCTAGTGATTTTAGACTCAAGTACTGTGTAAGGAAGAAATCACTTAATGCATTCACTCCATACTCGAATTGGAAAGGAAGAGTGTATGAAACAATTTAGAAAACTGATGGGAAATACTCTACTCATTCCTATTACGACGGAAAACGACGCATGCATGGTCCTAGTATACGATCATAAATAATATAGTGCATTACTTGAAGATAAAGTGTGTGAAATGACTCAACATGTGTATTAGGTGAGTTTATTAAGACTCATGGTATGATAACATGGCTAGATATGAGGACGTTGTGAAAAACAAAGGACCCAATGACTAAATAGCACGGAAGACTAAAAGACAATTTAACTTGATTAATTTTGTCCAATTTTGATGTTTATGCTATTTACTAGGTGAAAATTGTCCATTGGCAATCGTTAGTCATAAATAAGATCAACCACAATCAAAGACAAAGAACACATGTTTATGTTAGCACAAAAATCGATCACAAGAAACTAGGAAGAGGACTAGAATTCTAGAAGAGTTAAGACTCATGGGTATAAAAAAAATAAAATAAAAATAAAAATCTATAATCCTATGTTATACGAGTTGACATGGATTAAAAGACTTGGCTAAGACTAGCTTAACACGAAAAAAAAACTAAAAAAAGGTTGACGCTAAAAAGAAACCTAAACTTGACAGGTTGTAACAAATCAGTTATAACTTTTTATCTGTGACTCTGATTGGGACAAAACCAATTCCAAATTAAAGATAAAACTCGGGGACTACAGATCCATAGGTGGCACACACATAACTCTTTCTAGAACTCCATATATGACCAAAACAAGTTGACTCTTGTGCAGTATACGGGAATAAAAATCCGGGTGACTCAAATTTTTTTTTTTAAAAAAATCTATGGCTCGACTATAATAAAAAAAAGGTTTGATAAGTGAAAAAAAATAAATAAAAAGTCAAAAAATGCACATATAAGCACATTGTCACGAATGATGCAATGAAGTTCGCAACCTAAAGTCAAGTTCAATGTTCGACTATGGTCAAGCTTAAAAGGGTGTCAAAGGGTACCATAGTTAAGAGTTTGGACGCGTTAGCAAGGAAGCCTCCCTTGAGGGTGTATGCCAACGGGCGGCTCCGCAAATTCGTGATGAAATCAAACTCGACTCCATGGTTTGGGTGGATTTAAAAACTCGGATGAACCCTTATTGTCATGAACTTTTTCAGGTTGATAGAGCTTAAATCCCCCGAGCTAGCCACATACGTAGAACACGTACTATTGTGGAAAAATAGATGACCTAAAATTGCATATGCGTATGTGAAAATGCCAATTAAATTGCAGGAATACAATTCAAGAATCTTTCAAGTCTCATCCACTCATCTTAATTAAATACCGATCACTCAAATCGATAAATAACCAAGAGTCCTCCCTAGTGGAGTCGCCAAACTGTAGGCGTCGTTTGATGTGCGCCTACAAAAAAGCATGTTGTGAATATGCTTGGCACTCATAGGAAGTCGGAATTGACAAAATACGATTAGGGACAAGGAAAGTAGGGAGCCGCCAACAAGTTTTTTAAGGAACTTGTAAACCGTTCACTAATCATTTAAGGCAACCACGATTAAGGGACAACGAAAGGCAACAACGATTGACCAGTGAAAGTTACACCCCATTCATAATCCATGAGATTACTAACTCCATATGGTTCGAAACCACGAAAGGAGGATGAGGGATGATGGTACGTAATGAGTCATGGAGTCACATTCGCCTGTATAAAATTGTTAGTCAAATCAAATATAAAATCAACCTAATCGTGATACTAGAAATATTAAAATAAGAGTAATTAAGTGAATCAATTACTCACTTTCCGCGTTTCCTTGAATTGCTACACCATGAATAAACTGTTAGTAACTTCAATAAAAAAATATAAATCAAATAAAAATTAAATTAAATAAATATAGATTTTATTTGGTTCTAACCCTCAGTCAATTATACCTTTCACGCCTTGGTTTAAGTATAGAACTAATTAGGGTATTGTATGGACTCCTTGGAGTGCTTAGGAGAAGTACTATGAGAGAATAGGGTGGTTAGTGTTTAGGCTAAAAAGAGAGAAGATAATTATTTGATGATCAAGGTTGTTGATTATTGAAAAAGGGGTGATATGACCTCTATTTATAAGGAAAAAAGAGAGTCGAAGAATCAAGAAAAGATCGAGTTCGAATCGGATTAAAACTCTTGCGATAGACAACAGTTTTTGCGGTTTTTGTTTTTATCATATCTTTTGATCCAAATATTGGAATAAGATGAATAAGATATCGTTGGAAATCTCTTGAAGTCTAATTTCTAATCCATTTAGAATAAGAATAAAATATATTATAGAATGAATGATATGGCTGAAATAGTTATACGGTGTCAGTTTTGGATAGAGTTTGATATTTTATTCATATCTATTCCGTTATAGCTCGGAATTGATATTATAATATATCATTGGAAAGATAATTTGAAGGGATATCCAACCATATAAAATTTGGATAAAAAATATGAGGCACAAAAATAATATTTGTCTATCTTTTAATGTCTTTCAATTCGAATAAAATTAGGACTTTCAAAAAAAGGAGTTTTTTTCAATTTCAAACTCTTTAATCTTATCTTTTCAAAAAGGATAATTAAGATCTTTTAGAAACTTATAGAAGCTTCCACTTAATCCTAATTGGTTTAGGAATTGGATCAAATAATTTGGACCCTCCACATGATCATTGGGTTGTAGGTAAGGTGGGCTTAGGTTCGGTTTGGGCTAGTTTAATATTTTGGCCATAACTTATTCGTTGTAACTCGGATTTGGGCTTATAATATATCTTTGGAAAGATCTTTTAAAGACCCATCCAAATATTCAATCATTGGACTAAGATTATGGACCAAAATAAACTGGATGAAACGTTTGTATAAAAAGGACACGAGATGAATGATTTTAAAGGACCAAAATGAATTATTTTGGGTTTAAAGGCACGAAAAGAGGAAAATAAGTTATGGTTTGGGGAAATGGGCTAGAATTTGGGTTGTTTTATGAAATGGAAATATGGTTTTAGCACTCCAAGATTAAATACTCAACCCAACCAATAATGGCGGTGAAAGGTTGTTCATCACCGAGTTTGGTTTTGGGGAGACATTTTTAGGTGTCTACACCCCATGACAAGGTCAGCTCAAAACTTCCCCACCTTTTTAGCCATAATCTTTTGCATGTTGGCAAAACATGGTGGTATTAAGGGGCATATTACTCTCTGCGAGAGGCAAAGGCCTCGACCCGTCCCTCACCATTTCCACGGACAGGGACCCCTCGTTGTCTCTAGCATGAAGCGCTTTTCATTATTAAATATACAAAGACTTTGTCACAAGTAGACGGCTCTGATTCACTGCTAGAATTGTTTGACCCATTGTCCGAAAGAGAGACCTTTTGAATAGAGCAAGAAGCTTCATCCCTTAACTCCTCCCCTGATTCTTGTAAAATCGAATCGTTAGAGGTACTTAGGGTACTAGACGGATGATCGGAAGTTTAACTATCAGGTGCCCTGAAAGAGCCATCTGAATTTTGTAACTTAACCATTCATTTTATTCTTGCCATAGTGTCCAGCACAGACGTAGAGACGGTCTGATTCGGGGATGAGGCTATTACGAAATATTTACTCATGTGTGGAGAAAGCTCTTCTATTCTAGTTCATAGGTTATCTTGGTTATATGGTTCATCCGGTGAAGAGATCGAGCTTCAAGAAATAGTGAACGGTCTTATCAATACACAAATTTATAACTCCCCGGGAACTTTAATTGCGCTTATGTTCATCACTTTAGGAATTGGGTTCAATCTTTCCCCAGCCCCTAAGGATTTTGTCAATCCAGCGCATAAGGTACTAAATCATATTGTATGTTTTTGAATTCGAGTCTTTCGGGTTCAACCAGGATCATAATTTATGAATTTTTAGGTGAATATAGATCAAGAAAAGGAAGTTTCCTAATCACTAACTTAATCTCATTCATTGTCGAATCCTACTCATCGGAAGTCCAATAAAAGGCATTGGACACTCCTAGTTCTAGACTCAATTTCCCCCTCTGATCGTCTAATCGCTAACCTAGTCTGTGTCGTGTGCGTTAGGGAAACTATATCAAGAAGAAAAGAAGCAAAAAAAAAATAAAAGAGAGAAAAACAGGCGGTTAAATTACCTTGCAGTTGAAGGTACGGATGACGCTTGAAAATGCTTGGTCGTTTGTAGAATCAGGCGAATAGGTTGCAGGAGGTAGATAATTTTCTCAGAAAATGAAAAATGATCTCAAAGTCAAAGATTCACTCTCAAATACTTTTTCGTAAATGTGTGAAAATGAGAGGGGGATGAAACCTATTTATAGACGGGTTAAAATTTCGGGGTTGAAAATCTAATTTTACCCTAGATAAATGGTAAAAAAACATTCGCCAATGCATGCGTGACACTTATCACGGCTCCATGCGGCATGCTACGTCACCCTTCCGTGGGGAAAATGTTTTGGGTAATTTTTACCCCGCCACGTCGTTTGAAGTACGCCTACGTTAGCACGTTGAGAATATGCTTGTGTAGACACCTAAAAATGTCTCCCCAAAACCAAATCCGATGATGAACAATCATTTACCGCCATTATTGGTCAGGTTGACTATTTAACATTTGGATGGCTTAAATCCATATCCATTCCCAATACATTTCATAATCCAATCCATTTCTTAGCCTATTTCAACACACCATAACTTACCACATTTCAAAACCGGGAGAAATTGACTTTGTGACCCTATTATTTTGATCCAATTACTATTTTGTTGTATAGGACTTGAAATAAGATTTCCAAAAATATATCATAAGCCCAATTCTGATTTATAACAAAGAAGATATGAGCAATGTACTAAACTCGGCCAAAAACCGACACCCTTTCACTAAAACGGCCATATCTAAAAATCTACAAATGATTTTGACCTGATTTCAATTTGGTTGGAAAGTAGACTTGATAAGATTTCCAATGATATATTATTCCTTATTCCATGTTCTGGATCAAAAGTTATCATAGTTTTAAAATACGCGTAAAAAATTGGAATTGCCGCACATTAGCTAGAATTGCCGCCTTATGGGAGATGAAGACGTGGCAAGAGCCTAGTACCGTGAAACGATATTCTTCACCGTGTCAAGTTGCTTTCTCGTGTCATTTTCGCGTTTCTCTCACGTCGTTATGAACCCGGATGCAAATCTAGAATATTGTACACCGTGACACACGGCGCCGCGTGCCGCGTCACGGTGGACTTTGCCGTGTCACGACATTTTTTGCGTGTCACTATACAGGTGCCGTGACACGGGATTTTTCCATGTTTTCTTTGCGTACACACTACACGCGCTTTATCCTTTTAAAGCAACATAATTCCCCGCGACACGACAATTTGTACCGTGTTACGGCACCCTCTGAGCTTGTCACAGCAGGTGTGTTCCCTCCACTCACTTTCTCTATAAATTCCCCCTTTCTTTTTGCTGTTCGAGGCACCAAATCATTTTCTCTTCCTCTCTTCTATATCAAATATCATTTTCTTCTCTCTCTCTCTCTCTCATATTCCAAGACTAAAATTTATATTCCTAATTACATCATTCCTTCCTTAAGCACTCAAGGAGTCTATATTTAACCCGAGTTTTCGTCCTTAAACCAAGGTGTGATAGGTATAATTAACTGAGGGTTTGGACCAAATCAACTCTACTTTCAATTTAATTTTATTTCAATTTGATTTATATTTTTATTTACGTTACTAACAATTTATTCATGATGTAGCAATTTAAAAGAGCGAGTGAAATATGCGTAATTAATTAATTTAATTAATTATTTTATTTTAGTATTGCTAGTATCATGATTAGGTTTATTTATATTTTATTTGACTAACGATATTGTTGTTGAATTGCTTCCAATGTTAATGTTAATTTTATTATATTTTTTATGATCACCATTTCTCATGTTAAGGGGAATATGTAATTGAAAATCATGCCTAATAAGATAATTTGGACAACTAGTTAATGTTTTCATTTAATTTTGTTGTTTAATCAAGTGATCACAATATTTTAGAATTATATGTTGCACTAATATTCAACTAATTTAGCATTATAATATTTTGGAGCGAATTGAATCTTTGTTTGCATGCCTTTGATATCGTAGGAATCACTTTTCATAATAAGAATTGAGTAGAGGTCAATACACGCGAATGTGACTATATAAATTACTTTGTACCATCATCCCTAATCCTCCTTTTGTGGTTCCGAACCATATGGAATTAGTAATCTCATGGATTATGAATGGGGTGTAACCTTCATGGGTCAATCGTTGTTGCCTATTGTTGTCCCTTTATTCGTGGTTGCCTTTTATGATCTGTGAATGGTTTACATGTTCCTTAAAAAATTATTGGCGGCTCCTTAATTTATTTGTCCCTAATCGTATACGTCAATTTCCACTTTCTTTCTATGAGTGCCAAGCATATTCATTATATATGCTAACGTAGGCACACTTCAAACAACGCCTACAATTTGGCGACTCCACTATGGACGATTCTTGGTTATTTATCGATTGAAGTGATCGGTATATAATTCAGATGAGTGGATGAGACTTGAAAGATTCTTAAGAAGTATTCTTGTGATTAATTTGGCATATTTGCATAATATAGACGTTGTTAACATCGTATTCAGGTTTGTCCCGTAGGAAAAATTAGATAACCTGGTCGTGAATGAAGAAAATAGAGGCATCAGTCAGATTTCCGCACTGCCGCGCCTTGGCAGAGCATGCCGTGTCATGGCACAGGGCATCGTCACGCGGGGTTTTACACCTTGACACAGTATAATTTGTCGTGTCACGGTAGTCCTGAAATCTTTCATGTGGCTTTATTTCTCTTCTAACAGTCAGCTTCCTTCGATTTTCCCAAAAAAACGTAAGTATTATACATATGTCTTAGCCCCAGGGGATTTAAACTTTATCAAACTAAAAACGCTCATGGAAATAAGGGTTCATCCGAGTTATTAAATCAACCCAAACAAGGAGTCGAGTTTGATTTTATCACGGACTCGGGGAGCCGCCCATTGGCATACATCCTCAAGGGAGGCTGCCTTGCCAACGCGTCTAAACTCTTAACTATGGTACCCTTTGACACCAAATAAACTTGACCATAGTGGAACATAGAACTTAACCTTAGGTAGCGAACTCTTCTTTGCATCATTGTGCCTATGTGCTCTATATATGATCATTTTGATGTTAACCTTAACGAGTTTTATTTGTCTATGGTGGTTTATTTTATGACCCACTAATGACAATGGACCGTACTCACATACTAATTAGCGCAAATACTAAAATAAAAAAAAGTGAAAAAAAAACAAAAACACCTGGAACTATCACCGCGCCACGGCAAAAATGCCGCATCACGGCAATTGGTGACGCGTCATGGAAATTGGTGCCGCGTCACGGCAATTGGTGTAGCGTCACGACAATCAGTGCCTTGTCACGGCAGGTTGTACCGCGACACATTACAGTTCGTCGTGTCATGGTGCCCAGGGAATGAGTCCAATCAGCTTTTTTTTTAGTCTTCCATGCTAACTTGGTCATCGCACCTGTTCACTTGTCTAACCATTCGATCATACCACAAGCCTTATAACATCGCTTAATCACTCATGGTTCAAGTATAGTACACAAACTTGATTTATTTTCCGAATCGAGTCGTGGACCATGTCATTTATGATCGTATACTAGGTTCATACACCACTTTTTTTCGTCATAATAAAAAAAAAAAAAAAAAAAAAAAAAAAAAAAATAACGAATGGAGGTTTTTTTTCTCATGTGTTTTCAAATGTCCATTTTTTCCCCTTTCTTTCCTATCTTGAGCAATGAGTCAAACAATTAAGAAAATTGTTTTATTTCATTACTTGGTCAAGGAGCAGGGTAGATTAACACGGTTCGAGTCATCACCGCAACAATCTATTAGATTTAAGAGGAGTTCATGTTCCAACTACTTTCAGTTTGTTCCAATGGCCACTAAGGAGGATATTCAGAACATTAACAAATCCATCGAGGCACTGTCTGTCATGATGAAAACCCTTACCACTAGGGTCACTACCATGGAAAAAAACAAGGTCACCCTTGACAAATTGAAGGAACAGATGAGTAAGATTTCTTAGGATTTCACTTATGTGGAACAACCTCCCACTCATTTAGATGTGAAAGATAGGACCCCTGAAAAGTTCTCCACTGCGATATTCCAAAGTTTAAGCCTAATCAATTCTAATATTCCTTTTGAAGGTGTGTTTTGTGCAACCATGGCTCTTAAGAGATTGGATGTAATACTCTTCCCTACGTTTTTCCCTCTCTCCTTAGAGCATGCTTTTCAACGATGGTTTTATTCCCTAGATGCCAAGCGTACTGCGACTTGGCAAGATGTTACCGACTCTTTTATGAATCGTTACAAGTGTAACATTCAAAGCAAAACTTCTGAACGTGAACTCTCCATTCTCAAACAGAAAGAGAATGAAGAATTCACCGCTTATCTGAACAGGTGGAGGGAAAAAACTTCACTCTTGGTAAATCCTCGTAAAGAAAGAGAGATGGTTCGCCTCTTCATCCAAAAAATGACTCACAAGTATAGGGAACATCTCAAATTTCTTCTACTGAACACTTTCGAAGCTGTATACGACATCGGCATCAATACTGAGGATAAGCTATTATACACTATTGGTAGTAAAAATAATAAAACTTGGAAAAACAAGAAGAACGACCTTCCTTCTTCTTCTTCTTCTAAGCACAAAAAGACTACTAGCAATATAAGTCAAGTTGATCTCAATGAAGTGTCAGCTCTTAATGCTCCATTGCCTAAGAAAAGGAGAACTTACACTCCTTTAGGAATGACTTATGATGCGACCTTTGATTGCCTCTACGGTCAAGGCGTAATCACACATATTGGGACATTTCCAGATCCAATACTTAAAGAAACGAACGCCAAATGGAATCCTAGTGTGTAACACCCCTCTAAATTAGAAAGCGAGACATTAGCGGAAATAACGTCGAGATGAAAATGTTACCCTAAAGGTCACTAAAAACTAAAGGGAATAAATAAATAACAAAAATAAATAAAATAAATTGATGAAAGAAAACGTTGAACGAGGCAGAACAACCTCAAAATGACTATCTAAAGAAAAGAGAAGTTTAAAAGATAACGGAAGAAAGTCTGTAAAACTTCTAAGAACAAACTAACACTCTGCTCTCAGCCCTAACTCAATAGGAACTATTCTTCACATGAAAATAACATTTAGGTTCCACAATTAGTGGGGAGTAACTAGCAGTTCTCCTAGTACTTGTAGAAACACAAATCTGTCCAATTAAGTACAACTTCTGCCAACTGAAAGTACATCTATAAATAGCTCTCCAATCATTGATGATGGTAACTTTTTCCTAATTCTCTAATCTTCTCTCTCTACTTTCTCTCTCTAAAGTACTCTTTCTCTCTCTACTTTCTCTCACTATAAAGTACATTCGTTGACTTAAGCATCGGAGGGGCTTTCCCGGGTCACACCCTCGGGGCAGTTAACCTTCTTTCTCTTTTGCAGGCCTAGCTCTCGGACAGCAAGGCATAGTTGAGGGAAATTCGGACATTCATTGGACATAGTTATAGGACATCTTGATTACCCTTACTACCCTAAGACTCCCAGGAGCATTCTGTTTCCAGAAACAGGTGGCACCGTCTGTGGGGATAACAAACAAAAAGTCATGGTGAACACTAGGCGTCCCCGTAGCACTCATCAAGATGCTATTAGGCTAGCTCCAATTCTCTCGGCTAGGAACCCTCACATAGTCGAGGAGATTGTACCTAGGGCTCGTAGTGAACCTGAGAGAGAAGTGAACAGCCCCCAGGTGGTCACTCGCCGAGTCCAAATAAACATAAACTTGGAGGAAAGCCTCAGGGCACTTATCAACCAAGGGGTGGGGCAAGGCAGGCAGGGGAGCGCTTCGCAGCCTAATCCTCCACCTCACGTGTCCCATATCCATCAAGCCTCTTCTCGACCTCAGCATCAGACATCTCGCCGCTCTCAGCCCGATTAGTCCCATGACCCCCAGCGGGAGACAAGGAAGCCAAGCAGGCCAAGAGATGCTAGAGAGATTATCAATGACCGAAGGGTAAAGGATGGCACTCTAGATGCCCAAGAAATAATCAACTCCAAGAGGGAGAACTCCAAGGAAGATAACAACCCCCCCTAGAGAGGTCGAACTAGAGTTCACTCTCGGCACTGGTCAACAAGGTACCGAGATAGTATACCTACCTCCAGACCAAGAAGAGGAACTAATCAGACCGCTCGTTCAGTAAGCAAAATCCCCGAGCGTCCTTCCTCCTCCAAGCCACGGAGGCTCGGGATTGTCAAGAACATCACCCCCTTTAGCTAGGAGATAATGAATACCCCTATTCCTCCCAAGGTCAAGATCCCTACATTAGACCCTTATGATGGAAAGACAGACCCGACAGACCATCTGAACGCTTACAAAGCACAGATGGGAGTCCAAACTGGGTGTGAGGCCTCATGGTGTAGGTTCTTCCCTACTACTCTCAAGGGCATAGCTCAGACATGGTTCAACAACCTTACCCCCGGGAGCATAAGAACGTTTGACATGTTAGCCACTCAGTTCAAAAAGCACTTCATCGCTGGGAGTAGGCAAACAAAGACTATCGTTCATTTGATGACGGTGAAGCAAGGGGAGAATGAAAGTCTTAAGGACTACATCAAGAGGTTTAACACTGAGTCTCAGCTCATCCCCGACCTCCATGACAATGTTGCTTTCAGAGCCCTTCTCTTCGGGCTCAAGTCTAACAAGCTGAAGTTTGAACTTGTCCATGACAAGGTGAGCACCTTCTCTGAAGCCATGGAGAGAGCAGAAAGGATTATTGAAGCTAGTGAGGTGTGCAAGGCACCCGTAGCAAACAACAAGGGGAAGAGGAAGCAAGAAGATAATTACCATGACAACAGGAATCGAAGGCCGAGGAGGGCTGAGAGTGATGATGAAGGACTCAAGTAGAATGCTGATAGGCATGAGATCTATTTGGACATACAGCACAAGGCTATTCTTCCTAAGCCTAACCCCATGAACACGCCGATAGAGCAGAAGAACAAGAAGCTTTGGTGTGAATACCACAAGGAGTGTGGTCATACCACCCGGAACTGCAGAGAGCTTAAGAGAGCCCTTGACAAGCTAGCTGAAGAGGGAAAGCTTTACAGATATCTCAAGTCCCCATCGAAGGATAAGCAAAGCAAGGCCGCCAAGGATTTGCAAGAAGCCCATAGCTCAGCTGACATTAACTTGAGCATTAATGTCATAGCCGGAGGGTTTGCCTCCGGGGGTTTGTCTAACAGGGCACGCAAGAGTCACTTGCGGTCGCTCGAAGAGCCCATCTATGATATCGGCACTCCCTCATCTGCCCCGAAGGACCCCCTCATGGTATTCGGGGATGACAAAGGAAAAAAGATTCAAAGGCCTCATGATGACCCCTTAGTGATTCATATGAAGGTGGCCAATGCTAAGGTGAAGAAGATCTTAGTGGATAGTGGAATTTCAGCGGATATCATCACATGGAAATGCATCGAACAAATGCGTTTTGGAAGAAGTGACCTAACACCCCTAGAGAAACCCTTAGTGGGATTTGGGGGGCATCATGTATACCCCTTGGGAACGATCAAGCTGCCTGTTCGTTTTGGAGAAAAGAACAAGGGGAGAAGTTTTGTTCACACGTTCTTAGTTGTGGATACCCCTCTGCCATACAACATGATTCTTGGCCGACCCCTTCTCAATAGGGTTAAGGCTGCCATCTTAACCTATCACTTACTCCTCCAATTCGAGACCGATGACGGATCGGTGGGCAAGATATTTGGAGATCAGTTTGAGGGGAGAAAATGCTATGTAGATAGCTTGAAGTCACCTGAGAACTCCGTCAATCAGGAGGACAAGGGGGCTAAGAGGAAGGCCATGGAAATAGATGAACCTCAGCACCCGGTCATGAGAATTTACATGGCTGAGAATCCAAAGCAATACGGTAGGCCTAGGCCTATTGAAGAAGATGAGAACATACCTTTAGGGGATGATCCCGCTCGGACCGTGAGGGTGGGAAAGAACTTGGACCCCCAGCTCAAGGAAGAAATCATTCAAGTACTTAGAGAATACAAAGACATCTTCTCTTTTATAGCAGATGGAATGCCGGGCATAGACCCCAAGGTAATGACTCATGAGCTGAACATCAAGGAGGGCTACAAGCCCGTCAAGCAAAAACTCCGACACGCCGGGCCGGAAAGAAACAAAGCTGCAGCCGCTGAGGTGAAAAAGCTTCTCGAAGCGGGTTTCATTCGAGAATGCCAATACACCGAGTGGTTATCCAATGTAGTGCTAGTTAGGAAGCCCAACGGTTCTTGGCGTATGTGTGTGGATTTTACTGATTTAAACAAGGCATGCCCGAAGGATGATCACCCTCTTCCTAAGATTGATAGGTTAGTGGATTCGACCGCTGGTCACGCCCTCCTAAGCTTCATAGATGCCAATGCGGGGAATCATCAGATCCCCATGTCAGAGAAGGACCAAGCCCACACAACCTTTATCACTAGCCAAGGGGTGTATTGCTATAATGTGATTGCCTTTGGCCTGAAAAACGTCGGGGCTACCTACCAGCGTCTGATGAACAAAATCTTTGAAGGGCAACTAGGTCGGAATGTCGAGGCCTATGTTGATGACATGATAGTGAAAAGCAAGGAAATCCCGGACCACATAGCTGATCTTAGGGAAACCTTCACAACCCATAGAAAATATAAAATGAAGCTCAACCCCAACAAGTGTGTCTTCGGGGTGCAAGGTGAAAAATGGTTGATGACATGTCTGGGCTTCATGGTTGATCAGCGGGGTATTGATGCCAACCCCGATAAGATTCAAGCTATTCTTGACATGGAATCCCCCCGAAATGTGAAGGAAGTGCAACGCCTTATAGGCTGCCTAGCCGTATTGGGGAGGTTCCTATCCCGATCAGCGCATAAAAGTTTGTCTTTCTTCATGGCCCTCAAGAGGCCTAAGTTCTTATGGGATGAAGAAGTTGAGAAATCCTTCCAGCAACTGAAGGAACATTTGATGAACACTCCAAAGCTTGTTAGCCCCCTCCCCGGGGAGACAAACAACTACTCAAACATCATCATCTAATAACTAACAACTAAAGAAATAAAGAATCAACAATATATGAAGAACAACTACACTAATCAATCATCAAACATCAACATCAATCCAAATTAACAAGAATATTAAACAAATCAATAAAATGAGATAGAATTAGAAATGCTCGTTGATAATAGGGAAGATCTTCAACACAAATGTCACCATTGAATCATTAATCTCTCAATCACCATTGAAATTCCTCACTTTCTCTCTCTAAAATCTCCTCCTAAACTAACCCTAAAAACTAGAGAGAGAAGCTCTTAACTAAGCTAAAATTATGATATAAAATTGTGAATTCCCCTCTCTTTCAAAATTGTGTTACAAAGAGTTATAAATATGAGGCGCAAAGCAAAAAACGAGCAAGCAAATGCTCAGAGGAGCACGCCCGCACTGGCAGGTGGGGCGCCCGATCTGGCTAGTGGCGTACCCGCGCTTTTCTGGGTTTCTTTAGCTCTTCTCGTGGTTTTGTGCATTCACTAAGGTCTTGAAATGAACGCGCAATATGATGTTCATCAACACTACGAGTGGAAGTCCCAAAAAGCACTTGACAATGGATTCAACACCCCATCTTCATGAGAGCACGGCTTGAGAGCACAAGAGCTAGAACTTGGAAAATCGACTTCCTTACATCTTGAGCTTTCCAATTGCCATGAGCTTGCTTCAAAAGCATCTTCCACCTTAGTAAATAACTAATATCAAGACCCGGACCTCGTACAATACCTACAATCACGAAAATAGAGCAAATAAAGGAGAAAAGAGTAGAAAAACCAACAAAATGCACAAAAGCTACAAAATAAGATAGGAAAGGTAAAACAAAGACAAAATGCATAAAACTAGGCATTTATTGAGCATGAAAGCTATGAAAAGAGGAAGAAAACAACCTAAATGCTCATCAAATGGGTGCCATTTAGCAACCTAAACAAAACCAAGGGAGAAATGATAGCTGATTCAAATAAACAAAAGAAAAACAGAAGAGACAAGAATATACACTAACTCACTTTCGTAGGAATCATGGTCAATTTTAGCAACTAAAGACAAGCCATTTAAACCCCTAGATCGCCCTGGAGGACGAGTGATGCTCTCGTAAAGGTTTCCTAAGAGATTAACCTATAACTCTCGTAATAATACAAACAAGGCAAAGCACGAAAAAGAAACCAAAATACAAGGACTTTTCCAAGTGTACAAGCACAAGTGAATGAAAAGTTTTCTAAACAAGTAAGGGAGTGCACGTTATAAGATATCTAAGGTTGATTGAAACATAAGATATGCTAAGCATAGAGAACTAATGAAACGCGATTCACTTTCATCTCAAAAACATTTTAGCACATTCTCCAACTTAGCTTCTAATCTACTTTCAGTGAATGTCTCTATAGTTCCTCGAAGGAACCGAAAAAACAAATAGATTTGAGGTTTCTCGACATCCTGACTTTGCATCCCCTTTCCTTAGGCATTAACTCATAATTCCCTCCCTCAATATGTGACTCAATCTCTAGGTCGAAAGGTCTTTCCCAATGGTTGTAACCTAAAGGCAAAAGGGTTAGGGTAGGCTAAAATTTATAAATTTGGTGGTATCCCTAATAGTGAAGCAAAGAACGGGCCCTTTCTTAGAATCACAATCAAGTAGTCACCAAAAAATAACAAACTAACACCCCCAATCTTATTCAAAACTATAATCACAAACATATATACAAAAAGCGTAAACGCTTCTCCCCCAAGCTTAAATGAAGCATTGTCCTCAATGCTTAGAAAGGGAGAATAATTCACATCTTAATATTTTTGAATTTTCTCATTTCTACTTTTTTTTTGTTGTTTTCATTTTTTTCAAAACGATTGTCTTCGCCTCTTTTAACTATGGACGGCTCTTACAACTTTGCATTTATTATGTCCTTGCCATTTTTTTAACTTTAGATGGATTTTTCATTTATTCACTTGCCATTACTCACAAGATATTAAAAACACAAGCTTGCTTACGAATAGAACCAATATCCAGACTAATATACCACAAACTCCAAAAACATGATCATTTACTTCACAAAAACAAAAAAATGGAACAAAAAGAAACAAAAGGCTCAAAGTTTTAAAGATGTAGCTTAAAAAGAAGGGAAAAGGCTCAAATGGTTATCAAGAAGGCAAATGTAAACCCAATGAACTCAAAATAAAGAAGATTAATCTAGAAAAGAAAAATTACCACCCCAAAAAGATGTCTTTGTCCTCCCTAGATGTTTCGGTCTTGTGTTTGAGAATTATGAGTCAAGATTCAAGATTAGGTCCGCAATAATCAAGGATCCATGTCACTCATGCAAATAAATTTTGAAGGCGTGAAAAATGGTGAACCTCACATAGATGTAGCAAAAACTCACTATAAGCTTCAAATTCTTTAAAGGGGAGCAATTGCAAATTTTCAAAAACAAATAGAATCCGGCTTTAAGGTCCTAATAGTTCTAAACGACTACCTTAGCATACTCTATCCTAGAATCAACCAAACATATTCTCAAACCGTTCACACCGCTACCATTTAAGAAGAAAAGCATTCAACTATACAAGTCCAAAAGTATTATGTCTAAAGCAAGAACAAAACAAAGATACATTGCAAATTTGCCTTAATAGAAACAAAAATCTTTTTTGAGTTTTTCAAAATATAAAAACATAGAAAAGCATATACAAAAGGTGCATGGCATATATGAATCAACATCCCACCAAACATGATAGAACACCCTCCCCCAAGCTTGAATGAGAGAATACACTCAAACATAAATTATAGAAACCATGGGAGGGGAAAACAAGGACAACAATCCAACCAACCAACATATGTCCAACAAGTCATCATCCACTTGAGAAAGAACAAGGAAGGATATTACCGGATATTACGTGGGTGTAAATACCCGCAAATGACCCAAATAAACCTTTCAAAGCTAACAACCTCTAATATTTAATCTTGCCTTCCATATGCTAGAAATTGTGATGCCAATCTTCCTTGATTCTTAATTTAAACAATGCACCAAAGTATATCAAGTCATGTACCTAGAAAAAGGCACACAAACATTTTCATGAGAGAAAATCTATTCTAAAAAGAAAATAAAATGAAAGCAATAAAACACGGGTTACTTCCCGAGAAAGGCTTGCTTAAAGTCCAAGCTTGACCGCTCTAGTAAAATAATATTGCAACGAACGCAAGAGCTTGTCAAATGCACTACTAATCATTTCATAAGATAAACAGTAGGCAAATGATGGGATAAGAACGTGCAACAAGATTATTGCACGCAAGTGAGAAGGGAGATGCCAAAATAAAGAAGAAGAGGGATTAAAAGGAAGTATAAGAAAATAAGAAAAAAAAAGAGGGAAAATAAGAAGGGAAAGAAAAGGAAATAGGCAAATCCTCCTCACCAACTTTTTGATTGGCATATTTCCTCTCTTCCTCAACAATGATGAAATAAGGGACATGAAAATCTTCCATAGAAAAGGGCTCCCCAATAGGCTGTTTGAGATAGGAAGAGAGAAGAATCGGACAAGAAGGGATGTGGTCAAACCTTTGAGAGAAAGGGGTATGAGAAATGGGAAAAGGGGTAGCTACTCCCTCAACACAAGGTCTCGCATCGCCAATGAGGGCATAAATCAATCATAGAGTCCTCAAATGAAGAACTCTCACAATCTACACCTCCCTCAAGCGCAAAAACTCCAAGGGAATCAACCTCATCCTCCTTTCCACCACAATAAACAACCTTTCCTTCAACTATCTCAAAACCGAAGTCCACAAAACCTTGCATGAATGGAGGTAGAGTCTTCGTAAACTCATCTAAATCCCAAAAAGCATTCTCGATGAACTCATCTAAGAGTCTATAAATCTTCATATGACTCTCAAAAAACAAATGGGACATTACCTTAAAAGAGTCTATGCATTCATAGATTGCACTACTACAAAAAAAAGGCCTTAGAGAACTGTTATAATAGGCTTTATATATTTCCTTAGGGGCGTTCTTCTGCTAAGCGATGTATAAGGTATAGAGAACGGTCGTTTAGGCATTTTATATAATAACAAATAGAGAACGGTTGTTAGTCACAACCGTTCTCTTTTCCCTTCTTAAATTTGTACACTAAGGAAGGTACTCATCATTGGGTTTGGTTTTGGGGAGACATAAATGGGTGTCTACAATTATTATTAGAGAAAAATCTTAAAATTAAATTAAATTATATGAACCAATCACACATGTGACACGTGTCATATGTAACCTGTAAAACAGGTTACTGGTTTTTGGTTTCATTTTTGGCAGATGTGTATCAAAAGTCGTTTTATTTTGGAATAATCTAAAGGTCGTTCTATACTTTGATGACCGGTGAAAGGAGGTGTTATTTTTGACAAATTTTCCAAAATTTAACCCACAACTATAAACAAACCACAAAATTTTCGTATGAACATCAACATAAGTAACAAAAAATCGTATGAACATCAACAAAAATCAAACCCAAAAATGGGAAAATACAAACCCAAAAATTAAACAAAAATTTGTTTGAACATCAACAAAAATAAACACCAAAAATAACAAAAATTAAACATAAATTTGTATGAACTACAACAAAAATCAAACCCAAAAAAAAAGAAAAAAAAACAAACAAAATTAGTATTAATATAAACACAGAAGTTTAAACAAAAAAATGAAATAAATCACAAAAATCAAAAATTAAAAAAACACAAACAAAATTTTTAGAAAAACTGACATACCTATCAAATAATTCATTCTCTTTGTGTTTATATGGTCAAATTCGGCCATGAAAACTCTAGATCTGGAATTATTATGGTCATATTTATAAAAAAAAAAACACCATAATTATTCTTTTGTTGACGAAAATCTGAACACCCTAGTTTGTTTGTTGATGAAAATCTAAAAAAATGATGAAGAAAAAAGATCGAAAATGGAGTAGAAAGAGAATTCTGATGAGAACTTCGGTGATGAGAACGAACAAGAGAGTGAGAAGAAAAAGAAAGGAAGGAGAAGAAGAAGAAAGAAAAGAGAAAGAAAAGGAGGAGGGACGTGAGAAAGGAAAGAGAAGGAGATGGAGGAGAAAGAGAAGAGTGAGAAAAAGAAAGAGGAGAGATGAGCGGCAAGTGAAAAGGAAAAAATAGGGTTTAGGTGAATGGGTATCCTTTTATACCCATTTGCGACTGTTTCAAAAACTGTCGCAATTTACGACTGTTTTAAGCAGCCACAAATTAATTGTTTAAATTTACAATTATTTTAAGTTGTTCAACCATTCTTACGACCATTTAAAAAACAAAAAACGGTCGCAAATTTGCAACCCCCTTGAAAACGGTTGTAAAATTGCAACCCAACAAAATCGGTCGCAAATTTCAAATTTTGCGACCGTTTTTTGGACGGTCGTAGAAAAATGATGGCAATTTAAGCGAATATTCTAATAGTATAGACACCTAAAAATGTCTCCCCAAAACCAAATCCGGTGATGAACAACCTTTCACCGCCATTATTTTTTCGGGTTGAGTATTTAATCTTTAGAGTGCTTAAATCCATATTCAATCCCATTACATTTCATTTACCAACTAAATTCCTAGCCCATTTCCCCAAAACATAACTTATTTTCCTCTTTTCGTGCCTTTAAACCCAAAATAATTCATTTCGTTTCCTTTTACAAAAACGTTTAGACTAGTTTAATTTGGTTCATAATCTGGGTCCAATTATTGAATAGTTGGATAGGGCTTGAAAAGATCTTCCAACGATATATTATAAGCCCAAATTCGTGTTATAACGAATAAGTTACGGCCAAAATTGTAATTCCTTGTATTTTTATTTGAATTTTAATTAAAATAAGTATTTTGAGAAGTATCCAGTTAAATTGAAATATTTTATTTAAAGTATTTTAATTATTCATTTTAAAAAGTTTAGAAATATTTTATAAAAGGAAAGTTTATTTAATTAATTATTTTATTTAAGTTGGGGTTTAATTTAATAAAGTTTTATTTTAGTAAAGTTTTATTAGGGAAGGAATTAGGAAAGATTAAAAAAGGAATGTTTAGGGAGAAGGGGTTCTAGAGAAGGGTTAAAAATATTTAACACTTGAGGCAAATAAAACTTTACCTAGAGCGGAGAAAATCCAAGGTAAACTTCTCTCCCTTTTCTCTATATTTTCTCTTTATTTTTCTTTCTCTTTTTTCCCTTTCCCCTTCTCGGCTCCCCCTCACCGCCGACGACCACCAGCAGCACCAGCCACCAGCGCTTGTCGGCTGCCACACCATTTCGAGCAAAAAAAAAATATTTGTTTTAAAAACTAGTTTAATCCTAGATCTAATTATTAATTATTGTGATTTGATTTTTGATGTTTGATTATGAGTATTATGTAAATAAATTTTTAGATTTTATTTTTAATTCAAAAGCCTAAATTTTTACAACCCTAGGTTCTTGAATTATGAATTATTGAAGGATTATGATATATAATGGTTTAAACCTTTGATTAAAGTGTTTTAAGGCTTAATTACAGCAAGTTTTTATTAAAATATAATACTGAAATTTTTTGTAGTGCATTAAAAATCAAGTTTCTTTAAGGAATTTCAATTACCCATTAATTGAGATTAAAGTATGATATTTTAAATATAATTTCAGCTTATTTAAATTAATTTATGAGGGGTTTTATAATAGTATATATTGCTGGAGATTTGTTTAGAGAGGATTTTAATACTCTCTATGATTTTAAATTGTAGGAGACTTCAAAGTAAGTGATTTCTATTAGTCGTGGCGATTTTAAGATCGTATACAAGGTACGCTCGCGTACTTAATATAATTTTATTGATGTAGTAGCATGCTAAATGTGTTTAATTGATTACAAGTAGTATCATGCTAGATTTGAAACGGAAATTAATTATGATTTGGATGTTATTGGTGATTGAATTATGAAGCATGATTTATTTGTGATAGATTAATGGATGAAAAATTATAGTTTGGAATATTCCTTATGAACCATAATTTTATTTATGGCATGTTAGAGAGCATGTTTAATCAAACTAAATGTTTAATTTGGTTTGGAATATTAAAAGGGAATTTTATTATGGTTCATATAACTTTTATTGATGCTTTAAGCATGGGAAAGGATCTATGTAAGTGTCTAAGTACACGAGGAATAAATTATATGTTGGTGCCTTAGTGCACTTAAGGTGTTTTTAACACCGATGGATAGGATTTGTGGTGATTTATGTGTTTAAGGTGTCATTGGCACTGAGGAAGAATTAAAAAGGGTTTATGGTCACTAATTATTCAAGAATTTATTTGGTATATTTGATTGTTTGAATAATTATTGTTGATTGAATGATTATGGTTTGAGAGTCGTCACCAAGTTTAATAATCTGTAAATAACGCAAAGTGAAAGGGATTACGAACCAAAACTCTTGGAACGTATACACCTTGAGTATGAACATATGGGGGAGTTATGTGACTTTATATTTGATTATAAATTCTACCGGAGTATAGGACGATGTACATTCCTTTTATTGTTATTATTATGAGCAGGAATTCTTCCACTTACGAGTGGTTTTTTTTATGCTGGCACGGTTAGCTCCCGTGTCAATAACCTAAATTTATTAGGGGAGGTTAGTGGGGAAACTTTTTCGATGCATAGTCAACACTAAATAAATTATGTAGTTGTCTAGTGAGAAGTTTTGTTGAATGTTGTATGCTTGAAAAACATGTGCAACAAGGTAAGTTGTGTGTTGATAGGTAATTGCATGTTAGTGTGTTGATTACGAGTATGTACTCAGCTTTGCTGATTGTGTGTTTTGTGTGTTTGTTGGCCTTGTCTTTATCTTAGCTCTATGATGACCCATTTTTAATGAAGAGTAGTGGAAACAAGTAGAGAGAAGCTTTTCAGGTGATGAAGCATATTCATGAATGGACATGAGTGAAGAGAGAATCTTGCTAGTTTCTATAAGTATATGATGTGTTTTATGCTTTATTTATTTATGATATTACTTTTTTTTATGCATGACTAAAGCAAAGTTTTGTAATTTGGTTTGGTTTTAATAAGGGCCTATAATGGTTTCAAGTTGTAGGTTGATTTTATTTTACTTTGTTTGACTTTGGTTTGATTTTACTTTCATTGATTGACTTTCAAGTTGACTTGTTTTGAATGGTTTTGAAATTAGACTTCCGCTGTGTGTCTTTGATAGTTGCCTTAGCCGTTTTCATGGTGGCGGTAATGTCTTAGATATTCCTATTTAAAGTTTTAAATAGGGAAAAAGAGGTATTTTAAAATGAAAGAATTTCTAGGGTGTTACAAAAATACTAAATTGAAGCTAAACCGAACCTAAGCCCACCTTACCTATGACCCAATGATCATGTGGAGGGACCAAGGCTTTAATATCATTCCTAATCCAATTAAGGTTAATTAGAAGTTTCTATAAGTTTCTAAAAGATCTTAATTATCCTTTATGAAAAGATAAGATTAAAAATTTTGAAATTGAATAAAACTCCTCTTTTTAAAAGTCCTATTACTATTCAAATTAAAAGACGTTTAAAGATAGTAAGATATGATTTTTTTTACTTGTATTTTCTATAAAAATATTAAAATATTTTGAAAATATATTTTTAATTATATATTATAATATTAATTTCGAGTTATAACGAAAAAGATATAAAAGAAATATAAAACTCTATCTAAAACTTACACTGTCTCACTATTTCGGCCATATCTTTTATTATACAAACTATTTCAATATGATTTTAATTGGGTAAAAAATTATACATCAAGAGATTTCCAACAATATATTATTTATCCTATTCCGAATTTGGAATAAAAGATATGATAAAAATAAAAACCGCAAAAACTACTGCCTATCGCAAGAGTTTTATTCTGTTTCGAATTCGAATCTTTTCTTGATTCTTCGACCATTCTTTTTCCTTTATAAATTGAGGTCATATCACCCCTTTTTCAATCATCAACAAGCTTAATCACTAATAATCATTCTCTCTTCCTCTCTTATATACCAAAAAATCATTCTCTCTCTCTCTATCTCTATCTCTCTCTCTCTCTCTCTCTCTCTCTCTCTCTCTCTCTCTCTCTCTCTCTCTCTCTCATATTCTAAGCCTTAAAACTATATTTCTAATTATATCATTCCTTCCTTAAGCACTGTAATGAGTCCATCAACACCCAAAGTTCTATACTTGAACCAAGACGTGAAATGGTTTGGACCCAATCACCTCTACTTTTAATTTAATTTAATTTAAATTTAATTTATTTTTATTAAAGTTACTAACAATGTATTCATGATGTAGAAAATTCAAGGAAACATGAAAAGTGAGTAATTAATCACTTAATTACTCTTATTTGTATTCTTGTTGCTAGCATCATGATTAGGTTTATTTATATTTGATTTGACTAACGTTATTATGGTTGAATGGCTTCCAGTTTAATGTTTAGTCTGTTATTATTATTGATCACCATATTACATGGAATATGTAATTGAAAACCACGACTAATAAGATAATTTGGACGACCGATTTAGGTTCTTTTTTAATTTTGTTGTTAATTGAAGTGATCATAATATTTTAGAATTGTATGTTGCATAAATATTCAACAAATTTAGCATAATAATAGCTTGGAGCAAGAATCTTTGTTTGTATGCATTTGAGATCGCAGGAATCACTTTTCACTATAAAAATTGAGTAGAGGCCAATACGGGCGAATGTGACTCTATGACTCACTTCGTACCATCATCCCTGATCCTCCTTTTGTGGTTCCAAACCATATGAAGTTAGGATTATGAATGGGGTGTAACCTTCACGGGTCAATCGTTGTTGCCTTTTGTTGTCCCTTTATCGTGGTTGCCATTTAAGATCCGTGAACGGTTTACAAGTTCCTGGAAAACTTATTGGCGACTCCCTACTTTCCTTGTCCCTCCTAATTGTTGTCCCTAATCGTATATGTTAATTCCCACTTCCTAAGAGTGTAAAGCATATTCACACATGCTTAATGTAGGTGCACTTAAAACGACACCTACAAGTAGTGATATCGAAAATAAAAATCCCCAAAAATCCAAATCATTTTTGCCCTATTAGTTTAGTTAATATAGTTTACAAGGCTATCTCAAAAATCATTGTTGCTCACTTGTGTGAGTTGTGTCCCATACTTTACAGAAAAATAAGCCCCCTACAAAATGCTTTCACTCCTGAGCGCTCTATCCATGACAATATCCTTATAGTTCAGGAAATCATGATCACGTTCCATAAATCTAAAAATAAAACGGGTTGGTGTGCTCAGAAATTGTATAGGGAAAAAGCGTATGATAGTATTAAATGGGACTTTTTATGGGAAGCCCTTTTAGCTTTTGGCTTTCCCTCAAAGTGGATTTACTGGATTTGAGAATGTGTGGCCAAAGTTTCTTACTCAATTAAAATAAATGGCGTAACTATAAAATGGTTTAAGCTAACATGAGGTTTTAGACAAAGATACTTATTTTTGAAATTATGCATGGAGATTCTTATCTTGAAATTATCTTGAAATTATGCATGAAGATTCTTATCTTGAAATTATCTCTGGAAAGCATGACTCCTAAATCCGGAATTGGCTTCAAGATTACACCCTCTCTTTCAATATTTCTTGCCTTCTTTTTTTGCAGATGACAGCCTCATCCTTTATAAATCAACATCATCTGCGTGTAATAACCTAAAACGCGTACTTGATGAGTTTTGCAGTATGTCAGGGAAGCTTGTAAATTTTCATAAGTCCTTAATCATTTTTTCTCGACAAATTGACAACAGGCGATGTCTAAGCCTCGCAGTCCATTTTAACATGACATCGACATCATCGCTCGGAAGATAATTGGGAGCATTTTTTAGTTCTTATTACCCCTTTAAAAAGAGAATTTAATATAACACGCAAAGTAGAATACAACAATGGGAATCAGGATACCTCTTTAAAGCAGGTCTCCACATGCTAATTAGAAGCGCTCCCTTCTTTCCTCTATTCTTCGTCCCTCCTTCCCACAGACGTTGCCAAGAAGCTACATTCCCTCCATAGAAATTTCTTTTGGCGACAACAAAAAGATAAAACCGGAGGTCCTCTAATAGGTTGGAATAAAATACGTATACTCAAAGATCTCGGGGATTTAGGTAGGGGTGAAAGTAATTCGGATTAAAATCGAACCAAACCAAAAATCGAACCACATTAGAAATTTGGATTGGATATTTTTTTTTTGTTCTGTTTTGATTAGATTGGGAAAATAGAAAAAATTTTAGTTTACGGTTTGAATTCGGTTTTGGGTTTAAAAAACCGAAAATCGAATGCAAAACCGAATTATGGACCAAATATTGCACATAAGCCTAATCCCTCCAACCCTTTTGCCATCCCTTTTATTCCCATTCATATAAAAGCTAAAAACCCTTTTTTCCTTCATTCTTCCCCCAGTTTCATTCTATCTCCTTTTAGTCGTCTTAGTCTCTTTTGATTTCTTTCTTTCTCTTTTTAGTCCTTTTCTTCCACTTTCTCATGCTCAATTTTCATCTTCATCTCTTTTGTACTTAGATGAAGGCAATCACGATCGTTATTGCGGCCACTACTAGCTAGTTCATGTTGTCTTTAAGTATCCTAAGAGGGTCATTTGTAAAGATTATTTCGTCAAGAGGTAGGCGAAGAAACCAAAGGTGAATGGTGAAAATGCTTAATCAAAGTTTTAAATTTCAATTATTTATGCTAAATTTTCATTTAAATATCTTTTAATTTATAGATAGTGTATTTTATATTCTAGGTATTGTTGAGTACCAATGGATCTAGAATTCTATATGAATATTTATGGTTGTTTTATTTTATTTGCATGTAAAGAGTAATTTTGAGATAACATTTGGGCAAATTTAGGCCACAATAATTCGAAATAAAATTATATTAAATTGATCGATTGATATTTAATTTTAAAATGGAAAATCTATAAAAATTAGCCCAAAAAAGTTGAAAAAATCAACCCGAAACACTCGCCCCCCCCAAAAAAAAAAAAAATCGATTTGGATCGGTTTATTTTTTGAAAACCGAATTATAAATGGTTTGGATCGGTTTGGAATGAATAGTAATATGGATTGGATTCGGTTTGAAAAATCTCAAACTAAATTAATTTTATTTGGATTCAGTTTAGGCTATAATTCAAACCGAAAATCGAACTTTCACCCCTATGTTTAGGTTTAAGACGAACTTTGCCTCTCAAGAAAGCCTTCTTAGCAAATCTAGGGTGGAAGATTCACTCTGACCCTTTCAATCTTTGGGTCAATCAACCAAAATATCTTCATAATTCTTCTTTTTTGGAATACCACACAATCAACTAAAAGATTTTCATATATGGAAATTAGTTATGGCCCAATTATAAATTTTACGAAAAGGTATTTAATTCGGTGGAAGATAGGTAATGGTTCTGACATTTATTTTTGGATAGATAATTGGACTAATAAAAGTCTTCTAGAAACTCTCAACTTAAAAGGACACCAAGTAGATATTGATCTTAAAGTTACAAATTTAATTTTATTAAATAATTAGTGGGACAAACCTTAACTCACATATAAGGAGGGTGATCCCATCGTAAGGGGGTCCTTCCATAGATGCCCATGACCATTTAAAAGCCTAGGACTTTAAACTTGTTAGGGTGTAGTAGGATTTGAATTTCTGACTGTTTGGGGGACCTTGAATTAGAATTGATTCTATCATCACGCTTTTTTATAAGAAACAAGTAGGAGTCGCCAATGAGTTTTAGGAAACTCATAAACCACGTTCATGCCTATACCCATGCCCAAATTAGTCTACATAAACCAGACATGAGTTCGGGAGCGAGGGTTCTAAAATAACGTTCCCTTTAGGGGGGAATTGCTATCCTAGCCCTAGTACGGCCTCTACTAGCTCTTCTTTTTTTACAATTTCATCACCAAACAATATATGCAACGCGATACCTAAAACTAAGTTTGTTGATTTTATTTACACACATCAATTCACGTAGGAATTACATTGCACAGTCATTATTCTTTATTTAATTAAATTCGTGAATAGGACAAGAAATAAAGAATTTTTGCCTTGGCTTAAGTGATCAACAAAAAATTAATTATTCAATTCTAATCTTATTTAATGCAAGAAACTATGTGGAATTGATTAATTAAACCTTATAAAGTGATCAAGAAACACTAATTAATTAATTAAAGTTCTTTTGAACATGAAAATAAAAATGATTTATCTAAGTGTGCTCGGGATTTTACCACTTCTCTTTGCTAGATCTCCGTTTAGAACACTTATGGACTCCTTGTTCGGGAACCTCCACCATAGTAACAAAATATCAAAGGGGTGAGTGTTTAGGACAAGAGGGGTTAGGTAGCACAAGTTCACAAGTTTTTCGCTATTGTTTAGGGTTAATTTTCTATTCCTTTAAGCCTTGAATTAAGCCTCTATTTATAGGGAATGGATAGGTTTGGGGTTTTTAACATTGTGCCGCAGCAGGTAACGTGCGCAACTGGATGAGTTGCGCGCGACCACCCAGCGCAAGTGATTGAGCTGTGCTAGGCAGTGCAACTAATTATCTTGCACGCGGCTTTATGGCAAGATTCGATATTCCAATTTTTTGAAATTTTGAATCTTTCATGAGCGCAAATCTGGCAGTTGCGCTGAGTGTCACGCGCAACTGAATTAGTTGGCGCGCCAGCCCAACGCGACTCCTTGAGATGCACGCGTCGTTTTCTATGACAGCGTTTATTTTAACCTAGGCTCTCCTAAATCCATCATTATTGGGTTTTAAGCACGGGCTTAAGCCTAATTATGATTGGATTTAGTTAATTTGACTTTATTTGGCTTTATTTCGTTGTTTGTGCTAGTCTTTTGTGTTTTGTAGTTTAACCGTTATCCATAAGCATTCTTGTAACACCCTAGAAATTCCTTTCTTTAAAGATACATGGTTTGCCCTGTTTAAAACTTTAAATAGGAATATCTAAGATATTACCGCCACCGTGAAAACGGCTAAGGCAATTATCAAAGACACACAGTGGAAGATTATCTTTAAAAACATTCAAAACCAGTAAACTTAAAAAGTCAACTAAACGAAATTAAAGTAAAGTCAAACCCATGGCAAACGAAGTAAAATAAAATCAACATACAACTTGGAACCATTGTAGGCTCTTATTAAAACCAATTAAATATGAAAAACCTTTGCGTTATTCTCATGAATATCTATAATATAAAATAATCAAAACATTATACACATCATAAACAAATAGAATCTAGCATGATTCGCTCTTCACTCATGCCCATCATGAATATGTTTCATCACCTGAAAAACTCCTCTCTACTTGTCCCCACTACTCGCCATTAGAAATAGGTCGTCGTAGGGCCAAAGTAAAGACACGGCCAACAAACACACAAACACACACAATCAGCAAAGCTGAGTACATAAGCATATTTAAACACACTAACATGATTTCACCTATCAACACGCACTTACCTCAATGCACCTATTTTACAAGCACACACAACATTCAACAAAACCTTTCAACTAGACAATAAATAATTTATTTAGCATTGATTACGCATCGAACAAGTTTCCAACTCTATCTCCCCCAAAATAATTGAGGTTACTGACACGGGAGCTAACCGTGCCAGCATCAAAACCACACATAGGTGGCGGAATTCCTGTACTCCAATAGAAGTTATAGTTAAATATAAAACCCCATAACTCCCCCATATGTTCATACTCAAGGTATATATACATTCCAAGAGTTTTGGTGCGTAATCTCTTTAACTTTACGTTATTTAGATATTATTAATCTTGGTGATGACTCTCACTCCATAATAATTCAATCAATGATAATTATTCATACAATCAAACAAACTAATTTAAATCTTGAATAATTAGTGATCACATAATATTTAATGTTGAACCCTTTTTAAATCTACCTCAGTGTCAAAGACACCTTAAACGCATAAAGCGCCACAAATCATATCCCTCGGTGTTAAAAACACCTAAAGTGCACTAAGGCATTGTAGACACCCATTTGTGTCTCCCCAAAACCAAACCCGGTGATGAGTGCCTTTCACGTCGAATCATAATCAAATGAAACGAAGTGTGGAAAGGTCTAGTGTTGCGGAAAGTTTTATTTCTTTTCTCTTCTCCCTGATTTTGAAAACTTTATTTTAAGAAAACATCCAATCCAGTTTTTTTTGTCTACGATATGGATCCAATAGTGGTGTAGTTGGATGGGGCTTGCAAAGACCTTTCCAACGATATATTATAAGCCCAATTCCGATGAATATTGAGGAAGTTATGGCCAATTTACCAAACTGGGTCCGGTTTGAGCTTTATGTACGGCCCAATGAACTAGGGGAGGGCCTAATATGATTTATCATTCCTAATGCAATTAGGAATGGTTTTAGTCTTCTAGAACATCCTCGAAGGTTCTTATCATTCCTAATTCAATTAGGACTTTTCAGAGTTTTAATCAAGATCAAATAGCATTTTAGATGGAATTATATTATTTTATCTTCCAGTACGTGAAATTTATCAGATTTTCGAAAACGCGTTGAAAAACAGTTTGGCGTCCAACCCCAGGCCTTGGCGCCTGGAACCAGGCTTGGCGCCAGGCGCTAGCCATTGGCGTTTGGCGCTAGCCACTGGTGCCTGGCGCCAACTAGCCAGGGCTGGCGCCAATGCTGTTTTGCGATCGTCAGACTCTGTTTTGTTAAATTTTCTTTTTTGGATGATTTTCTCTATAAATATCGTATCAAAAACTCCGTTTTCATCATCAATTACCATTCATTAATTTTCTACATTCATCAGCATTCATTCATCAATTTTCAATACCATTAATTCTTTAGCATTCTTTCTTTCTTGCTTTTTCATACAAAATTCCGCATTCACAAGATCTAGATACACCTAGCCATATTCGAAGTTGCCTTCTCCCTAGACGTGAAAGGTTTTAATTTCTGAGGGTTTGGTCCCAAATCTCTCTCTCGATTATTTAATTTAATTGCTTTGATTATTATTTTCCTTGAAGTTACTAACGCGTGTATTTTGTTATTAGAAAGAGGTACGAGGCATCCAAGTAAGTACTTTAATGGTTTAATTGATATTATGATGTAGAAATCATGCTTAGATTGTTATTTTGATTCCTAGTATCATGTCTAGGGTAACTTTAATATTAAGTATGATTAAAAGTACGATGCTTCTTATATTCTTCCTAATATTTATGATTGTTAGTATCATGTTAGGGTTAAAGATTTGAGTTTTATTGCTTAGTGACATGCTAGGGTTTGTTATTAATCTTGTTAGTATCATTCCTAGGATCTTGCTATGCTTTAACATGATTATGATTATGATTGATATTATTATTATTAATGATGTTGATTATTTATTATGTTGCTTGATGTGCATATTATTTTATTCTTTATTGCTTGATCACCTTTTATTGCCTGTTTGTAACACCCTAGAAATTCCTTTCCTTTAAATGCACGCTTTACTCCTTTTAAAATACGTTTTAGGAATATCTAAGACATTACCGCCACCGTGAAAACGGCTAAGGCAAATATCAAAGATACACAGCGGAAGACTTGAAAACCCAAACTATTTATATAACACAATTTAAAAACTAACCCAACGAAAATAAAGTTGAAAATCAACAAAACCAAAGCCAATTAAAATCCACTACAACTTTGAACCATTTAAGGCCCTTATTCAAAACTAAAACAACCCAACTTTTAGTTTTAGTCCACAAAGTAATATAATAAACCATTCAATGCATAAAACAAAACATATCCTAATGGAAGCTAGCATGATTCCCTCTTCACTCATGCCCCGTTATAAACATGCTTCAATACCTGAAAGAGTATCTATACTTGCCCCCACTACTCTCCATTAAAATGGATCATCGTAGGTTCAAGATCAAGATATGGCCAGACACAAACAACACACACAATCAGCAAAGCTAAGTACATAAGCGTAGCTAAACACACTAACATGCATTCTCCTATCATCACACACACTTACCTCATTGCACCTGTTTACAAGCACACCCAACAACAAACAAGACACAATAACTAGACAATAATTAATTCATTTTGCCTTGATTACGCATCGAACGGGTTTCCAACTCTACCTCCCCTAAATAAATTTGAGGTTAACTGGCACGGGAGCTAACCGTGCCAGCGACAAACCACACAAAGGTGGCGGAATTCCTGCGCATAATAAATAATAAAAAGGAATATACAGTGTCCTGTACTCCATTGGAAGTTATGATCAAATATAAAGTCACATAACTACCCCCATATGTTCATACTCAAGGTATATACGTTCCAAGAGTTTTAGTGCGTAATCTCTTTCACTTTACGTTAGTTACATATTATTAAACTTGGTGATGACTCTCAAAGCATAACTATTCAATCATCAATAATTATTCAATCAACAAACATACCAATTTAGTTCTTGAATATTTAGTGACCACATAATATTTAATGTTAAACCCTTTTTAATTCTACATCAGTGTCAAAGACACCTTAAATGCATAATGCGCCACAAATCCTATCCCTCGGTGTTAAACACACCTTAAGTGCACAAAGGCACCGAAATACAATTTATTCCTCGTGTACATAGACACTTATCTAGCTCCTTCCTCATGCTTAAAGCAACAATAAAAATTATATGAACCATAATTAAATTCCTTTTCAATATTCCAAACATAATTAAACCATTAGTTTAATTAAACAAGCTCTCTATCATGCCATAAATAAATATGTAGTCCACATAATCATGCCAAAATATAATTTTCAAATCCATAAATCATCACAAATAATTCATGCTTCACAATTCAATCACCAACACCAATAATTCACAATTTAATACATAAACCTTAGCATGATACTACTTGCAATTGATTGAAATCAAACCTAGCATGATTTTACATCATCAAAATATACTAAGTACGCGAACGTACCTTGAATATGATCTTAAACTCGTCACAACTAGTAAAAATTGCTCACTTCGAAGTCTCCTACACATTAAAATTATAATAGAGTATTAAAACCCACTCTAAACAAATTTCCAGCAATATATACTATCCTAAAATCCCTCTTAGAATAATTAGAATAAGCTGAAATTATGTTTAAAACACTCTAATTAAGTCCCAATTGATGGGTAATTTAAGTTTCCTTCAAAAACATGATATCTAGGGTTCTACACAAAATTCCAGCACTTTATTTCTAATTAAAACCTGCTGTAATTTGGTTTCAAAGCACTTAAATTGAAGATCTAAACATTCATACATCATATACTATCATAATTTCAATAATCAAGAACCTAGGGTTTCAAAAATTGGGGCTTTTTAATTTAAAACCAAAACTAAAAATTAATTAACATGATTACAACATTCAAACATCAAAATTTAATCCCAAAATTCATAATTTATAATTAGATCTAAGCATAGATTGAATTAAAACAAGAAAGCTTCAAATTTTTTTTTTTATATATGGTTCGAAAAAAAAAAGAAAAGGGGAAGAAGGGCGGCAGCCACCACCGGCTGCCGGCTGATGGCGGCTGCGACTGCCTGCTGCCTGCGGCTTGCGCCTGCTGGCAGCGGCGGCCACCAGCCTGCCGGTGGCTGGCAGCGGTGGTGAGGGAGGGCAGCCGCAAGGTTAAGGGGAAGGGGGAAAAAGAAAAAGGAAAAAAATAAGGAAGAGAGAGAGAGAGAAGTTTACCTTGGGTTTTCTCCACTCTGGGCAAAGTTTGATTTGCCTCATAAGTGGGATATTTATACCCCTTCTCTACTAACCCTCTTCTAGGTTTTTTCCTAATTAATTTCCTAATAAAACTTGTTAAAAATTTAAACTTCCAAAAATAAAACCCCAACTTTTAAATAAAATGATTAAATAAACTTTCCTTTTATAATAATATTAATTAAAATACTTTAATTAAAATAATTACTACTATTTAAATACTTTATAAAATACATACTTTAATTAAAATACGTATAAAATACGGGGTATTACAGTCTACCCCCCTTAAAAAAAATTTCGTCCCGAAACTTGGGGAACGGAAATCAAACCTTTTTCCTTATTATGTATAATATTGCTGTACTTTTTGTCACACCTTTACTGTTTTATGCCTTTTTGAGAGCATAAATACTTGAAATACTTGTTCAAATTAGTGCAAAGGGCACGAAAATAACTGAAATATAGGGAAAAAGCGCGAAATTCTACCGCATTCTACCCCCCTTAAAGAAAACGAGTTACGCCCTCGTAACTCTACATACCTTTAACAACTCTGGGTATTTCTTTTTCATTTCATCCTCTGCTTCCCAAGTGTCTTCCTTATATTCTTGGTTAGACCAAAGTACCTTTACAATCTTAACGTTCTTGTTGCGTGTACCACGCACTTTACTGTCAAGAATCTTGACAGGTTTCTCTTCATAGGTTAAACTCTTGTCTAACTCGATGGTTTCTAGTTGTAGCACATGGGATTTATCGGGGATGTACCTTCTCAATTGGGACACATGAAACACGTCATGTACTTTACTGAGCTCCATAGGTAAGGCTAACCTATAAGCTACTTTTCCTATTCTTTGTAGTATTTCATATGGACCGATGAATTTTGGACTTAGCTTTCCTTTCTTCCCAAATCTCATCACTCCTTTCATCGGTGAAACCATTAGTAACACCTTATCGCCAATTTTAAATTCTTCTTCTCTTCGCTTTAGGTCTGCATAACTCTTTTGGTGATCTTGAGTTGCTTGGATTTTAGATTGGATTTCTCTTACTTGCTTGACTGTGTCCTCAATCAATTGAGGCCCAAGAGTCACAGTTTCACTAATGTCGTTCCAACAAATTGGACTTCTACATTTTCTCCCATATAAAGCCTCGAATGGTGCCATTCCTATGCTTGCGTGGTAACTGTTATTATAGGAAAACTCAATTAAATCCAAACTGTCTTCCCAACCTCCCCGGAAGTCTATTACACAAGCTCTCAACATGTCCTCCAAAGTTTGAATGGTCCTTTCGGTTTGCCCATCTGTGGCAGGGTGGAATGCTGTACTCATCTTAAGTATAGTACCAAAATTTTCCTGAACACTTTTCCAGAATTTTGAGAGAAACCTGGAATCTCTGTAAGAAACAATATCTTTTGGAACTCCATATAACCTTACTACATGCTTGATGTAAGCCTTCGCAAGTTGCTCCATCTTCCAAGTTTCTTTCATAGGTATAAACATTGCCGATTTCGTAAGTCTGTCCACCACTACCCAAATGGTGTCATTCCCACTCCTTGACTTAGGTAAGCCAGTCACGAAATCCATTGAAATGCAATCCCACTTCCATCCTGGGATTTCTAATGATTGTACAGTCCCTTGAGGCCTCTTGTGCTCTATTTTCACCTTCTGACATGTTAAACACTTTGCCACAAATTAAGCAACCTCCTTTTTCATTCTAGGCCACCAAAACAGCTTCTTCAAATCCTTGTATAACTTGTCTCCTCCCGGGTGTACTGAGTAAGGTGTGTTGTGTCCTTCTTCCATCAACTCTTTCTTCACTTCCTCACATTTCAGTGGTACACACCATCGTCCTTTATACCTCAAGCTCCCATCTTCGTGAATTTTAAAGTCTATAGTTTTTCCTTGCTTAATCTTCTCACGAATCCTATCCAACTTTACATCCCCTTCTTGGTTCTGTCAAATCACGTCGAATATTGTTGGTTGGATACTCAGATTCGCAAGAATACCTTCTGGTACTCCCCATTCCACGACTTCTAAATTCAATTTCGCCATTTCTCTACATAATTCATTAGCTACTACTAACGAGTTTAATCCATGACTAGTTTTACGACTTAGAGCATCCGCAACCACATTTGCTTTCCCTTCGTGGTATTGTATGTCTAGATCGTAATCCGTCGTATACTCTAGCCATCTTCTTTGACGAGAGTTCAAATCCTTTTGGGTGAAAATGTACTTTAAGCTCTTGTGATCTGTGTAAATTCTACATTTTACTCCATACAAATAATGGCGCCAAATTTTCAGTGCAAAAATGATGGCGGCTAATTCCAAATCATGAGTTGGATAGTTTACCTCGTGTGTTTTTAGCTGCCTTGATGCGTATGCAATCACCTTTCCATTTTGCATAAGCACACACCCCAAGCCATTCTTTGATGCATCACTATATACATCATACAGTCCACTATCATTTGGAAGTGTAAGCACTGGTGCTGTAACTAATTTGTGTTTTCAGAGTTGGAACGCCTCTTCACACTTTTCATCCCATTCGAATTTCTTGTCCTTCTTCATTAGAGTAGTCATAGGTTTAGCAATCTTGGAAAAATCCTTAACAAAACGCCTATAATACCCTGCTAACCCTAAGAAACTTCTCACATCAGATACTGTTTTGGGTGTCTGCCAGCTTTGAACAGCTTCTATTTTGGCTGGGTCTACCTCTACCCCGTCCTTGGACACAAAGTGTCCTAAGAATGCTACCTTCTCCAACAAAAACTCACACTTTGAGAACTTTGCATAAAGATGGTTTTCTCTTAATGATTGCAGAATTGTCCTTAGATGTTCTGCATGCTCTGCTTTATTCTTTGAATATACCAAAATGTCATCTATGAACACCACTACAAATTTGTCCATAAATTGATGAAACACTCTATTCATCAAATCCATAAAGATTGATGGAGCATTCGTCAATCCGAAAGGCATAACTGTAAATTCATAGTGTCCATATCTTGTCCTAAATGTCGTCTTAGGAATGTCCTCATTGGCAATTCTCAATTGGTGATATCCAGACCTCAAGTCAACTTTCGAAAACACTGTGGCACCCTTCAGTTGGTCAAACAGATCATCTATCCTTGGTAAGGGATACTTGTTCTTTATGGTCACCTTATTTAATTCCCTGTAATCAATGCACAGTCTCATGTTTCCATCCTTTTTCTTCACAAATAGAACTAGTGCTCCCCAAGGGGAAGCACTTGGTCTAATGTACCCTTTGTCCAACAAATCTTGTAACTGATCCTTAAGTTCGCTCATTTCTGCAGGCGCCATTCTATATGGTGCCTTGGATATTGGGGCAGTTCCGGGGTACCAAATCTATAGTAAAATCGATCGCCCTTTTAGGTGGCATCCTAGGGATTTCTTCCGGAAACACATCCAGAAATTCGTTGACCACTTCTATGTTTTCTGGATTTGCCACCTGCTCGTGGTTCATATCCCTAACGCTGCAGAAATATACTGGATGCCCCTTCTTCATATACTTTGCTAATTTTAACACTGATATTACCCTTGGACACTTTGTTTTAGCATCCATCCAGTAAGTCACTGATTTATTTCCACTTGTGATTATCTTCACTTTCTGTGATCTACAACTAATCTCAGCATTATACTTACTTAGACAGTCCATCCCCAAGATAAGGTCAAAGTCGCTCAGCCCAAACTCAATAAGATCAGACGGAAATATCTCTTCTTCTATTTCTAAAGGCACGTTTCTAAAAGTTTTGGTACAATTCACTACCCCACCTGTCGGGATGGTTATAGGTAAATCTACTGCCTCTATTATTGTTAAGCAGTCCCTAAGTTTTGAAACAAAACCCTTAGAAACAAAAGAAAAAGTTGCACCAGAATCAAACAATACTTTAACAAGAATAGAGTTAATAGAAAAATTAGCAGTGATAACGTCCTTCGTGGCCTCTGCTTCGTGCCTACTTAAAACATTCAGTTTTCCTGTCGTTCCTCCCTTTTGTTGGCTGTTACCATTGTTGGTGTTACTATTTCTCACCCCATTATGTTGCGCTCCCTTATTCCCAGGAAAATTATTGTTGTTCCCCTGGAAATTCTTCTGGTTTCCTCCTGAGTTATAGTTGCTCTGCTTATTTCCATTAGCATTCTTAGAGTAACACTCGTACTCCCTATGCCCCAGTTTGTTGCAAGCACGACAAGCAACCAAATTGCCTTCACAATCCCTCCCAGGGTGGTTGTTCCTACATCTCTTGCAATAGTAAGACCTTCCATTCTTATTATTCCCCTGGTTATTGTTTCTAGTACCTCCATTGTTGTTGCGTCCCCCATGGCGGTAATTGTTCTGGAAATTATTATTGGGGAAATTATTGTTATGGTGGTACTTCTGCTTCTTAAACCCATTCTGGTTTCCCTGTTGGTGTCCTGAAGCTTGTCCTACTTCCTTCCTTTTCTCTCTCCCTTCTATTTCAGCTAACTCTTTCTTCTTCTTTCCCTCCAGAGCATAAAGGTGTGCGGCCCTGCCATATACTTCATCTAGGGTCTCAAATACCTTCCCGCACAGCTTCAACTGCAGATCATTAGTTAACCCACTCTCAAACTTCCTAGCTTTCGCTTTCTCTGTGGAGACGGATCCTTCAGCAAAACGGGGCAACTCAATAAACTTGGTGTAATATTCTGTGACTGTCATCTTATCTATCCTAAGGTTTGAAAATTCCTCAGCCTTCTGCTTCTGCAAAAAGCTAGGATAGATCTTGTCTCTCACTTTTTCTTGGAATTTGGTCCAGTTCAACCCAGGTAACGCTCTAATGGTAGCCTCGTTTTGTTTCCACCAAAGGTCAGCCTCACCCCTCAGATAGTAGGTAGCACATCCTACTTTGGAGTTTTCAGGACACCCCACAGCTCCAAACAGTTTCTCAAATTCTCTTAACCAGTTTTCCAACACCATAGGATCAGGCTCGCCCTGATAGGTTGGTGGCTTTCTTTGCGCCACCTTTTTAAATAGCTCCCCTTGAGCATCCCCATTACCAGTTGAGTTCCTTGCCAATTGTTGGGCAACCGCTGCCAATTGTCTTACTACAGCATTCAAATCATTTCCATCACTACCTGAACTTCGTCCCCCCGCCATTTGGTTTCTCCTGAATATAGCACAAGGATAACTATTAAAATTGGCTAGGTTTAGCTCTCAAGACGAACACCCTTATATATATTAACAACTCTTTCGAACATTTACAGTAAAATGTGAAGCTAACAATTTGGGATAGCGATCGCTAAAATTTCCCTTAATGTAGCTTTATCAGTCAATTATGATTTCTAACCAACCATCAATTAATAATGCATCACAATAAATATAAAAATACTTCCCTTGGACATTTGGTTTATAGTTGTTTGTTGGAGATAAGTTGATTGGAATGGTGATTAGCATTTCGATAATTGCCTGAAATCAAAAAGTGCTTAAAAATCGTATTTAAAGGCTGAATTTGGTTAAAATATTGTAGTGCACACTAGCAAAGGTAATGAGTATTTCTTAAAACGTTGTTTTCACTCGAAAAACACTACTTTTTCATCAAAATCGGAGGAGTTTAGAACCTGATCGGGATTAAAACAAATCAATATTAACGAACGGAATTCAAGTATTTGCGTGTTCAAATAGTGGTGTGAAATGGAATATTTGTAAAACAAAAGAATTTATAAATAAAATTTATCAAGAAATAAATAAGGTTTATTAATTAAAATAGACTGAAGATATTAAACTAAAAAGTGTGTTCCAAAAACGGATGTGGTCATGCCACTTATTTGCTAAAACTGAAGTAACAAATAAAAATCTTTAAAATAAAGAATATGAACTCTTGCGAGGAAAGTCATAAGATTTAATCCTTTCGAATGTTGTCCCTTTTGTCGGTGGATTGTTTGTAGCTTGAAGGATCGAAGTTAGAATCGTTTGACTCCTCCATTGGTTCAGGTGATTCAGGTTCAGGTTCTACTGGAATAAACTCCCCTTCTTCTTCCTCATCCGATAAGATGTCTATAATTATTGGAGTTGGAGGTGGATTTGGATCAGAAATGTCCATAAGTGAACTATCACCCTCTTGTTTTTCTCCATTCTCTGTTGGATTTCCCCCTGACGAAGAAGAAGAAGAAGCGGAATTTCCTGGTTGTTGATTTGGAGGAGGATTGTTCTCTGCTGGGTTATCAAAGTAGTAGTCAAGGTAGGGAAGGTTTAAGCGCTGACAATAAACTTTCTCCACCCTTACGAGATATTTAGTTAAGAAAATATAGTCTGGATACCACTGGCCATAATAGTCTTTGTATTTATGGTAATTTGGGATGTCTCCTGGAAGATAGAAATCAGAGAATCTTTGTTTGACAGCAAGGTAAGGGGGCTCCTCTAGAAGACAATGTACAATCATTGACGAAATACGATCAGGGGTGTCATAAACTTTCTCCCGTAAGACATTGCTCATGTAGGAACAAAAGTATCTGATCTTTTCTACAAAGTCATAGGGGTGTTCATTATTTTTCTTTACGAGATATCCCATTTGGGTAAACTTGCAAGGAAAAATTGGCATCCTGTAGAGAAAAGGTTTAGAAAAGATTTCCCTCCCCTAAAGGAATAATTAAAAATTAACTAGATAATACAAAGTTCAGTGTTCAATCATACAATCTAAAGAATCACATAAAATAATCCATATATTGCATGCTTTCATCACAACATTTAGTCATTCAACATGCTTGAATATTCTAAAAATAAAATTTATGCACACAGGGGAGAAATTAAATTCTAGTCTTATGCCCTTTTCTTTCCTACCCAAGCTCACCAACATGTTAATAAAAGCTTTTAACACATAATTCTTACCTCTATCCTTTGCTCCCTGCAAAATTAACAAACTAAAAATATTTTATTTTGCTAAAAAAAATGAATTCGGACACTAAAAAAAAATTCGAGTGTTTTTTTTTAAAAAAAAAAGCAAAAATTCGGACTAAAATAAAAAAAATAATTAATTAACAAAAATTCGGCCCTCTTAATGAAATAATTTAAAATAAAATAAAATCGGAATGAAATTGACATTGTTATATTAAATTAGCACTTGGCCAAGTTTAAATCATAATAAAAAAAATAAACGTTTTCGTGTTAGTGGTAATTTAAAATCTCAACCTAAGCTCCCAGATACCACTTTGTAACACCCTAGAAATTCCTTTCCTTTAAATGCACACTTTACTCCTTTTAAAATACATTTTAGGAATATCTAAGACATTACCGCCACCGTGAAAACGACTAAGGCAAATATCAAAGATACACAGCGGAAGACTTGAAAACCCAAACTATTTATATAACACAATTTAAAAACTAACCCAACGAAAATAAAGTTGAAAATCAACAAAAGCGAAGCCAATAAAAATCCACTACAACATGGAACCATTTAAGGCCCTTATTCAAAACTGAAACAATCAAACTTTTAGAGTTAGTCCACAAAGTAATATAATGAACCATTCAATGCATAAAATAAAACATATCCTAATGGAAGCTAGCATGATTCCCTTTTCACTCATGCCCCGTCATAAACATGCTTCAATACCTGAAAGAGTATCTCTACTTGCCCCACTACCCTCCATTAAAATGGATCATCGTAGGGCTAAGATCAAGATATGGCCAGACACAAACAACCCACACAATCAGCAAAGCTGAGTACATAAGCGTAGCTAAACACACTAACATGCATTCTCCTATCATCACACACACTTACCTCATTGCACCTGTTTACAAGCACACCCAACAACAAACAAGAAACAATAACTAGACAATAATTAATTTATTTTGCCTTCATTACGCACCGAACGGGTTTCCAACTCTACCTCCCCCAAATAAATTTGAGGTTAACTGGCACGGGAGCTAACCGTGCCAGCGACAATCCACACAAAGATGGCGGAATTCCTGCGCATAATAAATAATAAAAAGGAATATACAGCGCCCTGTATTCCATTGGAAGTTATGATCAAATATAAAGTCACATAACTCCCCCCATATGTTCATACTCGAGGTATATACGTTCCATGAGTTTTGGTGCGTAATCTCTTTCACTTTACGTTATTTACATATTATTAAACTTGGTGATGACTCTCAAAGCATAACTATTCAATCATCAATAATTATTCAATCAACAAACATACCAATTTAGTTCTTGAATATTTAGTGACCACATAATATTTAATGTTGAACCCTTTTTAATTCTACCTCAGTGTCAAAGACACCTTAAACGCATAATGCGCCACAAATCCTATCCCTCGGTGTTAAACACACCTTAAGTGCACAAAGGCACCGACATACAATTTATTCCTCGTGTACATAGACACTTATCTAGCTCCTTCCTCATGCTTAAAGCATCAATAAAAATTATATGAACCATAATTAAATTCCTTTTCAATATTCCAAACATAATTAAACCATTAGTTTAATTAAACAAGCTCTCTATCATGCCATAAATAAATATGTAGTCCACGTAATCATGCCAAAATATAATTTTCCAATCCATAAACCATCATAAATAATTCATGTTTTACAATTCAATCACCAACACCAATAATTCACAATTTAATACATAAACCTTAGCATGATACTACTTGCAATTGATTAAAATCAAACCTAGCATGATTCTACATCATCAAAATATACTAAGTACGCGAACGTACCTTGAATACGATATTAAACTCGTCACAACTAGTAAAAATTGCTCACTTCGAAGTCTCCTACACATTAAAACTATAATAGAGTATTAAAACCCACTCTAAACAAATTTCCAGTAATATATACTATCCTAAAATCCCTCTTAGAATAATTAGAATAAGCTGAAATTATGTTTAAAACACTCTAATTAAGTCCCACTTGATGGGTAATTTAAATTTCCTTCAAAAACATAATATCTAGGGTTCTACATAAAATTCCAGCACTTTATTTCTAATTAAAACTTGCTGTAATTTTGTTTCAAAGCACTTAAATTGAAGATCTAAACATTCATACATCATATACTTTCATAATTTCATAAATCAAGAACCTAGGGTTTCAAAAGTTGGGGCTTTTTAATTTAAAACCAAAGCTGAAAATTAATTAACATGATTACAACATTCAAACGTCAAAATTTAATCCCAAAATTCATAATTTATAATTAGATCTAAGCATAGATTGAATTAAAACAAGAAAGCTTCAATTTTTTTTTATATATGGTTCGAAAAAAAAAGAAAAGGGTAAGAATTATGTCCATACTTAACCCGAGGTTCCGTTCTTAAACCAAGGCATGAAAGGTATGATTGACTGAGGGTTTGGACCAAATCAACTCTATTTTTTATTTAATTTAATTTAATTTCTATTTGATTTATATTTTTATTGAAGTTACTAACAGTTTATTCATGATGTAGCAATTCAAGGAAACACAGAATGTGAGTAATTAATTTAATTACTTATTTTTATTTTAATATTGCTAATATCATGATTAAGTTTATTATTTTTTTATTTAACTAACAATATTGTTGTTGAATTGCTTCCAATATTAATGGTAATTTTATTATATTTTTTATGATCACCATATTGCATGTTTAAAGGGAATATGTAATTGAAAATCACGCCTAATAAGATAATTTGGACAACCGGCTTAGGTTCTTTTTTAATCTTTGTTGTTAAATCAAATGATCACGATATTTTAGAATTATATGTTGCACTAATATTCACCGAATTTAGCTTAATAATAGTTTGGAGAAAATTGAATATTTTGTTTGCATGCCTTTGTGATCGGAGGATCACTTTTCACTATAAGAATCGAGTAGAGGCCAATACGGGCGAATGTGACTCCATGACTCACTTCGTACCATCATCCCCGATCCTCCTTTCGTGGTTCCGAACCATATGGAGTTAGTAATCTCATGGATTATGAATGGGGTGTAACCTTCACGGGTCAATCGTTGTTGTCTATCGTTGTCCCTTTATTCGTGGTTGCCTTAAATGATCCGTGAACGGTTTACAAGTTCCTTAAAAACTTGTTGGCGGCTCCCTACTTTCCTTGTCCCTAATCGTATATGTCAATTCCTACTTCCTAAGAGTGGAAAGCATATTCACACATGCTTAACGTAGGCGCACTTCGAATGACGTCTACAAGGAATAATTTACATTACCCAATAATTAATAAATGTTTGGCCCAAAATTTATTTTACTTTTATAAAACCTTATATTTAAAATATTTTAACCCTTTAAAATATTTAATTAAAATACTTGAGCCCTTAACAATATATTTTGTTAATACTTAAATATTTTATAAAAAATACATAAAAATACGGGGTATTACAGTCTACCCTCCTTAAAAGAAGTTTCGTCCTCGAAACTTTGGTACGAAAACTTTAAAAACTCGTTCAAAGGCAAATAAATACTTAAAATCTCAAAAACTTTTCTTAATACTTTTAGATGCTATACTTTTGTGATACTTCCTTTCTACCTCATCTATTCATTCACACACAAACTAGTGTGTAAAGTAACCAATTAATTTACTGACCAACTTTAACAAAATAATGTGTAAGATAACAACTTTACTAATAAACTTACACAAAATAGTGTGTAAACTATTAGACTATCTAACAAACTCACACTAGCATTAGTGTAAGAATCAACTTTGGTAATAAACTTACACATCATAATGTGTAAAATAATCAAACTTATCAACTAAATAAGTGTAAAACTGACGAAAAAGCACTTTAAATGTCAAAATTAAGGAAAAAGCGCGTAATTCTATCGCACTCTACCCCCCTTAAAGAAAACGAGTTACGCCCTCGTAACTCCACTTAACTCAACTTTAGAATTATGTTGATCTTTTCTCATTCCATCCCTGGTAAGGTCATAACACTTCTCTGTATGCATCCCTTGTTGCAAACCAAAATTCTTATTAATTCCTTACTCATTATACCAAAAATAATCAATTTCCATCTATACTATCTTTCACCCATCCTCTAGTAAAAGTATGAAGCACTTTGATATTCAACACTTTGATTTTTCTAGATTTTTCATGATCAAATTGGCTGAACTCAATAGATCCCTTTGCAACTCATAACTTTAATTAATGTTCTTTCACAATGACTTATGAAAATTGTCTTATACTTTACCAAAGTCCGATAATATGCCAAGTTATTTTCCACTTTACCAATTCTATGCAAATTCATATATATTTCTATATTCTTTGGCTCAAATTTTCTTTCCTACCAAAATTCATCTTTTGTCTTATGGGTTACACTTTCAATAACACTTGTGCCTTGTCAGTTGTTGAACTTGCACTACTCAAATCAAATTCATTCATTTATACTTTTCTTGCTTCAGTCACTAATGCTCTTCGACATAGTGAACTTTCATGGTTCTTTTATTACAACCTTAAAATGTTTTTACACCAATGCTGGCTTGTATGGTGACTTTGTTACATCCTTTTTGAAATTGAATACGCATGTTTTCTCCATAAATTCCCTTGTCAAATATTATTTCGTTATTATACTAATGGGTGGATGTTGTAATCGTCCTCAATGTATTACCAAAGTTCTCCTTTATATCTCCTTCTTGGATTTTGAAAGAAACCAGGAATCTTTATCTGACATGATATTCTCATAAACTCCATGTAGTTTCACAACGAATTTGATGTAAGCCTTCGCAAGTTGCTCCATATTCCAAGTCTCCTTCATCGGTTCTTCTTTTAAACACCCTGGACTTAGACAATCTATCCACCACAATCCAATTGAAACAATCACTCTAAACTCTCAATACACCTTTATCTAATCCTTTTTGCAGCTTGTCCTTTTCTAGTTGTATTTCACTTTTCTTCCATTATATTTCCCACGAACTTCTTTTTCTTACAAAGTATACTCAAGCTTGTATCTCCATGAATATTAAAATGGCATATCCTCTTACAAATTCGATCAAATTCACACTCTCTACTTGATTTTTTCTTCACTTTTTCGAATATTGTTGGTCTCATGCTGTAGTCACCCCAACATTTTCTTAACTTTTCTTTTCCAACACTTTCGAGGAGATTAATTTCCTTATTCCCCCTTAACTTTAACAATATTAGTAATGTATTTGCCCAATACATTGCTTCCATTTCAATGACATTGAATGTCCCTTCCGTGGTCCTTTATCAACACCAATCATTTCTTGTTACATATTTAAATCCTTATGTGTGAGAGTCTATCTCAAACTTTAAACTTTAAAATTCATTCACAAATAATCATTAATTCATAAAAAATTATTTCACACTTATTACTTCCCATGAACTTCCAATTATTCTTCGCCAGGGCATTCACTTGTTAATAATCCTTTCGAATCTATAAAAATCTTCCACACCGTTGTCCAACTTAAACCTCAACAACAATTGTTTTATCACAAAGTCCATAATTCACTGCTTTTATCCCTGTTACATCAACATTTCTTCTTATCACAAGGTTTCCCAAAATGGTCCTATCTCAATCACAACTCACACATGGGAAAAACTTGAGTGCATTCGCTTCTCTCTAAGCATCAACACGTTTTATTACAGATGTTCACATCGTCCTTTCCTTCCCATTCTTAGAATTCACCAAAATACCTTCAATGAAAACACTGGATTCCATAAGTCTGTGGAAATTATAGGTGATTTATTATCCCAAAAGGCAAAAATGAAATCTCGAATCGTCTAAACCTTGTCATAAGCGCCAAATTCAAAATATCCTCTTTCTAATATTTTTACTTAGTAGTTCTATCCTCAAGTCTAACCTTGAAATTATATTTGCTCCTTTCATTTGATCAAACAAACTGTCCCTTTATATAAAAGGATAATTATTCTTCTTTGTCACATTGATCAATCCCCATAGGCACTTTACAGACACGTCCATCCTTTTCTTTAACAAATACATGTGCTCTTTAGGGCGATGTAACCTTATATCGACTTACAATAGTATCTCTCAACCCCCTTTAAGCAATGAAACATTAATCCTTTCTTTACACACAAATATGTCCATATAATACCTCCAACTTCACTTAACCTTTGTATCCTTGCTTATATTTCCCATGCTTACATCTTTCCTCCAATTAAATCCATAATCATTTCTTCTAGCATCCCTTGAATAAATCTCGTGACCCCTAAATAATCTCAACTTCAATCACCTTATATACAATCCTTACTCAAGTTATATCAACACATCTCAATCAAATTCATAAATCTTGTCATAAACTCTTCTCCTTTATGACATTTTTATATCCATAGTTCTATATTCTCGACACTTTCAAGTATACTGCGTCTTCATAGTTCAAATTTCCTTAAGTTTCAAGAGTTACTCAAGCCACCTTCATACTTTTTATCATTTCCAAAATATTCCTTTAAAGTTCTTTAGCCATTTTGTTGACCTTTCGCCAACGTTCTTTCTTTATTTGATTCCTTATCTTCATTTTTTATCTCACCTTTCTTTTAGCTAAAATATGAATTGATTATTTATAATTCAATCACACTCCCAAATACTTTATGTCTTGAAAACCACCCTTACACTCATAGTTCGCCATCCTTTAACTCATTCACTTAAGTTTAAAGCAACATCATTTCCTTGAATACCGAGAGATCTTAACAACTTAGAGCACTACTCTACAACAAGCAATATTTTCATTTCCACTTTAACTTCATTATATCTTCCTTCTATCTGCATGAAAGACTAGTAAAGCTTATTTCGAGTTCGTTATTCCAAATGTCTCTCAAATAAGATTGGGTGTATTCACAACTTATTCGTTCTCATTGACATGGTTAAATCAACTCCCTCCAGTACTTATCATACAAACTTTCATTCATTCTCAAATTCTCAAGAAACATTTTGCCTTTAAACGACTATCTTCAACTCAACCGCCGAAACTTCGAGAATTGATCTCCCTTTGGTATATAGGTGGTTTTCACTTTTAAACACTATCTTGTTGCACCTATCCCCCACTATTTATGCTTTTATCATCCTTGACAATCTATCAAGCTTGCTTGACTACCTTGTTCAAATCATTTCCATTACTGGAATTGCTTCATTGTCACCATACTTTCTTGATGATAAAACTGGTTGCTATATAGGTTGGGTTGAAACACTTACCTTCCTCTTATTCTAATCAACTAACACCAACCACTAAACTCAAATCAAGAAACAATTATCATTTAATTCGAATTAAGGTTTGAGGTAAAATTTTTATGTCCTCATTCCCAATAATTCGAATACATAAAATCTTGATTGATAAAAAACCAAAGTTCATATAGTTAAACAAACAATAAAAAAAAATCCCCATTAATGGCTACTCACAAAGGGAAGAAAGAAATGAGTAGCACTTGGAAAACAATAGAAATCATAAGGTTGTTGAACAACTCTAAAAGATTAGGTGAATAAATTCAAAAATTTTCTCCAAAATGATAGCATTACTACACATAATGACTCCTTGAAGTAAAATAATTATCCTCATATCCCAAGTGAAAGAATAAATACCCATAACTCCTAAATAACATATGTCCATATTCTCAAGATTGAACATGTGACAATGTATTTAAGGTCCAACATACAAGAGTCCTTTATATTCCAATAAGACCATGACTTCTCAAAACTCCAATCATATATTAAAATATATATGCTCAATTCTCCATCCCAAATTAAATAACTTTAATCAAAAGAAATGATAATTCACTAAGCTTAAAATGTCAAACTTCAATTGATCCGCATTGAGTATCCCTCAGCTCATATAATAACTTTCATCATTACTCATCTATAATCAATTCCTATGTTCACCTCTCTTGGGCTCTTGTTCAATTTCAATTCCAATTCAAACTCGTGCTCATAGACAAAACATATTCCTCAAAATAGATAATATCCCAAATGATTCCATCTCTAAGCTCCTTAACTATATGCATTAAAATCAATCTCTTTATCCTTATAACTTGGTATCTCCATACACAAGTGAACAAAACTCAAATAACTCATTCTTAATATCTAGACAAGGTATCTCAACAACAAATTCTCAAAAACAATACTCACATTCATGTGATGATGTGCATCCAAAATTTCTTCGAAAATACATCTTAAACAAGACCATTGAAGCGAACCATCCTAACATAAGAAATTGAACTCTCAAAATCCTTAACATTCCTCAAAATTCTCATCATAGAAACTCACAGGGTATAGGTTTAGGGATCCTACAAGCAAAAAACGAGATTAACTACCAATAGAAAACCCTTCCCGTAACCCTATAATACAGTTCTTGCAGAAAATTAAGTTCGGTGTTCAATCAAACAATCTTGATAGCTCACATATAATGATTCACATATTACATGTTGTCATCAATAAACATTTAGTCATACAACATGGTTGAACACCTCGTAAAAAAATATGCACATAGGAAAGAAATTAAATTCTAGCCTATATGCCCTTTCTTCTCCTACCCAAGCTCACCAACATGCTTATAAAAGCTTTGAACACATATTTCTTACCTCAATCCTTGCTTTCTAGCAACATGAACAAACTAAAAATATTTTTTACTCCTCTTTTTATTTTATTTTTTAAAAAAAAAAGAAATTAAAAAATAAGCTTTGAAAAAGACAAAAAAACTCGTACATCCTTCATAAATAAAAAAAATTCGGATGTTCTTCATAAAAAAAACATTGCACCTTTTTCTGCATAAAAAAAATTTGGTCATTCCTAAAATAAAAACAAAAATAAAATTTAAAACAATTTACTTTAACACCGCTTAATTAAATAAGCACTTGGCCAAGTTTTAAAACAAAACACCTTAATATAAAATACGCTTTTGGCTTTAGTGGTAATAAAAATCTCAACCAAAGCTCACAGATACCACTTTGTAACACCCTAGAAATTCCTTTCTTTAAAAATACATGTTTTGCCCTATTTAAAACTTTAAATAGGAATATCTAAGATATAACCGCCACCGAGAAAACGGCTAAGGAAATTATCAAAGACACACAGCGGAAGACTATCTTTAAAAACATTCAAAACCAGTCAACTTAAAAAGTCAACTAAACGAAATTAAAGTAAAGTCAAACCTAAGGCAAACGAAGTAAAATAAAATCAACCTACAACTTGGAACCATTGTAGGCCCTTATTAAAACCAATTAAATATGGAAAACCTTTGCATTAGTCTCATGAATATCCATAATATAAAATAATTAAAACATTAAACACATCGTAAACTAATAGAATCTAGCATAATTCGCTCTTCACTCATGCCCATCATAAATACGCTTCATCACCTGAAAAACTCCTATCTACATGTCCTTACTACTCGCCATTAGAAATGGGTCGTCTTAGGGCCAAAGTAAAGACAAGGCCAATAAACACACAAACACACACAATCAACAAAGCTGAGTACATAAGCGTATTTAAATACACTAACATGATTTCACCTATCAACACACACTTACCTCAACGCACCTGTCAAGCACACACAACATTCAACAAAACCTTTTAACTAGACACTAAATAATTTATTTAGAATTGATTACGCATCGAACAGGTTTCCAACTCTACCTCCCCTAAATAATTGGGGTTACTGACACGGGAGCTAACCGTGCCAGCATCAAAACCACACATAGGTGGCATAATTCCTGTGCATAATAATAAACAAAAGGAATGTACAACCACTTGTACTCCAGTAGAAGTTATGGTTAAATATAAAACCCCATAACTCCCCCCATATGTTCCTACTCAAGGTATATACGTTCCAAGAGTTTTGGTGCGTAATCTCTTTCACTTTACATTATTAACATATTATTAAACTTGGTGATGACTATCAATCCATAATAATTCAATTAATGATAATTATTCAAACAATCAAACAAACCAATTTAAATCTTGAATAATTAGTGAGCACATGTCAAAACCTTTTTTTTTTTTTAACCGTAAAATGGCGTGAAGCCAATCTACTTGGGTTAAATAACCTAACCGTGAGAAGCTAGAGAGAGAAGCTCTGGTTCTGTGACGATTTTCATGGTGGTTTGATCTGAAGTTGGTTTTCTCACTCAGCTCTGATTATCATGGCTAAAAAGAAGAAACAAGCTACTCCACTCCCTCGATCTCCTGCTTTTGGGTCTCTCACTCCTGCTGATCTTAATCCATTGAAGAACTTGAATGTGAACACCATCCCGGAGGTTGAAGATGAAACTGAGTTGGTTTCTCCGCCAGCTCATCTTGTTCATCCATCAGGTGGTAGGATCACTAGGGCTGAATTGAAGATTCTAGAGGATTCATTTGCTGCTGCTCAGTTGCATAAATCTAGTGAAATGGTACCTAGGGTTTCCCCGGTTACTGTTCCATTGCCTGAATCTACGGCTGTGCAACCAAATGATGCGATTCCGATTGTTTCTAGGTCTGCATGTCACCCTGAACACCCTGGATCAGCTAATCAACCCAAGAATTCTGAGAATTGGTCGAGTCTATTTCGTGGTAAATTGACTGCTAAGGGTGTTGTTCTGAATTTTGTGGCGCCTATTTTGAAGAGTGGAAGGCCTGTGGCCCAAATCCAAGCAAAGGAAATCGCAGCAGGTAACTCTAAGTGGTGCAATGCAGTTATATTTTATGTTGTTGGATTTTATCCCACAATTGTTGCTGTTCATAAATTCATTGCCCAAAACTGGAGTAATTTTGCTAAACCTGAGATTTTTTGGCATGATGATGGCTATTTTATAATCAATCTGTGTTCAAGTGATGATTAGAATGTTGTTCTAAGTTCAGGGCCTCATATGTTTAATAATAAGCCTGCTATTGTTAAGCCATGGACTGATAAATTTAATTTTCAAGCTGAGATACTTAGAACTGTGCCTCTATGGGTTAGATTTCAAAATTTTCCCCTGAATTGCTGGGGTGCAAAAAATTTAAGCAGAATTGGTAGTACAATTGGGGTGCCCTTGTTTGCTAATGAGTGTACAACTAGGCAACTTAGAGTCTCTTTTGCTAGAGTGCTCATAGAAGTTGATATAACTAGACCTCTTCCTATTAGTGTGACTGTTGAAAGCCCTATGGGTGAAGTGCTTGAGTTAAAGGTGCAATTTGAATGGTCTCCAACCTTTTATAAGAAATGTGATAAAGTGGGGCATGATTGTACTGCTCCTAAGGTCAAGCCTAAACCTAAAAAAACTGTGTCTCAGCCAGTTAAACCCCTACAAGAAAAGGTTTGGGTCCAGAAACAACCTGTTCCAGTTCCTGCTTCAGTTGTGGTTACTGAACAAGATAAAGAAAAGGACCAAACTACTGATTTCCAGCCTGTTATTACTCCTTCTCATACCTCTTTTGGTGCTTATTCTGATGCTGATTGGAGAGTGGTAAGCAAAAGGGCTAGATCTCATGCTGCTGGTATTCATCATAATATACCTAAAACTAATAATGCTTACTCTACTTTGCTAGAAGATGAAATTGCTGAAATATTCCTAACGGGGGTGATGGTAATCCCCCTCTAGTCTCATGATTATTACAACTTGGAATGTTAGGGGTCTTAATGACCCTAATAAGGTGACTGCTGTAAAGCAGTTGCTCAGTAATCACTCTATTGATGTTATGGCTATTCTTGAAACTAAAGTTAAAGTGCATAAGTTTGAAGCTATGATAAGGAAATTTGGAAGAGCTTGGGAATGGATCTGTAATCATGCCTACTCTCCCAAGGGTAGGATTTGGGTTGGCTGGAAGCCAGATGTTGTATCCCTTGATGTTATTACAATTGCTGAACATTTCATTCATACAATTGTCACTACTAAGGATTTACAGCATCAAGTTGCTTGCACTTTTGTTTATGGTCTTCATTCTATTCATTATAGGTCTGCTATGTGGGCTGGAATCAAGGCCTTATGTAATATTCAGTTACCCTGGATTTGTATTAGAGACTATAATTCTATCCTCTCTTCTAATGATAGATTTAATGGGAATCCAGTTACTGATTATGAAATTAAGGATTTCAAGGATTTTGTGCATGACTTGGAGCTTGTTGAAATCAAGAGTAAAGGCTCCTTCTACTCTTGGAATAATAAGGGTCATGGTATGAATATGTCTGCTTCTCGAATTGATAGAGGGTTGATTAATGAGGCTTGGGTGTTGGCTTATGGTCAAACTGAAGCAGTTTACCTCCCTCCTTCTCTCTCGGATCACTGTCATGTTCTAGTTGATGTTGCTCATTCAGTTGCTTGAAATGGAAAACCTTTTAGATTTCTGAACTGTCTTGCCTCTCATCAATATTTACTTGAAGTTGTGTCCTCTCACTGGGATGTTTTTGTTTTTGGGAATGATATGTCCTCTCAAAGCTGGTCTTAAGAACCTAAACACTAAGCATTATGCTAAAGTTACTGACAGATTGGAAGAAGCTAGGTTCTCTTTAGCTGAGGTTCAATCTCAGTTAGCAGAGGATATTACTAATGTTTCTCTCCAAACTCAGGAAGCTAGTAGAATTGAAGAAGTGAAGTATTGGATAAATACTTATGAGAGTATTCTAAAGCAGAAATCAAGAGTAGATTGGATCAAGCTTGGGGACTCTAATTCTCATTATTTCTTTTATGTTCTTAAGTAAAGACAGAATAGGAATATAATTGACTCCATTTACAATAATGATGATATTCTTCTTAAGGATCCTGCTATGGTGCAAGCTGAAATTATTGGTTTTTACAAGAAGTTGCTTGGTTCTACTGCTAGCACTTTACCAGCTGTTGATATTGCTGTGGTTAGGGCTGGGAAACAGCTTTCTTATGAGGATATTGCTATACTCTCTGCTCCTATTTCTCACTCTAATATTGATCATGCTTTGGATAGTATTGGGGATGATAAAGCTCCTAGTATAGATGGGTTCAATGCTGTGTTTTTCAAGGAAACTTGGAATCATGTGAAAACTGATGTTTACAAAGCTGTTCTGGATTTCTTTGACACTGGTGTGATAGAGAAGTCTTGGAGTTGTACTACTCTCACCTTGATCCCAAAAGTTCAGAGCCCTTCCTATGCAAAAGATTACAGACATATAGCTTGATGTACTTTAGTATATAAATTGATTTCTAAGGTCATTACTGCAAGGTTAGCAAAAGTTGTTGGGTCAGTTGTAAATGATGCTCAAGCTGGGTTTATCCCTGGGAAACACATTGGTGACAACATAATTCTTGCAACATAATTAATTAAGGGTTATTCTCACAAATATGTTACTCCAAGGTGTATGTTGAAAATAGATTTAAGGAAAGCCAATGACTCTGTGGAATGGAGCTTACTTAACACTATGCTTGGTGAACTTGGGTTTCCTAACAAGGTCATTAAATTGATTATGGGATGCATCACCTCTGTTTCTTACTCAGTTATGATCAATGGTTACCCTTCTGCTCCTTTTCAAGCAAGAAAAGGATTAATGCAAGGTGATCCTGTGTCTCTTTTTCTCTTTTCTTTATGTATGGAATATCTGTCTAGGTGTCTGCAGGACATGACTAAGGATCTTGATTTTAACTTTCATCCTAGGTGTGAAAAACTTGGGATTACTCATTTAATGTTTGCAGATGATCTTCTCTTGTTTGCTAGAGCTGATTTGGATTCTGTTAAGTTGCTTTTCATGGCTTTTCAGAAATTTTCTATGGCTTCAGGCTTATTTGCAAATCTAGATAAAAGTGATGCCTATTTTGGAGGTATATTAGATCAAGAGAGATGTGAGCTTCAGCAGGTCCTTGGGATGGCTAATGGTACTCTTCCCTTTAGGTATCTTGGTGTGCCCATTTCCTCAAAAAAACTCACTATCTCTGATTGCATGCCTTTAATTGAAAGGGTCACAGGTAGAATTGACACTTAGGCTACTAAACACTTATCTTATGCTGGTAGATTGCAATTAGTTGAGAGTGTCCTCTTTGCATTCAAGATTTTTGGGCTCAGATCTTTGTGTTGTCAAAGAAAATTATCAGAGAAATGGAGTCCAGATTCAGATGTTTCCTTTGGTTTGGGAAAAGTAACCCCACAAAGAAAGCCACTACTAGAAAACAAGCCATTTCTGACGGAAAAATTCCGTCGAAAAACCCTGAAATCCGTCGGAAAACACGTTTCCGACGGAAATTCGGTCGGAACTGGTTGTCGGAAAAGGCTTTGTAGGAAAAAAACACCTTTTGCGTCGGAAACACTTTTCCGTCGAAGGAGGTAATTCCGGTGCCGGAAAAATCCGTCGAAAATTTCCGTCGGACTGAATTCCGTCGTGAATTTCCGACGAAATTTCCGTCGGAAAATGCTTTTAAAAAAACAAAAAAAAAACGTACACCGCCACCCCGTACCACCGCCGCAAGCCGTCACCCCACACCACCTACCCCTACCTCACACAACTAGCCAAACCACCACAGCCGCCTAACTAACCAGATCTACCACCCCACCACCCACATAAATCACCACCGCCACCACCGAAAATCATAACAACCCAGAAATTAACAAAAAAAATAAAGAAAAAAAATTAAAATCCCAACCCAAGCCCCCAAACACGATCTCCAACAGCCACCACCCACCACCACCATAAATTGTAAAAAAAAATCCGATAAAACAACAAATTACATCAAATTAACCAACTATCCCCAACCAGATCTACCCACCCAAACCCGACCAGACCCACCCACCCTTACCCGAACCAGACCCACCCACAAACCCGAACCAGACCACCTACTAACTCGAAACGACCATTTTCACCACCCTAACCCATCCAAATCAACCTTTACCACCAAGACAAACCAAGATCTACAAGCCTAATACTACTAACACCCATCCAAAAATCACCACCACCGCCAAAAACCAGAATCACAACAAAAAAAAAACACAAAAAAGAAACAAAACCTAAAACAAGAAAACATACCTTAACAACCAAAGCTTCGAATCCACCCGAATTTGGTTTAATACGGCTAAATTCGACCCTAAAACCTCTAGATCTAGAGATTTCATGGTCGAATTTGGCCGTATAAACCATTAATATGTATGAAATAGAAAGAGAACCATTGGCGACCGTGAGAACCCTTGTCTTGAGAAAATTTTCAGTTCGAATTGAGAAAGAGAATGAAGAAAGAAGAGGAGGAGATCGAAAATAGAAAAGTTAAGGGGATAGAGGAGATCGTGAGATCAGATAAAGTGGAGGGAGAAGGGGACCGAGGGGGGAGGAAGAAGGAGGAGTTGAGAGAGAAAGAGAAGACTGTACAAGGGAAGATCGAGAAATTGAAGAGGAAGAGAGGAGAGAGAAGGGGAAGAGAGGAGAGAGAAGAGGAAGCGAGAAACTGAAATAAGGGGAAGAGAAGAGGAGTTGCGGATCAATGAAATAAAAGAGAGGGTTGGAATGTTAGGGTTTCGGTGTAATTAAAAAAGAAAAAAAAATTCCGACGGAATATTCCGTCGGAAATTTCCGACGGATTTTAATTCCATCGAAAAGTTTAATTTCCGACGGAATTTTCCGTCGAAAAGCCCATATATTCCGACGGATTTTCAAAATCCGTCGAAAATACTGTCGAAAATTTCCGAAGGATTTTTTTTCCGTCGTAAATTCCTATTTTTGCGACGGATTTATGTGTCCGTCGGAAATAGGCCTATTTCTAGTAGTGAGCTTTAGTGGCTTGGAGATTTATGTGCTTGCCTAAGACCTGTGGTGGCTGGAACTTAACTTCTTTAGAAGATTGGAATAAATCTGCTGTCACTAAAGTGCTTTGGGATCTGGCTAGTAAATCTGACAATCTTTGGGTAAAATGGGTTCACATCTACTATTTTGTTGGTAAGAATTTGTGGACTGCTCTTATTCCTAAAAAGGCATCTTTGATTTTGGAAAAGATCCTTGCTTCTAGAGATATTGTGAACAACATAGGTGGATGGTCAAATGTTATTGTAAATGGTAAAATGCAGATTAAGAAGCTCTACAGTATCATTAAGCCTTAGGGTCTCAAAGTTCCCTAGAAGAGAATCATTTTCAATAACCAAGCTTCTCCAAAAAGTATTTTTATCACCTGGCTTGTTGTGTTGGGAAGACTTGTTACTAAAGACAGACTTCTAGTCTGGCAAATTCATTGTGACCCTTGTTGTTTCTTCTGTGATGTTGCAAAGTAATTTGGGCTTCAATGTTACAGGCTCTTGGTTTCACTATTATTGTTCTTAGTTTTACTGATGAACTGCAATGGATCATAAATAATTGTAGGAAGACTGATGTCAGAAGTAAGCTTATTGGGATGTGCTTCTCTGAGACTGTCTATAATGTATGGCTGCAGAGGAATGCTCTGATGTTTACAAGCAACTGCAAACCAACTTCTGAGATGATTAGGGAGATTATTTTTCTTGTTGCTTGCAGATGTAATAGCTCTGATAGATATATGTTGTATTTTGTTTAATTGTGTTGTCCTGGTCCCTGTGCTCAGTTCCCTTCCTAGAAGGTGCTTGAGTCCTTGAGTCTAGTTAGTGTTTCTGATTCTTCCTAGAACCCTTCCTAGAAGGTGGCTAGGTTTGAATTGGAAACTGTTTTCTTTTGGCGTTTGTTTGGCCTTGTTGGGTTTTGTGGTGGTTAGGGTGTTACGGCTTAGCTATTTTGTAAGTTTTAATCTTTCTCTTTGGTAATAAAATTTCTATTTACCAAAAAATGTTGAACCCTTTTTAAATCTACCTCAATGTAAAAGACACCTTAAACGCATAAAGCGCCACTGATCATATACCTCGGTGTTAGAAACACTTTAAATGCACTAAGGCACCAACATACAATTTATTCCTCGTGTACATAGACACTTATATAGCTACCTTCCCATGCTTATAGCATCAAAAAAATGATATGAACCATAATAAAATTCCTTTTTAATATTCTAAGTCAAATTAAACATATAGTTTAATTAAACATGCATTCTATCATACCACAAATAAAAGTGTGGTTCATACAAACATGCCAAAATATAATTTTCCATTACATAATCCATCACAAATAAATCATGCTTTCCAATTTAATCGCCAGTATCAATAATCCACAATTTCCAATCATAATCTTAGCATGATACTACTTGGGATTAATTTAAATTAAGCCTAGCATGATACTACATCTCCAAAATATGCTAATTACGCGAATGTACCTCAATTAAGCCCTTAAAGTAGCCGATTACACTACAACAATTCACGAATCAAGTCTCCTACATAAAGGGACAATAATACTATATTAATTCTCCTTGTATACACAATTTCCAGCAACTTAAATTTACTTTAGACTACTTAAAATAATCTGAAAATTATTTAAAAACCCCTAATTAAACTCCTTTTTAATGGGTAATCACACCCTTTTATTAAAATCACAATTATACTATAAATAAAATGAAAACATTTTAAACTAATCAAAAACCCTTTTAAACTTCATCAAAATACATCTTTATACTTAAATTATCCATATAAACATTAAAATATCTCTTACCCTTTAAACTCAAGGATAAAATTTAAAGCATAAAAAAAACTTTGTAAAAAATCAACAACTACCCGAAAATCATATTTAGAGGCTGAATTTGGCCACGAGAGGGTGGTACTCACTACCAAAGGTAGTGTGTCTTTCTTAGAACATTGTTCCAACATGAAAAATTCTACTTTTTTCATCAAAATCGGAGGAGTTCAGAACATGATCGAGATTAAAACGAGATTAATATTAATGAACGAAAATCTAATAATTAAAACACGAATTGACGTGTTCAAAATAATCTGGAATTAAGTTAAACTAATTAGTAATTATAATCATCAAATTTTCAAAACATCATTATAATAAAAGCCCTAAATCAATTGTTCATAAAAACCCTAAAATCATTATTTTTAATAATTAAAAACCCTAAGTTATAAAATTTACAAAATCTGAAAATTATGACATTTATAAAATCTGAAATTATAAAGTTTAATCTTCAACATTCAATTGATACTAATTAAATTAATTTCTAACAATCAAAACCCATAAATCAATAATTATAATTACACAAATTAATAAAATAAAGGAGAAAGAAAATAAGACTAACCTTTTTGTGTGGGAAATATTTGGGGATTCATGGGGTATTTATAGAGTAGAGAGTGTAGGGTTAAATTTAGGATTATAAAAATGTGGGCTTAAGTTATGGGATATGCTTAAGTTATAGGTTTTGGAATGAGTTATTCCAATAAGCGTATGTAGGAATAATTTACATTACCCAATAATTAATAAACGTTTAGCCTAAAATATATTTTACTTTAATAAAACCTTATATTTAAAATACTTTAACCCTTTAAAATATTTAATTAAAATACTTGAGCCCTTAACAATATATTTTTTTAATACTTAAATACTTTATAAAAATACATAAAAATACGGGGTATTACAATTCTTCACTTTGATCCAACACGAAGATGATTTTATTTATCGTCATTGCATTTCCTGTCGGGACAGGAGGCCAAAAGTAGGTGTCTACAGTTAGCCCCCACTTTGATCGAGCCTTGAATAGACGATGATCAAAGTAGTCATGGAAATAAATCCGATACTCATTCTGTGAAGTTCTAAAAGAATAGAGAATCTTTCAGAAATGCTAAGGATGTAGAAACGATCCTTGATTCGCTAAGTGTATGAAACAAGTAGCTATTAAGGCCAGAAAAGGTTATTTCTAGTCTTAACTCGCTAAAGAATCTAGATTAATCCTTTGCTTTTGTAGAACGCTTTTACAAGTAAAGTTGTTCTGGGTGATGTCAAATCATGAGTAGAGATCGGTTTTAAAAAGGGAGTAAAGGGGATGATATCTTCTCAATCATGTCATTGTTGGTCTAAAGTCCCTCGATATGTCATTGAAACTTTAGCCTGACTTTAACAAAGTAAAAATATGAAAAATGTGTTTTTGGCATTCGAGCCTAGACATTTTCGACATTCGATCATAAATGTTTTGGTATTCGAATTGGATGTCCACAAGATAAAAATACATGTCTCAGGAATGGAGGCACATATCCAAATCCAGTGAGAGAGAAGAAAGTCACCAACTCTCTCAGCAATTTTGTCTACAAGATGAGTACACGTGTCTCAAGACTGGGGGCATGTGACTACATAGGTGCGACATCGTCGCGTTGCTCTTTATACAGGGGGTGGACGGACACCCTAACTGTCCAGTAAGCTCACTAACTACTGTATTTGCTTCCAATCAAGAAGTGTCTATTCCTGATGGTTCGGTGCGCCTGTCGACTCGTGAGCTAACGCCTAAAGTAATCCTCTACCTTTTAGTTCCAAGAGGTAGATCTCGCAAAGCTTGGGCTGAAGTGAAATTTTACGCAACACCTACGCCATACAATGTTACGCTATACGATACGCCTTGCCTTTTTACGCTACATGATGACGCGTTCCTTTTTGCTTTGGAAGTGAAAAAAGAAGAAAAGACGGACATTTATAAAGTCAGTACAGTAAAGTGACAAACCTGTCTATGGGAGCTTTTACGTAAAGCACCACCACGGAACATCTTAAGTCACATTTACGAAAAACGTTCAAAACGTATGCTTAGGAAGGCACAAAGCACGGTGCACATGCAAAATGATGCAAAACACTAACAAAGAAGAAAATAAACTACAAAATGCAAAGAAATTAAAAGATTTTGAAGTGTGTCATTACGTCTAATAACGAGCAAAACCTGTTGAAAAATGATCAAATAGATCAAAATCTGGATACCGGTCATTTTAGTGACCAGTATTCGCGCGCAACTTAGTAGGTCGCGTTGGCCAGGCGCGCGCATCATTTTGAGTGGCGCTGGTCTGTCACGCGCAACTTATTCAGTTGCGCGTGACATTTAAATCAGCAAAAAGAAATCGCTGAGCGCGATTTTCAATTTGCATTCTCTCTTCTACCTTTACCACTTTCGACCCTTTCTCTCTCTAGATAGCTCGTTTTTTTTGCGTTTTTTGAAGCCAAAGGAAGTACATCTCGTCCTCTATTCTTATTTGCCATAATCAAATATAAGTTTTTTGTCAAATTTTGTTTGATTTTGGCTTAATTGGGATGATTTTCGAACCATTAAAACCCTAATTTTCGAATTTGGGGTTTTTTTATTCGGTCCATTATTCTTGAAATTGTTTGTTCCATGATGTTATGCTATTTTTAGGGAGTGTTTTGCAACCAATTTCATGAAAAATGGTTAAGCATTGAACCTTGTATGAACCTTTCCTTCTTTAAGTTCGTTCTTGCTTTTTTTCTTCGAATTTTGCTCAAATTTGTTTTTTTTTTCTTGCTCATGTTGGTTGCATTTGCTGATTATGAAGTAGATTATAGTATTGGAACTAGTATTACTTTCATAACTTACATTTTGCAAATTTTGAAACTGAAAAATGGCGCGAAGCATTCTCTTAGCTCATTTTTTTGCCATGTTTAAACCTCAAAATTGTTTGGTAGATGATAATTATGTTTGCATTACTGTAATTCGTCTAAGAGTAGTTAACTCTTTGAGATTTTGAAATACAATCCCTTGAATGCTTAGTTGAAACTGGTATAGGATGGCTTTTGTGGGTGTTGGAAGCCCCCATTTACTGAGTTTAACTATAGGTATCGTAGCCCCCAAGTATGGGTGGCATACGATTTTCGTGTTTTTCCCTATTGACAGTCGTTATGCCGCCAAAATGGGTTTAGAACGCGTATATTAGCTTAGTTTTAGAAAGAAAATAAAGTAATAAAGAAACCTTATCCAATCAGAGCATGGACTCGCGTCTATTCGTCGATGAAGGTCTTGACGAGGTGGTCTGCCCTCGAAAGAGGGTGACCGGTCCTCGTGAGGAGGTTCGGGAGTGACGCGTCGCAGCCGATCAACGTCGCTAGGAGGATGTGGTTTGGGAGGCTCCTCTAAAATGGGATCTTAGGGTCCTTAAGTGGGGATAACCAAATTCAACACTCTCTTGGTTTTCAACTCCTTCGCCATCACTAAAATGCTCACCAAAGGGGTCCTCACCCTCTCTTGGTTGCTCAAAATCATCATCATCATCCTCAACACACACATTGGATAGGGATTTTTCACATACAAGCATCAAGGATGACAATTCATTTTCCAACTCTTCTTTTCTTTTCAATTCTTTATTAAAAAGATCCTCACCCTCTCTAATCATCTCCAATTGGCTCCTTAAAGTTTCCATCATTTGTCTCTCTAAAGGCACAAGATTAGGATTCATCTCTAACTCCCTCAAAGATTCATCAATTTGTCTATAGGGGACTAAAGACTCATCACAAGTGTTTGGAGGATGAAAAGGAAAAGAGGGTTGATCAATAGTAAAAGAAGAGTCACAATCAAGGGTAGGACCATGCACATTAAAATCATGAGCATTTTCGCTAAATAGGGGAGAGGGGGCACAATTAAGCATATGAGATTCGTTATTAAGGAAATGAACTACATCACAAGAAGACATGGAAAATAATGAAGAAAATTGAAACACACCATTAGAATCCACTTGAGCATGCACTTCATCATCATGAACAAAAGGAGAAATAAAGTTGAAATCATGTGTTCTAGGTTCACTTAAGGGCTCATGTGACAAATCTTGGGAATTCATACTATAATATTAGAAGAATCAAGACATTTCACATAAATATTAGAATCATGTATACCCCTATTATAAACATCCCTAGAAAACCAAACATAAAAATCCCAAGCATCATCAATTGACAATGCTCTAAATTCACCATTATGCATGCATTCAACTTCATCCCTAGTTTGCTCATTCAAACCAAAATAACAAATCTCACAAGCCTCCCAAAGACTACAACAAATATAGTCCAAAATTCCTTAAGTCTATTGAAATATTCACAAAAATGCTCATTGTCAAATTGAGGAAACGAGAGATATGCCATTTTTATACAAAACAAACAAAAATCAAATAAAAGAAAAGTATATACAAAGACCTAGACTCAAGCAATAAAAAACACTCAAACATTGACGCCGTTCCCCGGCAATGGTGCCATTTTGGCGAGGGGAAAACTAGGTCGTTGAACTAATCCTCTCTACGGTCAAACAAATTTATAATCACTCAACTAACCTAAATACAAGTATAGAGGTAAGTCAAGGGTCGAACCACTAGGAACGGTTATGTTCAAGTGCTCTCAATTATGTGCCTAAGCTAGGTCGAAATCTAAGGGTAAAAGGTAAACACTAACCAACTAATTAAGCAAAGAACCAAACAAATAAAGCACTAGGGAATGGGGATCAACATGCATTCATGATAACCAAGCTAATTAGGGAATCAAGCCATCCAAGCAATGCAAAGACAAATAGTAGGAGCAATTAAGAGCATTCAACTAATCATCCTTGTACTCTCTAACATAGATTTCTCAACCAATTATGATCAAATCGATATCAAGTGGTCATGTCAATTAATTCAATCATGCAATCAATGCCAGCAATCATGGTTAGATATTCGAATTAACTAAGCAAAATGCAAACCTCTATGAATCAATTTAATCACAACACAAGAACTACTCAAATTCCCAAATCAATCTCAATTCATCAAGCACACATGTCTACCCAAACCCTAGCAAGTAAACTACTCAAGAAAAATCATCATCAAATCATCTATTAACTATAGAAAACAAGAATCAACAAAATATCAAGAACAATTACTCTAATAAAACATCAAATATCAAAATTAAACCAAACAAACATGAAATTAAAAGAAGCAATAAGGTGAGATAGAGTAAAGAATTCTCATTGATAATAGAGAAGATCTTGAACACAATTGTCACACTTGTATCTTCAATCTCTCAATCACCATTGACATCCTTCACTTTCTCTCTCTAAAACTACTCCTAATCTAGAGAGAGAAACTCCTAATCTAAGCTAATCTAGAGAGAGTATCCTAATCTAAAGTATTTCATGTGTCAATAAAAAATAAGGTCGTACACTATATATACAAAAGGAGGAAATAAAAGAAATCCCGAGTAAAACACAGAAAGTCGCGCCCACGGAGAAATCAGTTGCGCCCGCAAGGCTAGGCCACCGCCCGCGGGGTGCTCGTGGCCAGCCCTCTCCAAGTTCCTGGTCGAAAATGGGCAAAAATAGATTGTGGCAGCCCCACGCCCGCGGGTACTCTAGCCCGCACCCGCGGACAGCCCGCGGCAGATTTGCAGGGCGAACTTTGGAAGACTGTAACTCACAATCTAAGAATTTTATGAAGGCGTGAAACCTATAATTGGAAATCTCTTCAAGTATAGTTTCCAGCCCAACTTGAATCACCTCAATCCGATATGTAGAACTCGAGATATGGCTGAAACAATGCACAAAGGTCCTTTTTGATACTTTGCAAGCCTTCATTTTCCTTTGTTTCTTGGATTGGCTTGACTTGCCTGCATGGATTCCCTAACTTGGCTCCGTTAAATTCCTTGAATGCACTTGAGCTCCCTCCTTGATTATTAAATCCGCAGGAACTCGACGTACCTACAAAACAAGACAAAGAAATGGATAAGCGAGAGAAATAGTCAAGAAATGATTAAAATGATAAGAAAACCATTAAAAGCACGCATTTCTCTAAACTAACACAAAAACACGCAAATCAAGCATTATTCTCTAAAAAAAACCACATAAACGACTAAAAACAAGCATAGAAATATAAAGAAAATGTAGCCTAAAGGTGCCATATATGCCACGGATTAGAGATTGCGTGACGTTATGGGGGACCGTCTCGCGGCGGCCCTTCACCTGTACGCGTAGTCTTGTCCGTACTCGGTTCTTGCCGATGAGTTGTCGACCGACAAGGTTAATCCGCATTGTACATTTGAGCAGCTGGCTCGGATATACATTGCTCACGTTCTTTCCGTCACTATCTTGAGTGATCGGGGAGAATGTTTCGCTATCGGATTACTTATTTGCCTCAGTGATTTGTGGCAATTAGGTAACCTAAGCTGGGCGGAGGTGTCGTATGCCCGTATGCTTACAGCTATGGGCAAGGCGACCAGGTGATGGATTCCGCGGAAGCTACTGAGGTGCCTTGGATCTCCCTTACGTGGCACGGTTGTATCCTTGAGATACGTACTTTAAGTTTCTTTTAATCATCATTTTTGCATTTTCCTTTAAGATTATCATTTTTCGGTTTTCTTTTAGGCTTGGGGATACTCGTAACTGCCTTTCTTAGCTCTCAGGATGCTGGGGGCTTCTCGTTTTTTTATCGGCCATTGACTGGTCACGATTAAGAAGAGACGAGCCACTTCAGCCAGCGACTTTCACCAGAGGATCCTTTCGACGACTCGTGCGTCGGTGAGTATTTTAACCACATGTGCATCATTTGATTTTTTTTGTTTAATTTTTGATGATTTTTCATGTGGTTGTGTTAATAGATCGACCTCCATCCTTGGAGTTTGATCATCGGAGTCCTTGAGGCTATCCGGTCTAGCATGATTCTTTGCCGTTTTCGGGCCCTTTATCAGGGACTTCTCTAGGTTTTTAGGCAAGTGTGTTCTCTGGAAGTCTGCATTCGAGGAGCCCAGGATTCCTGCGGATCCTCCGATCCGGATGTTACGTCGGGATTTGCTATCTACCGAGGATCGAGCTCAGGCGATCCTTGGTTATCCAGCGGAGTAGCTGGTGCTGCCGGATGCATCTTATCCGACTTTCTTTGCATCCAGGCTGACTCCTTTCCCAGCTTTTGTTTCGGATATTACTTTAACTCTCTCTTGTTGTTTATATTTATTTTTTCGGAATCTTGACCCTTTAATTATATTTTTAACAAATTGAGCTAGGTGGTTGGGTACCTCGTACAGCAGAGATCACGTATACCAATGATATAGGGTCGGTAATTAGTGAGATCCTTCCAGCAGTAGAGGATGAGAAGGGGATATCGTTTGTTCCTCAGATGGTTGAGTCGGTATGTTCCTTTTGTATAGGTATTTATATGTTTTTTTCATACACATGTGTTTGCTAACTGTCCTTGTATTTTGGAATAGGTTCCGCGAGAGACTGTGAACGGCATGGTAAGGTCTTTGCGCGCTTTTCGAGCTGCTTATCGGAAAGCCCTCATCACTTTGTCATGTTGTGATCATCAGATGGTCGCGGTAAGCTTATTATATATTTTTTTTCTTTTAACGAAGTTATCACACATTTTATGTATCAATCTTCGTTTGGATTTCGCAGGATTTGTAGCAGCCGTCTGAGAGTCGTCGAACATCCTGACCTCCTTTGTACACATTTCTTTTCTTTAGGAAACAGATGTACATTTTATATTATTTTTATTATATTTATTATTTTGTTGTATATATCACACATTTTATTTTTGTATATATATGTCATTATTATTTTCTTTTGTTTCCATGCTTACATTTTTTTATATAAAAAATAAAAAAAAATTCCGAGGGAGGGAAAGGTTCTCGACTTACCCCCCCCCCCCCCCCCCTCGAAAAATAACAAAAAGAGACACACAAAGAAAGGAAAGCGAGAGGAAAGAGAAAGGAAAAGAAGAGAATGAAAATAAAAATAATATAAAAAAAGGAAAATAAGAAAGAAACAAATACTCCCTCCGTTTCATAATATTAGTCTCCTATACTATTTTGGGCGTTTCAAAGAGTTCTACCCATATTGATATATTTCATTTATGCCTTGATTTTTTTTTTGGAATTAATTTATTGTGGATTGATGACACGACTCTAATTAAGGAAATTTTTACCTTAAATTATGCAATTATGATTTGTGCTTTCCTAAATGAAAAATAAAAAAAGTTAAATAAGGTAAACTAATTATGAAATCTGTTCTACTTTAATGTTAGATTCCAAATATATTTTTTTTCTTATTTTATGTGATTGATTCCATATGGGACTAACATTATGAAACAGAGGCAATAATAAAGAGAAAAAAGAGACAGAAGAGTTGGCAAAAGGCAAGCGTATAATAAGTCTTAAGATTTTGTCAAGATTCCGTTATTATGTAGTCCAAAATACGGAAATAAATCTAATTTTCATGCTGCGATAGACCAGACATGCACAAATGGATGAGTTGCGTGAGGCTGTTGCGCGTATGTAAATTGGTTGCGCGCGGATGGCGCGCACAACACATGAGTTGCGCGCGCCACCTGCTGGTGAACTTTCCTTTGAGCGAAAATTGCCAAAAAATTTCCCTTCTTGGGTCTATTTAAACATGGTTTTGTGTAGGCTTTTTATCATCTCCCATTCATTCGCTAAGTGATATCATAAGAAACTAAAAAGAATTAATCTCTCTAAATTCTCTCTTCTTCCTTTTTTTTTTTTGAATTGATCAATGGTGAAAACCTTTAACCAACATTTGAAGCAATGGGTCACTTCCCTCTCAACCGAGGACAAATTAGCTTTCAAAATTTACCACCTAGACCCTTTATTGAACTATATGCAACTAGTGATAAATTTTGATTTTCTTCATGCCGCCGTCAATCATTGAGACTCTAACCACCATCTTTTCTTGTTTAAAGGGGACGAAATTGTCCCATTACCTGGTGAGTTTGAGGCCTTACTAGGCTTTCTTGCAAGTACTCTCCCCGTTACCTATGCGTCTACCTTGTCGAATCCCAAACCTATATTCCAAAGACTTTTTAGTGTGTCTGACAATGATATGACTAACATTGGAACTGAAGAAGGCGTAAATTTGATCCAATTTATTGAACACTTCGTCGCCCCTTGTGACAACATGAGTCAACAACGCTTTAAAATTCGTGCTTTATGTTATTGTCTTGTTGTTACTTGTTAGGACAGGTAAAGAGTATGGAGATTATTCCATGGTGTCCATAGTAGAGAAAATAGAGGGATGTCATTCACTCGCTCCTTTTGCTTTGGCAGAAACCGTTCTATGCTTGAATCGCCTTAGAGGAGACCCTAAACCCTTTCACGGGAAGTCCACTCCTATTACACATACGTTTTTTTTTTTTTTGTCGTGTAGCAGTGCAATCTCAGAAGTTGCGCTAGCTTGACCAGCGCAATCTTCTGCAATGCGCGCAAATGGCTCGCGCAATTGATTTTGATACGCGCGTCACTTACTTGTGTAAAATCGCAATTAATTTTTTCTTTTTTTTTCAGGTTTGGCTCATGGAGCGTTTGCAAGTTATTAATCAGCCAAAAAACCTTAAGGCTAATGGAGTAAGGACATTCCCTGGATGTCGAATTCTCTACAAGCACAAAAATGAAGAAGAATGGACGTCGTTTTTCTGTCACGGGGTTCCTAACATACACTTTGTGATTCCTTGGTGGAACATAAGTAGTATGGTTGGAAATAGTTTTAATTGCCCTTATATTAGGCTTCTAGGCCTATCTAGTACTACTTATATCTTTCTTTGCAGGGTGATGAGACAATACGGGATGAAACAAATTATTCCCCCGCAAGATTGTGATGCCCCTAAAGATGTGATCTGTAAACCCGAACGAATTGCTCGTTGGATAGAATATTGGTCAAGTCTCCCTAGATGGGTAGTACAAAATCCTACTGTGAGTATTGTATTATATTCCTTTTACAAGGCTTGGATCAATGCGGCGGATAAGGGCGAATTAAACAAGGCTCGATTACAACATCAAGCCGCCACAGCTCGCAATCCACCTAAGCCTTTGATGCATTTGGCAACCACTACTCCTCTTAGTGGCCAAAAAAAAGGAGTGAGAAGAAAATTAGACTTCTCATTTCCTAAGGCTCATTCAAAGGAACCAAAGAGAAAGGCTCCTCCTAAACATGCGCAATAAGGGGTGAAAAGTAAGGAACCTTCACCAAATACTCGCAAGAAGGCTCCAATTGTTAAAGGAAAAGGAAAATAGGTTCAAAGGCCCCAATCCCTAAATTGAAGAACAATGTTGGGTCAAAAAGAAGAGTGAAGGGAAAGCTCTAAGGTTCGTAAAAATACTGCGATGGAAACTACTCCTCCATCATCTGTTACAATCGAGGACATAGTAAAACCTTAGAGTGTTACACAATTTTGTCATTAGCTTAATTTGAATAAAGTGAAATCACTACAATGTTTTTTTCTTTTAAATCGTCTAGTTCAATAATTTCTCTTATTTTGAATTTTGAATGAAATAAAATGAGCTCTATAGTTTTTTTCTTTTGCTATGACCGAATCATAGAGATCGCCTACGTATTCGTATTACAAAATCAGGTATTTGCGTAGTTCTTTTGCAATGTTTATTATTGTTTTTTTTTATTTCTTTATTATCTTATGTAGAAATTAAATGATAAATTAATCAAACTTTGTTTAGACAAAGCTTAAATCAAAGTTTAATTTTTATTTTTCGAGTATATGTTATTTTCGAGAAACACCCTCTTTTTATCGCAAGTAAAAGTCTTAACTTTAATCAAGCATAAAAAATTCTGCGTTCGCAGTTCGTCATCAGGTGGCGCGCACAACATCAGAGGTTGCTCGAGCCTGTCGCGCGCAACTGGATTTGTTGCGCATGACATATGCGCGCAACCATTCTTGTTGTGCGCGACATCTGTACTACGAGTGTTAAATTTTTTTTTTTCTGCATTATTACCCCCCAAGTGTGAAGAGTTTTTCGTGATGTTCGAAAAAATCTGAACACTAAAAATGGCCTATTATTTTTAAATTATCCCCCCCCCCAAGTGTTATGTATTTTACCGTGTTATTCGGTAAAGTGCATAACACTTACAATCTTTCAATTGAATCCTAAAAATGATTTGTTTAATGAATGAACGAGTTTATCTAGATTTCATATGTAATATTTTTTAAGTCGATCAATGTTTATTAATGGCGAATTTCATCACCTCTAATATCCATTAATCTGATGGATCCTCCTGATAGGATTTCAATTACGCGGTAGGGACCTATCCAATTAGGCTTGAATTTCCCTTTTGGATAAGATGGTGGACCCCTAACCTCCTTTAGTACAAAGTCACCTTCTTTGATATTTCTGGGTCGTACCCTTTTGTTAAAATGTCGCGCAATGCGTTGTTGGTAGACTTGTACATGATACAAATCTCTTAATCGTTGTTCATCGAGGAATAAAAGCTCTTCATACCTCGCTCTTACCCATTCAGCTTTCGGTAGCTTACTTTCGAGTACGATGAGTAGGGATGGTATTTCCAGTTCGACTGGTTGAACTGCGTCCATTCCAAAAACTAAGGAGTATGGAGTTACTCCTATTAATGTTCGTATGGACGTTCTATAACCCGATAGTGCGAAGTGTAGTTTATTCGGCCAGTCTTTATAATTTTCAGCCATTTTCTTAATGATGACTGTTATGTTTTTATTTGCCGATTCTACAGCTCCATTAATTTGATGTTTATATGGAGATGAGTGATGATGTTTTACTTTATAACGAGTTAAGAGGGTCTCAACTTCAGCTTTGAATTGAGATCCCTGATCACTAATTAGTTCATGTGGAACTCCATATCTACAAAATATGTTTCGTTTGAGAAACTTTGCGACATAATTAGAAGTGATATTTACGTAAGAAGCAGCCTCAATTCACTTGGTAAAGTAATCGATCGCTACAAATACGTACTTGTGTCCTCCTGCTCCTGTTGGAGAAATTTTACCAATTATGTCAATTCCCCAAGTTGAAAAAGGCCAAGGGGAAGTGAGATTGTATAGTTCGGATGGTGGAAGGTGTTGTAAATTAGCGAACATTTGGCACTCTGGACTTTTTTTAACATATTGTATGCAATCATGTTCCATAGTGGATCAATAGTTCTCTTGTCGTGAAATTATTTTTGCAAGCATTTTACCATTCATGTGAGGTCCACAAACACCTTTGTGAGTATTGTCCATAAGGCGTGTGGTTTCAGGTTGGTCTATACACAATAAACTTTGACTATTAGGTTCTTTTTTGCATAATTGACCCTTTAATAGACCGTATTGGGCCGCAAGTGTTCTCAAGGCTCGTTGGTCTTTCGACGAAGTATTTTCAGGATATGTGCCATGGGTAATATATTGGAGGATATGATCATACCATGGATTGTCTCCTTCAATGTCATTTATTTCCTATATTGCGTTGCAATATGCTTGTTCTTCTCTTCTATCAACGCATAATGGCATCATATTTAAGTGATCTGGAATGTTGATCATTGAGGCTAATTTTGCTAGCACATCAGCAAATTGATTATCATCCCTTGGGAGATATTTAAAATCCATATGTCATAAATGCTCGATGAGTTGCTCTAGGTGTGCTTGATATAATACCATTCTGGAGTTCTTTATTTTCCATTTTTTCAGTATATGATTTATAATCAAACTTGAATCTCCATATACCTCTAATTTTTGCACACCTATGCTAGCTGCTGCTTCTAATCCAATAATGCACGCTTCACATTCTGCGGCATTATTAGTAAGCTCAAAGTCTAGTTTGACAGAGATTGGAGTATGTGCTCCCTCTGCACTTATGAGTAACACTCCTACGCCACATCGTTTTTGATAGGACGCACCGTCAAAGTACATTATCCATTTTCCATCTTGTGTCATGAGAATCTCTTCATCCGGAAGATGAGTAGTTTTTGCATGACTTATTTGAATTGGATGTTGGCCCAGAAAATTGGAAATTACTTTCCCTTTCATTGATATTTCAGGAATATATTTTAGCTAAAATTCGGCCAACATTACAAACCACTTGGATATTCTTCCTTGTAGAGATGGTTGTTTAAACAAATACTTTATCGGATTTTGTTGAGAAATTGCACGAGTAGTGTGTGGTAGCATATAATGTCATAGTTTTTTAGTTGCCCACACTAATGCTAAACTTGTTTTTTCCAAGGTGTTATATTTTGTTTCATATTGAATGAATGTTTTACTTATGTAATATAGTGCACGCTCGACTTTTTCTACCTCTTGTGCTAACATGGTGCATGTGGCCGTGTCTGTAACTGTGATGAATAGCTAAGAGGTAGTTTGGGTACTGGTGGTGCTAAAATTGGTGGACTTTTGAGATAATCTTTGATTTTATCAAAGACCTTTTGACATTGCTCGTCCCATTCATGTTTTTCTTCTTTTTTCAATTTTTTAATTATTGGCTAACAAATCATAGTTAATTTGTTGATAAACCGACTAATGTATTGTAGTTTGCCAAGGAACCCCCTAATTTCTTTTTCTGTTTAAGGGGGAGGCATATCAACGAATGCCTTTATTTTAGAGGGATCGATCTCATACCACGTGTGCTTAATACGAATCAGAGTAACTTGCTGGAAGTTAATTCGAAGGCACATTTTTGTGGATTCAATCGCATTTTGTATTCTTTTATGCGAGTGAAAAATTTGCGTAAAGATTTTATATGTCCCATTCTATCTTTAGACTTTACGATCATATCATCCACATACACTTCTATTTCTGTATGCATCATATTATGAAAGAGAGTTGTAGCCGTTCTTTGGTACGTAGCTCCTACATTTTTTAAACCAAATGGCATGACGGTGTAGCAATATATACCCCAAGGAGTGATAAAGCATGTCTTTTCTTCTTCTTTCGCCGTTAAAATTTGATTGTAACCTGCGTATCCATCCATAAAGGATAACATTGCATGTTCAGCCGTGTTATCTACCAATATATCAATATGTGGTAAAGGAAAATCGTCTTTAGGGATAGCCTTATTAAGGTCCCTAAATTCGACACACATGCAAACTCGTCCATCCTTTTTAGGGACTGGGACGATGTTCGCGAATGAAACTTGCATATAATTGCTTTTGTACTTCTTCTTTTATTTTCAAAGCGACATCAGGTTTCATTCGTCGAATTTTTTGTTTTACTTATTTAGAGGTAGGGTTCAAGGGAATGGTATGTTCTGCAATTTCCCTATCTATTCCAGGCATGTCCTTGTATGACCAAGCGAACACATCTTTGAATTCTTTGAGTGTCGATATGAGGGTCGATCGCTCTTCCGGATTTAGAGATAAGCCAATTTTGACTTCACTTCTGTTTTCATTAGTTCTTATATTGACTATTTCGGTTTCTTCAATTATAGGGTTCTTTTGTTCTCGTTCATTCATTAGTTCAACCAATTTATTAATATTATCATCTTCATTAGATTGATTTTTATAGCATTTAAAAGACTCAAGAGAAGGCATATACTCGGAAATAGAGCTCATATTATTAAATTCAAAATAGAGTACATCAAGAGAAGAATCCTTTTTGGGATCTTCGTCTTTAGAACTAGAAAATAAAGATTCAGTAATGACCACAAGGCCTAAATATTTAGCTTCCCTAGAGTCTATACTAGATTCGTCGTCCGATTCTCCAAACATCTTCCCATCGACTGTGACGATTTCCCGCTTATCGCCTTTGTGACTGGTCCATTTGAAAGAATTCTTCCATCCATGCTCAAAGGTTTCGTTAGAAGGGGTGATCAACGAGGTTGGGTCGAAAGCTTCATCTTGAATGGCATTTTGATTAGTCATTGTAGCGACATGATTTTTCTCTAGTCCAAAGAGCAAGTTGATTTCTTGTCCATCATAGCACCCTGGAGTTAGGTGTTTTGATTAAACGATTTTAAGATCGTCATTCAAGAAGTAGCAATCGTTAAATATTTCGAATCCATGCTTGTAACACCCCGAAATCTCCCTCTACGAAAATACTAGTATAATACGTATAATTATACCATAGAGATAGACTTAGGCGTATTACCGCCGCGTGATTACGCAAGGCTACTTAAACTTACTAAATAAATCAATACTTTGCAGCGGAAACTTTAAAACTCTTTTTTATTAATAGTAACTATTAATAGAAACCAATGTCATGAGTACTCAAATTAAATACAAGACCAAAAACTCCTAATATAGTTGAAACCATATCCCGGGACTCCAATGCATCAATTTATTCACTCCACCTGAATTAACACTGCTTACCACTACGTTAAACAGGGTAAAATATGCTAAGTACGATAAGTGCAAGATAATTAAACTCAATTTATTTGCAAACACGCTTTTGAAATCAATTCCAATAATTAATCCAATAATTCCAACTCATGATTCAAAACCGATTCTCAATATTCCAATATCCATAACCAATCAAATCAATACCAATTATTTAAAACAAATTCCTCATATTAAAAACCAATTTCTCATAATAAAAACCAATTCATCATAATAAAACAATTAAACCAATTAAACAAATTCCTCTCCCAAGTGTGCACACCCCCCAAGCTAGTCTCCTTATGTTACAAGGCTATTCTTGAGGAAAGACCCGATCATACAAAGTCCAAGGCCTTATCAATAAACCAAATCCGCATAGTGGGATAACTAACATTCTTATAATAAATTAATTCAATGATTCAATAAATCTTGTTTTAAATCCAATCATTCCAATTAATTCAAACTCCTTTATTAAATTCAACATTATTTCAATATCAAACCTTTTAAAAACATGAATAATAATTTTAATCATTCAAAACATGATTTAAAATTAATGCCTCAATTTAATTATCAAAACCAATCATTTAAACATACTTTTATTTCATAAATCATAATTTAATTCAAATTATCACAAAACCATTCAAACATGCTTATTAAACCAAACACTTTCAAGGTATCTAGCCACCTAACGTACCTTGATCCTCGCTTAGCCAAAAACACCTCAAAAGAACCCTCAAGTAGGTTGATCAAAAAAACACTACAAATAAACATAACCTTAATCACTATAAGGTTAACAAATAATCACAAATAAATAAATTAAAACCTCCCAACTTTATGTATATGAACTTTAAAATTATTTTCTCAAGAACATAATTAAAAATCTGATTTTTATTTAATTAAAACCATTTATTATAATTTTATAACTTCCCCATAATATAAATAATTAATTAAATAAGAAGAAAGGAGAAAAGAAAATAAAAACTGAAGAAGAGAAGAGCAAGGAGTGGCGGCAACAGGCGGCTACCGCGGCTAGTGGTGGTTGGAGGTGGCCGCAGGTGGCGCCAGGAGTGGTGGCTGGGGTGGTGCTTGGTGGTGGCGCAAGGGAGGAGAAAGAAAATAAGAAAAGGAGAAAAGAAAAGAAGAGAAAATGATTAGAGAATTTGAGAGAAAATTATGAGAACTGTGTGAGTGTTTGATCATGAATTAAAAAGGTATTTATAGGCTAGCATGTGTATGAATTATGGTAGGAAAATTTAGGAGGAATTATGGTAAGTAGGGTTTAAGGGATTACTTGGAGAGGTGAATAAACGAATTAAAGAAAGTTTTAATATTAAGGTGATTGTGTTTAATTTGAATATGGAAGGTATGTATGTCATGAAAATTAATATGGTAAGAGGGATTACTTGGAGAATAATCAAGGAGAATGAATAATGGAGAGAAAATATGAGGAAGAAAATATGAGGATTAGTTATTAAAAAGATGGAGAATTAGAATTAGGAAAATTAGAGATTTTAAGGAGATAATTAAAACTACAAATTAGCAAAACAATTTTGAGAAGATCCACTTGGGGTGGAGGAAATTTTTGAGCTTTCCTAAGCTCATAAGTTCAGCCCTCCTCTTTAGTTTTTAGGAAATTATTTTGCTAGCTTTAAGGAATTAAAAATAATTGTGTAAATAATATTTATTGTATAAAATAATTAATTAATAAAATACCAATTATTTAGCAAATAATTTAACTAATAAAATCAGATTTTCACACTAGGAAATCCGAAATTCTTAGTCAATTAAATGGGATTTTCAAACCTTATTAAAATAATAATAAAATATAGCTTTTGCCTTAATTAAAATATCCGAAATATATAAATAATCCAGTTTTTAAAATAAATAAATGGATAATAAATTTTATCCAAAATAATAATTTGTTTTTAAAATACTTTTGGCGCCAAAATTCAAATATCATTTTGGCTCCAAGATTTAAATAGTAAATTGAATTACTAAAATACCCTTTTTAGAAAATAATAATTAATTAATTAATTAATTAGGAAAATACGTATGAAAATATGGGGTATTACAGTCTACCCCTCTTAAAATAATTTTCGACCCGATACTTAGCCAAAACAAACGAAAATCATTTTGAAATTATTGGTTCATGCACATCCTAACTTGACTCAAGACTCCAACTAAACTCAAATAAGACTCTAAATCACTCAAAAATGACTCAAAAAGCAAACGCGCGAAACTCTATCGCCCTCTACCCCCCTTAAAAGGAGTTACGCCCCCGTAACTCGACCACTAACCTTAGGCAAACAACTCTTGGTAGCATTTCCTCATATAGCCTAGTTTAGCTTCCCATGTAGCCTCTTCAGTTTTTTTATTTGACCACAACACTTTCACAATGATCACGTCCTTGTTCCTTGTGCTCCTTACCTTAGAGTCAATAATCTTTATTGGTCTTTCCTCATAAGTAAAATTCTCATCCATATCGATAGTTTCTAGTTGTAACACATGTGTCACGTCCGGAATGTACTTTTGAATTTTGCTTACATGGAACACATTGTGAACCCTTTCTAGCTCACTAGGCAAATCCAACTTATGAGCCACTTTTTCCACTCCCTGGCTGATTTCATATTTCCCTATGTACTTTTGGCTTAGCTTTCCCTTCTTCCCAAACCTCATCACCCCTTTCATGGGTGAAATTTTCAACAAAACTTTCTCTCCTACTTCATATTCCTCTTCCCTCCTTTTCAAATCAACATAACTCTTCTGTCGATCTTGGGCTGCTTTAATCTTTTCTTGGATCAACTTAACCTGCTTCACAATATCCTCAATCATCTCTGGTCCAAGAACCATAGTCTCACTTATATCATTCCAACACACTAGGCTTCTACACTTCCGACCATACAATGCTTCAAACGGTACAATTCCAATACTTGCATGGTAATTGTTGTTGTAAGAGAAATCTAACAAATCCAGGTGGTCTTCCCAAAGACCCTTGATACTACATCACACAAGCTCTCAACATGTCCTCCAATGTCTGAATCGTTCTTTCTGTTTGACCATCTGTCGCTGGGTGAAATGTTGTGCTCATTAACAACTTAGTTCCCATCGCCTTTTGCAAACTTTGCCAAAAGTTAGACAAAAATCTTAAATCTCTATCCGAAATGATATCCGTGGGTACCCCAAGGTACTTCACCTCAAAATTCACATATGCTCTTCCCAACTGATCCATGGTCTAAGTACTTCTCATGGGTATGAATGTTGCTGACTTCGTCAACTTGTCCACTATTACCCAAATAGTGTCATTCCCTACCTTGGTCTTTGGAAAGGCTTCCACAAAATCCATAGAAATCGAATACCATTTCCACTTGGTAATCTCCAAGGATTGGACCTTTCCTTGAGGCCTGCGATGCTCAATCTTCACCTTTTGACATGTCAAACACTTAACAACAAATTCAACCACTTCTCTCTTCATATTGGGCCACCAAAAAGTCTTCTTCATGTCCTTATACAACTTATCCCCTCCAGGATGCATTGAATAAGGAGAATTATGAGCCTCCTCCATCAATCTTTGTTTCAGATCACCGCGAATTTGCGGTACACACCATCTTCCTTTAAATCGAATACTCCCCTCATCACCAATGGTGAAATCCAACACTTCTCCTTCATCAATCTTCTTCTTTATTGCCTTTAACTTCTCATCTTCCAATTGACTTTCCCTTATTTCATCATAAATGGATGGTTGAACCACCAAGGCATTCAACGTCCTAGTCACTTCACCATGCTCCACTACCTCCAAGTTCAACTTCTGAAATTCCACACACAACTGATCCGGTACTACCATCACATTCACCGTATGTTCTGACTTTCTGCTCAAAGCATCTGCCACAAAATTAGCCTTTCCCTCATGATACTGAATATCCAATGTATAATCACTCATATACTCCAACCATCATCTATGCCTCCCATTCAACTGAGTCTGGGTGAAAATGTACTTCAAACTCTTATGGTCCTTGAAAATCCTACAAGTCACCCCATACAAGTAATGTCTCCAAATTTTCAAAGCAAACACTATTGCAGCTAACTCCAAATCATGGGTTGGGTAATTCCTTTGTGAACCTTCAACTGCCTCGAGGCATACGCAATCACTCTTTGATTTTGCATCAACACACATCCCAATCCCAACTTCGATGCATCACTGTACACGTCATATAGATCACTTCCATCCGGAAAAGCTAGCACAGGTGCTGTGGTTCACCTTTCTTTCAAGATCTTAAATGCCTCCTCACACTCTAGAGTCCATATAAACTTATGCTCCTTTTTCATCAAACTTGTCATGGGCTTTGAGATCCTTGAAAAATCCTTCACAAACCTTCTATAATAGCCTGCTAAAGCCAAGAAACTCCTTACATCCGACATATTCTTTGGTGTTAGCCAATCACTCACAACTCGAATCTTGCTTGTGTCCACTAAAACTCCGTCCTTGGAAATCACATGGCCGAAAAATGCTACTTCCTCCAACCAAAACTCACACTTAAACAGATTGGAATACAACTGATGCTCCCTTAAACATAATAACACTTGTCTTAAATGCTCCTTATGTTCTTCTTCATTCTTTGAATAGACCAAAATATCATCAATAAACACTACCACAAACTTGACCACGTATGGCCTGAAAATCCTATGCATCAAATCCATTGAACACTGCAGGTGCATTGGTCAAATCAAATGGCATAATTGTGAACTCATAGTGACCATAACGGGTTCTGAAAGCACTCTTTGCAATATCTTGCTCCGCAATTCTCAACTAGTGATAACCCGATCTCAAATCTATCTTTGAGAATACCCCTTCTCCTTTCAACTGGTCAAACAAATCATCGATCCTTGGTAATGGATACTTAATCTTTATTGTTCAACTCTCGGTAATCGATACACAACCTCATACTTCCATCCTTCTTCTTTACGAACAATACTAGGGCTCCCCAAGGTGATGAACTAGGCCTAATATAACCTTTCTCTAACAAATCATCCAACTGGGTCTTCAACTCCCTCAACTTAGATGAAGCCATCCTTTATGGATTCTTAGAGATAGGTCCAGTTCTAAGCAATAGGTCAATAGTGAACTCAACATCCCTTACTGGTGGCATGCCCAGAATCTCGTCTAGAAATACATCTGGAAACTCATCTATCACTGAAATACTCTCATCACCATTCCTTTCCTCACTTCCAACCTCTTGAACACTACACAAGAACAAAGAACAACCCGTCTTCACCAGCTTCTATAGTTGCATTGCAGACACAATTCTCGACCTTGAGTTTTTCCCTTCCTTTTTATATACCACTTTGGTCTTACTTAGGCTAGTTAAGGTGACCTTTTCAACCACATAATCAATCCTTTCCTCATACTTTCCCAACCAATCCATACCCATAATTACATCGAAGTCATTCAAATCAAACTCGATCAAATCATCCAGAAATTCTACCCCAGAGATGGAAATAGGCACACTAAAAAACAATTTCGAACAACTCTTCCCTTCCCCGGACGGGATAAACACATTTCTAGAGAAACTGACTCAGGACTCTCTGAACCGAGACTCCCAACTACTTTCTTAGAAATAAAAGAATTTGAAGCCCCTAAATCAAACAAGACTCTCACAGGAGAAGAACTTATAAAGAAAACACCAATTACCACATCATTAGCAGACTCAACCTGACGGTTATTCATCATGAACACACAACCCTTTGGGGCACTTCCCGCACCGCTACTGGTTCCAGCCTTGGTTGTAGGTCAATTAGACCAAGGTGGTTTTCTAGGTGTACTAGAATCTTTCACGTTCCCAAAATTAAAATCAGCTTCCTTCTTGAAACACTTGTACTCACGGTGTCCCAACTTTGGACACTGACGAAAGGTTACCAGGTTTCCCTCATAGTCCTTCCCTGGGTGGTCTTTCTGACACCGCTTGCAGAAATACCTCCTCTTGGGTTTCTTACCCCTTTGGTTCCCATTTCCCTTATGGTTGGATGACTGGCCTCCATCCCCCTTCCCAAAGTTTCCCTTTTTGTCCTTCCTAGCACCAGAATTCCCTTGGTAATTCCCATTGGGCTTGTGCCTATTTTCACCCCCGTGAAAAGAGTCTGGGTTCTTCCTTTTCTCTCCTACCTACTCCATCTCTCTCCCCTTAATTCCTTACAGATGAGCTGCACGGCCATAGACTTCATCCAGGGTATCAAAAGTCACTCCCCCTAGCTTCCCTTGGAATGTCAAGGTTAGGCCTTGCTCGAATCTCTGAGCTTTGATGATTTCAATAGGGACTACTTCTGGGGCAAACCTCATCAAATCAATGAACTTGTTGTAGTATTCACTGATTGACATGTTTCCCATTCTCAGGTTGGTAAACTCCATGCACTTCTGTTTTCTAAGGTAGGATGTGTAAAACTTTTCTCGCAAGGCTTCCTTAAACTCATCCCACCCAAAGTTTGGCTTTTTCAACATCTCACCTTTTCTTTGGGCCCACCATAAATCAGCTTCCTCCCTCAGGTAGTAAACCTCATTGTTCACCTTCAGCTCACTTGGGTAATTGATAGCACAAACAACTTATCAAATTCCCTAATCCAGTTTTAAAAAGGCTGGCTGGGTCCTCCCTTCCCAAGTAAACAGGTGGCTTAGTTGCAACTACCCTCTTAAAGACTTCACTTAAGGCATAAAGCTAGGGATTTTGGTGTTCCCTTTTCACCACTTTTGTGATGTTCTCAGTAGTATGGGTTAACTGCTTAAGGACCTTTCTAACTTTTGAACCAGTGCGCTTACTCCTTAATTATTCCCTCATTCTTGGAGACATACTTCCTGGGTTTAATTATCACACCTTGAAAATTAAAACAAGTTTTATCATATAAGCATTTAATTCACTTAACAACATAGAGAAATATCAAATAATTCATTTTATTTCATTAATAATTAATGAAAATACAACTTTGTCATTTAGGACAATTATTAAAATATTAAACAAAACCATAATTTAAAAATCAATCAATCAAATAACACTATGAGCATAACCATCTTCAATAAGATCATAATCCTGATCATCACTTCTATTACTTGGTTCGGCCATGAGAGTTGGGTTATAACCATTATAGCTTGAAATAAGGCCTGACGAGATTGGTCAAGATTTATTTATATTTTCGTCCAGGCCAAGAGTGTAACTTAGGCTTTTTGTTGGGCTTACATCCCTACGAGGTTGGCTTGAAGAAGCTTTGAGGTTTTGGGCTCTTTCTTTTACAGTTTAAGAACGAGTTATAGGCCTTCTTGCAACATGGAAATGGACTTTTTGGTTAGGTTGTTTTGAAGATTCATAGCTTGGATTTTGGCTAAGAGAACAGCAATGCTTGCTCCTACTAAGAGGTGGTATGGACTCATCATTAGATTCCACATACTCATGTCTCTTCTTTGGGTATGAAAAAGGTACTTGGGCATGTAAGAAGTACATTTGGTCATTAGGTCCCTAGGTTAGATCTTTTAAGATCGTGGGAATTTTCACAACTTTTCTCCTAGGTTCATACTTGCGCTTTACATAGTGCAAGTCCTTTTTAAGGTTAAACATGGTTTACAACCACTTCCCTTCATGATGATGCTTCTCATTCCACATTGTTTCATCTTCCTTGATCACATCCCTATATTTGTCAAAGAGAGGTTGGTATTTCTTAATCCTAGAATGAGCCAAAGCCAAAAGGACCATCCAAGGTTGTTGGGTCAAGGCTTCCTCACCATGCTTCTCATAAAGGGTCAAGGCCAAAGTACAAATTCCAGTCATGAACTCACTAACTGAGATTCCACTATCATTCAAGAAATGAATGTCAAAATATTGGTGTTTCATTTAATCAATCTTTTCCATCTATTTTACACACACATGCAAAACAATTAATTAAATGCCAATTCACACAAACAATCCAATTCAAAATCCATTTGCAATAAGCAATTCATAACTCAATAAACCCAGTATAACTCAAAATCACCCAACCATGGGTAATACTCCAAAATTACGGACCCCTATACTCACTTCAAGTGTTTTAACACCAACTTTAATGCACACATAATTGCATACTCAAGTTTAAATTATTTCAATTCTTTTTATTTTCGAAAATAATAAATGTACTGGAATCTAGATTAAAGGACAGTCAAGCCCGCGTCTCCCAGGAAAGTTACCTACGACGTTGAGGCAAGCCTTTCCTAGACAGAGAGTCAACGTACCCATTATAGGCCTCCGTAGAGAAATCAAGAATCCTTTTTTTCCTTCATCTTTCCACAAATAGGAAAATAGTTTTTAAGTAAAAATAAGGCTTTTGACTAACACACAAATGCGAAACTCTATCTATCCTATATGCCCTCTTAAGTCTACCCACAATTTTAATTACTATTCCAATTTTAATCTTTTTAAGACCTTGAGCTCTTATACCACTTTGTAACACCCCCAAATCTCCCTTTACGGAAATACTAGTATAATACGTATAATTATACCGTAGAGAAGGACTTAGGCGTATTACCGCCGCGTGATTACACAAGGCTACTCAAACTTACTAAATAAATCAATACATTCCAGCGGAAACTTCAAAACTCTTATTTATTAATAATAACTATAAATAGAAACCAATATCATGAGTACTCAAATTAAATACAAGACCAAAAACTCCTAATATAGTTGATACAAAATTATGGGACTCCAATGCATCAATTTATTCACTCCACCTGAAATAACACTACTAACCATTACGGTAAACAGGGCGAACCAAAACAAGTAAGAAGTACGGGTTCGCAAAATATGCTAAGTACGATAAATGCAAGTTGATTAAACTCAATTTATTTGCAAACACGCTTGTGAAATCAATTCCAATAATTAATCCAATAATTCCAACTCATGATTCAAAACCGATTCTCAATACTCCAATATCCATAACCAATAAAACTAATACCAATTCCTTATATTAAAAACCAATTCCTCATAATAAAAACCAATTTCTCATAATAAACCAATTAAACCAATTCCTCTCCCAAGTGTGCACACCCCTCAAGCTAGTCTCCTTATGTTACAAAGCTATTCTTGAGGAAAGACCCGGTCACACAAATTCCAAGGCCTTATCAATAAACCAAATCCGCAAAGTGGGATTACTAACATGCTTAAAGCATATATAATAAATTAATTCAATGATTTAATATATCCTCTTTTAAATCACATAATTCCTGTTAATTCAAACTCCATTATTAAATTCAACTTTCTTTCAATATCAAACCTTTTCAAAACATGAATAATAATTTTAATCATTCAAAATATGATTTAAAATTAATGCCTCATTTTAATTATTAAAACCAATCATTTAAACATACTTTTATTTCATAAATCATAATTTAATTCAATTTATCACAAAACCATTCAAACATGCTTATTCAACCAAACACTTTCAAGGTATCTAGCCACCTAACGTACCTTGATCCTAGCTTAGCCAAAAACACCTCAAAAGAACCCTCAAGTAGCTTGATCAAAAACACCCTACAAATAAATATAACCTTAATCAATATAAGGTTAACAAATAATCACAAATAATTAAGGGGTCGTTTGGTTGGGGGTATTCAGGAAAGGGAATGGGAATCAACTGCCCCGATTCCCTTTGTTGTTGTTTGTTAAGCACTTTTAATCATTCCCTTTACCCTCTCCATTACCCCAAATCCTTCCAAATTCATTCCCCACCCCCGTAGACTTTTCCATTCCCTTTCCCTACCCACCTTCACACCACCACATCACCACCTTCACACCTAAAACACTACATGAAAACCAGCCCAGACCACCGCCGCCCCTACCCTGACCACCGTCGACCTTCCCCCGAGCCTCGCCGCCCTCCCCTCTCTCGAAAGAGTTGGTGGTTCTACTGCTGTCGTTCTTTCTAAGCTTTCACCCTAAGTTTAACACCCGAACTTCGTATCGTCGTCGACGGTCGAAATCGATAAGATTTCTCCAGAATTTTAGGGTTTTTGATCAGTTTTTATTTTGGTTTAATTTTTTGAAGGTTTGATTTGATTTTTACGGAAGAAAGGAGCAGCAATGGTGAAAAACCTTGGGGAGAAATCTATCCACTAGGGTTTCGATGGTGGTGGGAGGGTTAGGCTGTGGTTTTCGGGGTCGAGGGAGATCGGGCTGGGGTTTTGCGGGTCTAGGGGTGGTTTTTTCGGGGGAGGGGAGGGCACCGAGGCTCGGGGGAGGGTTAGCGGTGGTCGGGGGAGGGGCGGCGGTGGTCTAGGATGGTTTTCCGGTGGTGTTGGTAGGTGTGAAGGTGGTGATGTGGTGGTATGAAGGTGGTTGGACTGGTGGCCTTTCATTCATTCCATTACTTTATTATTCAAAACAAACAACACCCCAAAATTGGGGTATTTTCATTCCATTCCTTGTCTTTCCCTTTGTTCATTCTATTCCGATTCCTCCGTGCAAACCAAACGACCTCTTAATTAAAACCTCCCAACTATATGTACATTGACCTTAAAGATATTTTCTCAAGAACATAATTAAAAATCTGATTTTTATTTAAGCAAAACCATTTATTATAATTTTATAAATGCCTTGTAATATAAATAATTAATTAAATAAGAAGAAAGGAGAAAAGAAAATAAAAATCAAAGAAGAGAAGAGCAAGGAGTGGCGGTAGCAGGCGGCTGCCGTGGCTGGTGGTGGTCGGCGGCGGCAGGTGGCGCTGGGAGTGGTGGTTGTGGTGGTGCTCGGTGGTGGCGCAAGGGAGGAGAGAGAAAATAAGAAAAGGAGAAAAGAAAAGAAGAGAAAATGATTAGAGAATTTGAGAGAAAATTATGAGATTGTGTGAGTGTTTGATCATGAAATAAAGGGGTATTTATAGGCTAGCATGTGTATGAATTATGGTAGGAAAATGTATGGAATTATGTTAAGTAGGGTTTAATGGATTACTTGGAGAGGTGAATAAAAGAATTAAGGAAAGTTTTCATATTAAGGTGATTGTGTTTAATTGAATATGGAAGGTATGTACAGTAGTAGAAAAATACAAAAAGGCAACCCTCAATTGGCACCGGTTTAAACCAAACTGGTGCCAAAAACTGGGCTAAAATTGGGCGGGGATTTAGACCAAGAACAATGGCATCGGTTCAGCTCAAACCGGTGCCAAAAATTAAAAGGCCACCGGTTTGAACCGGTGCCACTAAACTGGTTCCCCTAAAAATAAAATTAGCCTTCTCCTATATATAAACCCTAAGTTAACCTACCTCCTTCTCTCTCCTCCTTCTCTCTCCTCTGATCTCTCGACGGCGCTCCTCCTTCTCTCCTCTGATCTCGACGGCGCTCCTCCTCCTTCTCTCTCCGACCTTTCTTCTCTCTCCAACCTCTCTTCTCTGTCTTCTCTCCCCTCTCTGTCCTCTTCAGTCTCAAACTCCAACCTCTCTTCTGTCTTCTTCCCACCACCACCGACGCCACTAACCACCGCCACCACCAAGTCCGCTTATTTTTCTGGGTTTCTTGGTTACATGAGGTTAGTGCATGTTTCTGGGTTTAATTATTCGGGGGAAGGGTTTTTGGGTTTAATTTTTATGTTATATGCCTTAATTTTTTGGGGTTAGATTGTTGTAATATTGTTCGAAATTGATTGGTGTAATTGATCTTGGAATTATTTGGGTTAATTAATTTTGTCATTTTTTGCACTTAATTGATTATTCGAAATTTCTGGGTTTAATTGATTTTCGAAAGTTTTGGGGTTAATTGATATTTTGGATTTAATTGATTTTCGAAAGTTTTGGGGTTAATTGATTTTTTGGGTTTGCTGGGTTTAATTGATTGCTAGGTTTGATTGATTTTCGGGGGGTAATTGGAGTTCGTAGATTTGCTGGGTTTTGATTGATTTATTTGGGTTTAATTATAATTCATTGTTTATGCGGTTTTCTGGGATGATTTCTCTTTCTCTTTCATGCATGAGTTTTCTGGGTTAAATTATTGTTTCTCGTTTTTTTTTTTAATAATTTCTGGGTTTTATTTATTTTATTTTATTTTTTGACGAAAGCTGCTAGTATTATTAAAAAGGAGCAAAAGATCAGGTTACATCAAATGCTACATCAGCAGCAACAGAAGGAGGGAACTCATCAATCCAGACCCTCAACTCATCATAATCTCTACTTACATTAGCCAATTTTTTTTAGTTTTAATAATTTCTAGGTTTTAATTGATGCAGGTGTTAATTCATGCAACAAGGATTCAAGACTATGATTTTGGAATATTGTTTTGATGTTGTAATTTTTTTTAATTGTTTTACAATATCAATTTCTGAGTTTAATTTCATTATAATTCATTGTATTTTTTTTTTTTTTGTATTGTACAATAACATTTTACTGGTTGAATATAATGTGATTTACGTTTTGATCTTGAATATAACAATTTCAAGACTCCGTATTTTGCCATTTATTTTTGTATGGGTTGTATTTCTGAGGCTTGTTTTTATATTATTTTTTTTATTATTGCAATACAAAAGTTAAAAAAAAAAAAAAAAAAAAAAAAAAAAAAAAAAACCAAAAAAGCACCGGTTAACCGGTGCCTAAAATAGCTTCCACTAAAAAAAATATTTCGCGGAACTATTTAAGGCACCGGTTAACCGGTGCCAAAACCGGTTTATGGCACCGGTTTTGAACCGGTGCCAAAAGGGGGGGTAATTGGCACCCCCCACATAGGCACCGGTTCAAACCGGTGCCTTAAGCCGGGTTTGAACCGGTGCCCTTTTCTATTTTTCTACTAGTGGTATGTTATGAAAATAAATATGGTAAGAGGGATTACTTGGAGAATAATCAAGGAGAATGAATAGCAAGAAAGTATGAGGATTAGATATTAAAAAGATGGAGAATTAGAATAAAGAAAATTAGAGATTTCAAGGAGATAATTAAAAATACAAATTACCAAAAAAAATTTGAGAAGATCCACTTGGGATGGCCGAAATTTTTGAGCTTTCCTAAGCTCATATTTTCGGCCCTCCTCTTTAGTATTTGGAAATTATTTTGCTAGTTTTAAGGAATTAAAAATAATTGTGTAAATAATATTTATTATATAAAATAATTAATTAATAAAATACCAATTATTCACCAAATAATTTAACTAATAAAATCATATTTTCGCACTAGGAAATCCAATATTATTAGTCTATTAAATGGGATTTTCAGACCTTATTAAAATAATAATAAAATATAGCTTTAGACTTAATTAAAATAGCCGAAATATATAAATAATCCGGTTTTTAAAATAAATAAATGGATAATAAATCTTATCCAAATTAATAATTTGTTTTAAAAATAGTATTGGCGCCAAAATTTAAATATCATTTTCGCTCCAAGATTTAAATAGTCAATTGAATTACTAAAATACCCTTTTTAGAAAATAATAATTAATTAATTAGGAAAATACGTATGAAAATACGAGGTATTACAAGGCTTCTTGATTCCTTCCAGAACTAGCGGTTCTAGATAGTCATAGCAAGGGTAATCTTCTCCCTCCCTAATGAATTGTCCATTAAGGGTTTGTTGATAAGATGGGAGCAAAGTGATTATCCCCTTTTAATTGTTGTCTCTACGTGATTTGTTTTTAGCATCGTGAGACTCTAGTTCTTCCTTGATTGGTTTGTATCCCAATCCAAAGGAGAGACTTTCCTTCGGGATAGGGAGTAAAAGAGATTTCTTCATTCCTATTCCCAAAGGCATCCCAAGAAATTAACTACACTTAAACAAGATGTTGTTTACTATCCAGCTAGTGGAGTATGGATCAAGCTTGAATAATTTTTCAAGGTTCTCTTCCGTTTCGATTGTGTAGATTGGCTCGGCAGAAAATCCCCGCATGTCCTCTTCATCCGTATCATGGTTTATTTATATCTAGAAGTGATTGGTCATTTATAGCTATTTTGAGAGGAGAAGCATGTATAGTCATAGGAAGCCCTAGATAGTTCAACCTAATCATTTGATGAAGTGAGGATGGTTGATCTAGGGAGAAGACTAGGTCGTTGAAAACTAATCTACCCACTGTCAAAACAAAATTTGTAAACTCTCAAAACACCCCTATACCAAGCATAGACTAAGTCGAGGGTCGAATCACTAGGAATGGGAGGTGAATGCTAATGTCAAAGCTAAGATATTTCGAAACAATAAAGTGAGGTGTGTATATTCCAAACAATTAAACAATCAAAATGAAATCAAATTTATCAAGCACTAGGGTTAGGATCCGCATATACTCGGAATGGATATAGCTAATCGGGATTGGAGATGACTAAGTCGAGTGTCGCGAGGGAAAATCAATTAAGCAATCAAGAGAGTAAAGTAGGCTAATATCCTAGAGGTCAAGCTAGCGTCAACTACAAGAGACTCTAACTAGGAACCTTGCAAACCTACTCAATCAACAAAATCAAGCCACAAATCAATTTTTCGTATCAATGCAAGCTTACAATGCATTCTAGTGTAACAATCAAAGTTCCTACTCTTCAATTAATCACACACATGCACTTAATCACTCAACAAATTTAAAAACAACATCAACTCCATCAATTTCCCCCAATTAGCATCAATCCATCACTCATATATGCTTCACCATTCCCCTAGAAAGAGCTAGAACTACTCACAATCCATTGAAATCAAGATCAAAACTAAGCTAATAAACAATTTCATCATCATCATATCAATAAAACTAATTCAATCACAAATTCAATTCAAACTTGAACAATCAACAAAACAATTGAAATGATAAGCTAAAGGTTGCATTAAAGTAAAGGAAATCCTTACAAACTTGCTTCAATTCAATGGAGAAAATACTAGAATTACCAATCTTCAATCATCAATCAAGAACTTCTCTCTTTACAATCTAGAGTTTCTCTCTCTAAAATTCTAATTCTAATTTTATTCTAATTTCTGAATAAAATTCATCCCTCTAAAAATACAATGAAAATCTATATATAGTAAAACTAACTAAGAGAAGTTAGTTAGATCGTCCCCAAATAAACCCGTACAAGCGCGGCCAACTATAAGGGAGAGCGCGGCCGCGCAACTCTGGGTAGGGAACAGAGACCCTGACAGGCGCGGCCGCGCCACCAGGCCGCGCGGCCACCACATAGCCGCGCACGCCCGCGCTTGGGAACAAGGCAGCCCTCTTCCCTATCATGTCGATGCTCCTCGTGCGTTCCACTTAATGCTTTTGATAAACACTAGACCTTGTAGTTTCTAAACTCCATGATTGTGGGTTCAACACTAGAAATCATGCCCCAACGGCTTGAATGCACAGCTTAAGGACTTTAGGAACTTGCACTTCTACATGCTTGAGATTTAAATGGAGAACATTAGACATCCTAATCAATGCCAAACTTGGCAAGAGGCCTCGGGAAACTTGGATAACGACCTTAACCTGAAAATTAAAGGAAAACAAGTAAATAAAAGAGAAAATAACGAAATAAACCAAGAAATTCATAAAGAAAGAAATCCAACTTAGAAAATACAAACTAAAAGAAATAAAGAGTAAAATTAAGGAAAATCTAAGTAAAAGAGCTATATAATAACATGAAATTCACGCTAAAAAGAACCAAATGAGTGCCATAATTGACACTCATCAAATTCCCCTAAGATAAACTTTTGCTCGCCCTCGTGCAAAACAAAGCAAGAAAGAATAAGGATGAAATACTTATTCAAAAAGAAAAAGAAAGACATAAGACGGGAATATACACTTAGACTCACTAATGTAGGAATCACGGTTGTTTTTAGCTACAACAAGCCCTTTAAACCCCAAAGTCGCCTATGAGGACGAGTGAGGTCTCGTAAATGTTTCCTAAGAGATTAACATATAACTCTCCACCAACATACATGAGGCAAACCACAAAAAGGAAAGTAAAAGAAAGAAAAACAAAATTGAAACCTTTACGAATTGGACTTTACAAAATGACCACATTTCAAATGAATAAACATCTTTCTTAAGCAATAGGGGTATGCACGTTTCAAGATATCCGAGGTTGATTGAAACGTAGAGTATACTAAGCATGGAGAACTAGTTATCACAATTCACCTTCATCCCGTTCGATCTTACCACGTTCTCCCTATAGTCTCAAATCTCCCTCTAATGAGCATCTCAATAGCTCCTCGAAGGAGCCGGAAAAGAACACATTTTTGGGCTACACGACGTCTTGACTATGCATCCCCTCTCTTTAGGCTTTAACTCATAATTCCCTCCCTCGAAATTTGACTCAACCTATAGGTCAAAAGGTCTTTCCCAATGGTTGTAACGTAAGGGAAAAAAGGGTTAGGGGTAGGCTAAAATTTTAAAATTTGGCGGTATTCCTAATTACTGAAGCAAAGGGTGATCAAACCTTCTCCTCATAACCAAGCAATCGCCAAACAAACACAAACTAACTCCCCCAAGCAAATTCAAATCCATAACCACAATCATATATACAAAAAGCGTAAACACTTCTCCCCCAAGCTTAAAGGAAGCATTGTCCTCAATGCTTGAAAAAGGGAAAAGAATCACATCAAAATATTTTTGGTTTTTCTTATTTTCAATTCTTTTTTATTTTTCATTTTCATTTCTTTCAAAGCAAATGTCCATGCCTCTTTAACTTAGGACGGCTTTTACAATTTTGCATTTATTAAGTCCTTGCCTTTTTTACACTTAGGACGGCTTTATCCATCAAGCATTTTCCATTATTCACGAAATATACACAAAACACAAGCTTGCTTACAAAAGGAACCAATATCCATACTTATATACCACAAACTCCAAAAACATGGCCATTTGCTTCACAAAAAACAAAAATGGAACAAAAAGAAACAAAAGGCTCAAAGTTCTAAAGATGTGGCTTGAAAAGAAGGGAAAAGGTTCAAATGGTTAGCAAGAAGGCAAATGTAAACCCAAAGAACTAAAAGAAGAAAATTAACCTAGAAAAGAAAAATTACCACCCCGAAAAGATTCCTTTGTCATCCCTAGATGGTTCAGTCTCGTGTTTGAGAATTATGAGTCAAGATTCAAGATTAGGTCCGCAATAGTCAAGGATCCATGCCACTCATGCAAGATATGTAGAAGGCTTGAAAAATGATGAACCTCACATGGATGTAGCAAAAACTCACTATAGGTGTCAAATCGACCATAGGAAGCAACTACCAACATGGCACAAACAAGTAGAATCCGGTTTCATGATCCTCCTAGTTCTAAAACATGCTACCTTAGTATACACCTATCCTAGAGTCAACCAAGCATATTCTCAAACCGTGCATACCCATACCATTTAGGAATATATTCATTCAAAAGCATAAAATCGGTTGCATATAGTCCAATTCAAAGGAAAAACAAAAAGTGACAAATAAAGCCTCAAAACATACCAAAAACCAAAAACAAGAAGAAAGAAAAATAAAAGATAAGAAAGGAGAAAAAGAAAAACATAGATAAAGGAAAAGAAGGAAAATAAAGAATGGAACGAATATGCAAGTTAAACATGTAATTACCAATCAACAAACAAGTGATCAAATGACAACATCGCCAATGATCCCAAACAATCTAGGTGTTAAAAGCATCCATCCTCTAACCATTCAAATTTTCCTAAAACTAATCCTAAACTATGCATCCAAGAAAATAAAAAAGAATAAAGAAAAATAAGAAAGGTCTCATCGGCTTCGAGCAATGCTAAAATAGTAAGGTGAAGAATCAACCACCTCATGAAGCTCTAAGAAACAAAGCATCATCATCAAATCCATTAGAGAACAAAATTGGAAAAGAGAATTATAGACAAAGAAAACGGTTAGTAACTTCAAAACAAAAGAAAAGAAAAGAAAACGAAAAGGAAAGAAAGCAAAAATAAGCGAAACTAAACTATCAAGAAAGCAAAATTCATAAAATAAGAACTAAAGAACCAACTAAACATCTAACTAATCAACAAAGTACTAAACTACAAAATTTGGATACAAGGGTTTGGATTCATGGGTTTTAGATATTAGGGGTTTGGATACTAGGGAGCAACTCACGAATCATCATCACAACAACAAGATGATCAAGAATGAGCAAACACCATCAAAGAGGAATCAAGAAAGAGATCATCATACAAAGAGGAAAAAGAAATAAGATGAGTTTCAACAACAAATTGGCCACCGAGACAAACTCCTAAGAAAAGGAAAAGTTCCCCCAAGCTAATCATAGATACATCTCAACATCCCATCAATACAAAGCAAGCACACATAAGACAAGGGATAGAGGCACATGACACAAAAATGAGGGGACTAGCTACCACTACCACGGCCCGGGGCAATCATTGTTATCCCCATCATAGGAAAACCCGGATGGGGGACCATAAGGATCCCATCCCCCGGTGTAACCGGGTGGCCAACCATAATGCCCCCTAAAGTTATCTTGTTGCCAAGGGGAAAGGGGAGTGAATTTCTCGGGCAAGGCGAGCGGTAGTGGGTGATCGGGGTGTACATAGGGGTATTTAGGATCACCCCTAAAGTCGCTCCCACCGGAAACACGGTAATCATAGTTACCGTGCTCATTGGGGAATGAACGAGTCTCGGTGTTAAGACCCTAGGGCTCCTTGACAATATAGGTAAGTAGGTATCCCATCACCCCCAAAAGATGGTATAAGACCATATTGGGGTGGAAAGTAAGGGTAGTTAACTGGGTGAGTGATGTCTCCCCGGTTAACACCCGCATCATACAAATGTTGTTGTTGGAGAAACATACCTTGTTGCATCTCCGAAATCCCTTTCATATGAGAATAGAGGGCCTCAAAGTCTTGATCATACATGCCCTCCAACCGGATTTACATGTGTAGACACCTAAAAATGTCTCCCCAAAACCAAACCCGATGATGAACAACCTTTCACCGCCATTATTGGTCGGGTTGAGTATTTAATCTTGGAGTGCTTAAATCCATATTTCCATTTCATAAAAACAAACCAATTCCTAGCCCATTTCCCAGAACCATAACTTATTTTCCTCTTTTCGTGCCTTTAAACCTAAAATAATTCATTTCATGTCCTTTAAAATCATTCATTTCGTGTCCTTTTTATAAAAACGTTTAATCCAATTTATTTTGGTCCATAATCTTGGTCCAATGATTAAATATTTGGACGGGGATTTAACAGAGCTTTCCAACGATATATTATAAACCCAAATCTGAGTTATAACGAATAAGTTATGGCAAAATTATTAAAATGAGCCCAAACCAAACCTAAGCCCACCTTACCTACGACCCAATGATCATGTGGAGGGTCCAAATGATTTAAATATCATAACTAATCCAATTAGAATTAATTAGAAGCTTATATAAGTTTCTAAAAGATCTTAATTATCCTTTTTAAAAAGATAAGATTAAAGAGTTTGAAATTGAATAAAACTTTTCTTTTTGAAAGTCCTAATTCTATTCGAATTGAAAGACGTTCAAAGATAGACAGATATTATTTTCGTGCATCAAATTTTTTATCCAATTTTTATATGGTTGGATAGCCCTTGAAATTATATTTCCAATTATATATTATAATATCAATTCCGAGCTATAACGAAAAATATATGAATTAAAAAAAAACACTATCCAAAACTAACACCGTCTCACTATTTCGGCCATATCTTTTGTTCTACAAAATATTTTAATCTTATTTTAATTGTGTTATAAAGTAGACTTCAAGAGCTTTCCGAATATATCTTATTCATCTTATTCCAATTTATGGATCAAAAGAAATGATAAAAACAAAAACCGCAAAAATTGTTGTCTATCGCAAGAGTTTTATCCGATTCGAATTCTTATCTTTTCTTGAATCTTCGACCTTCCTTTTTTCTCTATAAATAGATTTCATATCTCCCCTTTTTCAAGGAGCAACAAGTTTGATCATAAAATAATTCTCTTCTCCCTCTTTAGCCTAAACACTAGCCACCCTATTCTCTCATAATACTTCCCCTAAGCGCTCCAAGGAAGTTCATACAATACCCAAAATTCTATATTTAAACCAAAGCGTGAAAGGTAGAATTAACTGAGGGTTTGGATCAAATTAACTCTAATTTTAATTTAATTTAATTTCCATTTTATTTATATTTTTATTGAAGTTACTAACAGTTTATTCATGATGTAGCAATTCAAGGAAATGTCGGAAAGTGAGTAATTAATTCACTTAATTACTCTTATTATTTTATATTGCTAGTATCATGATTAGATTATTTTATATTTAATTTGACTAACGATATTATTGTTGAATTGCTTCCAATATTAATGTTTATTCTATTATATTTTCTATGATCACCATATTGCATGTTAAAGGGAATATGTAATTGAAAATCACGCCTAATAAGATAATTTGGACGACCGGTTTAGGTTCCTTTTTAATCTTGTTATTAAATCAAGTGATCATAAATATTTTAGAATTATATGTTGCATTAATATTAAACCAATTTAGCATAATAATAGTTTGGAGAAAATTGAATATTTTGTTTGCATGCCTTTGAGATCGCAGGTTCACTTTTCACTATAAGAATCGAGTAGAGGCCAATACGGGCGAATGTGACTCCATGACTCACTTCGTACCGTCATCCCCGATCCTCCTTTTGTGGTTCTGAACCATATGGAGTTATTAATCTCATGGATTTTAATGGGGTGTAACCTTCACGGGTCAATCGTTGTTGCCTATCGTTGTCCCTTTATTCGTTGTTGCCTTTTATGATCCGTGAACGGTTTACAAGTTCCTTAAAAACTTGTTGGCGGCTCCCTACTTTCCTTTGTCCCTAATCGTAATGTCAATTTCCACTTCCTATGAGTGCCAAGCATATTCACACATGCTTTTAACGTAGGCGCACTTCGAGCGACGCCTACAATTTGGCGACTCCACTGGGGAGGATTCTTGGTTATTTATCGATTTGAGTGAGCGGTATTTAATTGAGATGAGTGGATGAGACTTGAAAGATTCTTGAATTGTATTCTTGAGATTTAATTGGCATTGTCACATATGCATATGCATTTTTTCTTACCTATTTTTCCACAATAGTACGTGTTCTATGTATGTGGCTAGCCCGGGGGATTTATGCTCTATCAACCCGAAAACGCTCATGGCAATAAGGGTTCATCCGAGTTTTTAAATCCACCCAAACCATGAAGTCGAGTTTGATTTCATCACGAACTCGCGGAGCCGCCCGCTGGCATACACCCTCAAGGGAGGCTGCCTTGCTAACGCGTCCAAACTCTTAACCATGGTACCCTTTGACACCCAAAAGCTTGACCATAGTCAAACATAGAACTTGACTTTAGGTTGCGAACTTCATTGCATCATGCGTGACTATATGCGTATGTGTGCATTTTTTTTATTATTGACCTTTTTTTAATATATTATTTTCTCTTATCAAACCCCTTTTTTTTATTAGAGTCGAGCCATAGCTTTTTTTTTTAATTTTTGAGTCACCCGGATTTTAATTCCCGTATACTGCACAAGAGTCAACTTGTTTTGGTCATAGCCGGAGTTCTAGAAAGAGTTACGTGTTGTGACACCTATGGATCTGTAGCCCCGGGTTTTATCTTTTATTTGGAATTGGTTTCGTCCACATCAAAGTCACAGATCAAAAGTTATAACCGATATACTACAGCCTGTCCAGTTTAGGTGTCTTTTTAGCGTCAACTTTCTTCTTTTTTTTTAAAAAAAAAAATTTTTTAAATTTTTTTTTTATATCTTTTCGTGTCAAGCTATTATTAGCCAAGTCCTTTAATTTGTGTCAACTCGTATAACATAGGATTATATATTTTTAGTTTTATTTATTTATTTTTTTATACCCATGAGTCATAACTTTTCTAGAATTCTAGTCCTCTTCCTATTTTCTTGTGATTTTTTGTGCTAACCTTAACATGTGTTCTTTATCTTTGATTGTGGTTGATCTTATTTATGACTAAAGATTGCCAATGGACCGTTTTCACCTAGTAAATAGCATAAACATTAAAATTGGACAAAATTAATTAAGTTAGTTTGTCTTTTAGTCTTCCGTGCTATTTGGTCATTGGATCATTTGTTTTTCATAGCGTCCTCATGTCTAGCCATGCGATCATACCACGAGTCTTAATAAACTCACCTAATCACACATGTTGAGTCATACACTTTGTCTTCGAGTAATGCACTATATTGTTTATGATCGTATACTAGGACCATGCATGCATCGCTTTCCGTCGTAATAGGAATGAGTGGAGTATTTCTCATAAGTTTTCAAAATTGTTTCATACACTCTTCCTTTCCAATCCGAGTATTGAGTTAATGTATTAGATGAGTTCGTCCTTACACAGTACTTGATTCTAAAATCAATACGCAATAGTTGGAAGAATAAGGGGAACGTCACTCCTTCCTTCTTTCCTTCCAATCAAAGCATCAACAACGAGAAATTTTTTTCCTCAGTAGGCGGCAAGAAGTAAATCATAAACAGCCCACGTCTGGGGACAAGCAGACCATCTACAACCCACGTCCGGGGACAAGCGGACCATCTACAGCCCACGTCCGGGGACAAGTGAACCATCTACAGCCCACGTCCGGGGACAAGCGGACCATCTACAGCCCACGTCCGGGGATAAGCGGACCATCCACAGCCCACGTCCGGAGACAAGCGGACCATCTACAGCCCACGTTCGAGGACAAGCGAACCATTTACAGCCCACATTCGGGGACAAGCGAACCAACGACAGCCCACGTCCGGAGACAAGCTGACCATCTACAGCCTACGTTCGGGGACAATCGAACCACCATCATTTCATGATGCAAGGTTCTGGATACACAGAGACTTTCAATATCATCATATGTCGGCTTTCCTCAAGCTTGGAAAGCGTTATCGGTGGATTTTTCTTCAAGTATAGAAAACCGCCAAGTCGGCTTTCCTCAAGCAAGGAAAGTGTTATCGGTGGTTTTCTTCAAGCATAGAATGACGCCAAACTCATACTTCAACTTTCCTCAGGCATGGAAGGTATCATCCGGTAGGTTTCTTCAGGCTTAGAAAGCTACCAAACTCATCTGTCGGCTTTCCTCGGGTATGGAAAGCGTTTCAACAAATGTCATCCGGTGGATTCCTTCAAGCATAGGAAGCTGCCAAACTCATTTGTCACCGATACACTGGTGCAAGATACGTATTCTATCCTTTTACTCTTTTATCTGTGGAATTAACATTTTTTTGCAGGTATCGGCGTATACAGAGTGGTTTAGGATCACAGAACGTCTTAAATCATTCTCCGTCCCTATCAACTACTTTGACTATCATTTTTGAAACTGACGTTTCTACAAACTCGTTCAAAGTGGGGGCTTCTGTAGACACCTAAAAATGTCTCCCCAAAACCAAACCCGATGATGAACAACCTTTCACCGCCATTATTGGTCGGGTTGAGTATTTAATCTTGGAGTGCTTAAATCCATATTTCCATTTCATAAAACCAACCCAATTCCTAGCTCATTTCCCCAAACCATAACTTATTTTCCTCTTTTCGGGCCTTTAAACCCAAAATAATTCATTTCGTGTCCTTTAAAATCATTCATTTCGTGTCCTTTTTATAAAAACGTTTGATCCAATTTATTTTGGTCAATAATCTGGGTCCAATGATTGAATAGTTGGATGGGGTTTAAAAAGAGCTTTCCAACAATGTATTATAATCCCAAATCCGAGTTATAACGAATAAGTTATGGCCAAAATATTAAACCGAGCCCAAACCGAACCTAAGCCCACCTTACCTACGACCCAATGATCTTGTGGAGGGTCCAAATTATTTAATCCCATTCCTAAACCAATTAGGATTAATAGGAAGATTCTATAAGTTTCTAAAAGATCTTAATTATCCTTTTTAAAAAGATAAGATTAAATAGTTTGAAATTGAATAAAACTCCTTTTTTTGAAAATCCTATTTATATCCAAATTGAAAGACGTTCAAAGATAGATAGATATTATTTTCTTGAATCATAATTTTTATCCAAATTTTATATGGTTGGATATCCCTTGAAATTATCTTTACAATGATCTATTATAATATCGATTCTGAGCTATAACGGAAAAGATATGAATAAAATGTCAAACTCTATCCAAAACTGACACCGTCTCACTATTTCGGCTATATTTTTACTTCTAAAAAATATTTTAATCTGATTACATTTGGGTCTGAAATTAAACTCCAATAGCTTTCCAACAATATCTTATTCATCTTATTCCTATTTCTGGATCAAGAGATATGATAAAAACAAAAACCGCAAAAACTGTTGTCTATCGCAAGAGTTTTATCCGATTCGAATTCTTATCTTTTCTTGATATTTCGACCTTCTTTTTTCTCTATAAATAGAGGTCATATCTCCCCTTTTTTAAGGAGAAACAAGTTTGATCATCAAATAATTCTCTTCTCCCTCTTTAGCATATACACTAGCCACCTATTCTCTCATAATACTTCCCCTAAGCGCTCCAAGGAAGTTCATACAATACCCAAAGTTCTATACTTAAACTAAAGCGTGAAAGGTAGAATTAACTGAGGGTTTGGACAAAATTAACTCTAATTTTAATTTAATTTAATTTCTATTTTATTTATATTTTTATTGAAGTTACTTACAGTTTATTCATGATGTAGCAATTCAAGGAAATGTCGGAAAGTGAGTAATTAATTCACTTAATTACTCTTATTATTTTATATTGCTAGTATCATGATTAGGTTATTTTATATTTAATTTGACTAACGATATTATTGTGGAATTGCTTCCAATATTAATGTTTATTCTATTATATTTTTTATGAACACCATATTGCATGTTAAAGGGAATATGTAATTGAAAATCACGCCTAATAAGATAATTTGGATGACTGGTTTAGGTTCCTTTTTAATCTTGTTATTAAATCAAGTGATCACAAATATTTTAGAATTATATGTTGCATTAATATTAAACCAATTTATCATAATAATAGTTTGGAGAAATTTGAATATTTTGTTTGAATGCCTTTGAGATCGCAGGATCACTTTTCACTATAAGAATCGAGTAGAAGCCAATACGGGCGAATGTGACTCCATGACTCACTTCGTACCATCATCCCCGATCCTCCTTTCGTGGTTCCGAACCATATGGAGTTAGTAATCTCATGGATTATGAATGGGGTGTAACCTTCACGGGTCAATCGTTGTTGCCTATCGTTGTCCCTTTATTCCATGTTGCCTTTTATGATCCGTGAACGGTTTACAAGTTTCTTATAAACTTGTTGGCGGCTCCCTACTTTCCTTTGTCCCTAATATTAATGTCAATTTCCACTTCCTATGAGTGCCAAGCATATTCACACATGCTTTTAACGTAGGCGCACTTCAAGCGACGCCTACAACATGCCCTTCATTTGAGCACTAAGGGCTTCCAAGTCGGAGCTAGCAAATTGGTGATGTTGCTCTTGATGTTTTTGGTGGTGTTGTTGTTGTTGTTGATGTTGTTGTTATTGATGTTATTGTTGTTGATGTTGTTGTTGTTGATGTTGATGTTTTTGCGGCTCTTCTTCCTCTTATTCAACCATCTCCTCATCATCATCATAGTAGGGAGGGCGGTGACTTTTGGAGACATGCCAAATGTTTGCCATATTCTCGCGGTGGAGAGAAATCAAGGAGGGGTTAGGGAGATATCACCAATGTGCATTATCCCTTAGCCAATCAAACACCTCGACGTCATCATTCTTTGCTAAGAACTGGATTTGTTTCAATTGCCGGACGTCGAGGTAGAGAGAATCAACATCCCCCACCGGAGTGCAAGACGGCAAATAGTGGCCGAGCTTAAGGTTAGTCACTAGCCTTGTGACCATGCTCTCACAAGGGATCTCGCCGGAATCCCTACCTTGCAATCCTTGGCAACACTTAACAAAAGTGTACTCCAAATTTAGGCGACCTCGGTACTCCGACGAGTAGCCACCCAAAGAATCCGAAGCTCCAACTGACTCATCATTCCCAATTATTTCTTCTGAAACACCGAATACCCAAAAAGCCGATGGAGAACCCGGAGACATGGCTGGTACACCTTACTAATCTTGGTAAACCGGGTCACAAAGTCACCAAATTAAGAAATGTCATCCCACCATGAATTTTGATCATATTCATCATTGAAAAAGAGCTCGGGATCCAAAATATCTGAGTTTGGATCGAAGTCTAGAGCCGCATTGAACTCTTCAAGGGATTGATCAAATTGAATGTTGAAGAGCTAAAACCGAACACGGTAGTAACCACCCTCGGCCACCACAAGATCAACCGTGGCCAAGAACTCAAAAGTTGGTTGAACATAGGTACGGAAGCTCCGGCTCACAAAAGATCCCATACGAAGGTTGTTAAGCAATTCCCTTAAATCTTCATCAATTCCCAACTTAATCATGTCCGCTTGGAAGTAGTGTCGGGAAGGTTTAAGGGAACGTTTTTCTTTGAGTTTGGTGAATCTAGCTTTTTGAATGGGGTCGGTAATTCGTAGTTTGGGTATAGGGGTAGGTTGACGAGGTTGTGAGGTAGAGGGGGAAGGAGCGGCTTCTTCAATAGTTACATTGGTTTTTCGTTTCTTGAGGAGGTTTTTTATGTGTTTAGACATGATGAATTCTCAAAGATAGTAACTCAACAATCCAATCACAATATACCACAATCAGCACAAGAAACTCCAACCAACAATTTAGAATGCCTCAATCAAACTCCTTTACCAATACCGTCATGCAATAACTCACTACCAAAATCGAGCAATCCCAAATTTACACAATCACCACCAATTCAAGTCAACAAATGCATTCCAACCATACACCAATCACAAAGGAACCAAGAACCAATGCTTAACAATATCAATGTAGCACTACCAAAAATCCGACCTCAACAATTCTCAACAATTACGATCAATTTAGCTACACAAACATCAAACAACACAATGTGAGGCAATAAAAATAAACAACAACACACATAATCAACCAAAATTCAACATCAATCATCAAAATTACCAAAATTCATACTACTACTATTCACAATTATCAACAATCCAATACTTGCAATTATATGATATAATTATGCATTTAAGAGTAAAAGAGGATGTTTATACCATATAAGATGCAAAATTGAACAAGCTTTGGCCACCAATTCCCTCACAAACGAAAAAGCCCAAATTTCTTCAACAATGGATGAGAGATATTGAAGCTTGCAATAGATGAAAATAGTGTAGCTTTTGTTGAAAAGGATGAAAATGTGGAAAGAATTGATAATTTTTTATTGAAAATTTGTTGAATTTTGATGAGATTTGATGAATGGGGTTAGGGTTTGAGCGGTTTCAAGAGCAATATGAGAGCAGTGTGCGTTTGAATGAGATAGGGAAGAAGAAGAAATGAGGAAAAGAAGAAAAAATAAGGCTCGGCCTGCAGGGGTGCGCGCCTGCGCCCGTGTTGCGCGCGGCCGCGCACTCCTCTGGAGCGCCCGCGCCACAAGCTAGCTCGGCCTTTTGCTTTTTTGGTGCGTTCATCTGTGGGCTTGTCGTTCAATATCATCCCGGGATTTTTGAACCCATCGTAATGATCAGTTTCTAAACATGAAGAATGTGGGTTCATTACCCCTAAAATAATGGTAGCACCACAATGAACTCACCAAATTCAAATTTTCTTCAAACTTTAGCACAATTTCCCTATCTTACCTCACTAATATTTCTTACCCTTGTTGCCTCAAATATTCGATAAAATCGAACATACATGCCACAAAAACCGCAAAAACTCCTATCCAATGCTCGTGCTCCAAAAGAAAATAATCCCTCTCCATGAATTACCCAATAATTCCAAAAGAAAAATAAGTGAAAGAAAAGAAAATAAAAGAAAGAAAATTAAGAAAATAGAAAACAAAAGGAAAGGTTAGGAATCTCTGGGTTGCCTCCTGGGAAGCGCTTGCTTATGGTCCTAAGCTCGACCCTTCCTCCAAATCATGGAGGGTCAAAGAACACCACCTTTTCCAAGGTAGCGAATAGAACAACTTCACCTTCATTTTTAAGCAACCTTTCATTGTTGCTTGACAAGACTTCTTTTGCTTGAATTTCAAAAACAACCTTCTCATTTTTCAACTTCAATCTCTTTCTCTTCTTCTTTGAAGCTCTTGCTTTCTTCTTGGCCTTGTTTCTTTTTCTAGATGGTTTCACACCATCCACATTCTTAAGATCATCGTCCTCCTCTTGAGGGTAGATCTCAAACCAATGAGGAATGTCAATCTCCTCCCCATCTATGAGCTTGAGAAACTCTTTTTTCTCTTCACTAACCTTCTTGCAATCAAAACTCAAAAGCACATCATCACAATTCTCAAGAATATCGTTAGTTGAAGAATCAATCCTACAAACATTATTAATGGAGCGAGGGGAATTAACACACATGATTCCTTCACTAGTAGAAAAATACAATAAGGCACCCCCATAAAGGCACCAGTTCAGGCCAAACCGGTGTCCTAAACCGGCCTAAATTTGGGCGCCATTTTACACAAATATAAAAGGCACCAGTTCAGACCAAACCGGTGCCAAAAACTAAAGCCAAACCGGTGCCAATTGAACCGGTCCTTAATTAAAAAAAACCGCTTAAACTTTATTATTAAAAAACAAAACCCGCCCATATATAAACCCCCCAAACCCTATTTCTCATTCTCGCCGCTTCTCCTCTCCTCTTCATTCCTTCTCTTTCTCTCTCCTCTTCTCCTTTCCTCCTCTTTCGCTCACCAGTCTTTCTCATCTCCTCCTTCCCTTTCTCATCTCCTCCTTCTCCCTCAAGACTACCACGTCTCCTTCTCCTTCTCCTTCAAGCCCACCACGAAGAGCACCACGGAGACAACCACGAACACCACCACGGAGACCACCACGAGCACATGCAACACCACAAACACGTCTCCTTCCCCCTTAATTTCTGGGTTTTTTTTCCGATTTCACTTTAGGTTTTTTTTTTTGCGATTTTGATTTTTTTTTGTCGATTTCTGGTTTTTTTTAACTCGATTTTAATAGATTTATTTTTTTCGATTTTGATTTTTTGTTTTCGATTTTGATTTATTTTTTTCAATTTTGATTTTGATTTATTTTTTTCGATTTTGTTTTTAATACATTTTTTTTTCGATTTTGATTTTTTGTTTTTCGATTTCTGGGTTATTTTTTTTCCGTTTTCAATTTTGATTTTTTTTTTTCGATTTTTGTTTATTCGATTTTAATATATTTTGTTTTCGATTTTGATTTTTTATTTTTCAATTTCTGGATTATATTTTTTCTTATGTTTGATTTTGAATTTTTTTCTATTTTTGTTTTTGTTTATTCGATTTTAATATATTTTGTTTTTGATTTAGATTTTATGTTTTTCGAATTTCTGGGTTTTTTAATTTTTATTTTTTATCTGGGTTTTTTTTATTTCAATTTTTTTTCGATTTCAATTTATTTCCATTTCTAGGTTTTTTTTATTTCTGGGCATTTTTTGATTTAATTTTTTTTCGATTTAATTTTTTTGCGATTTCAATTTTTTTCTGGGTTTGAATCTTAATTTTTTTTCGAAGCTTAATTATATTAATCATTTTTTTTTTGCTTTAATTGGTGCAGGTATCTTGAGTTAGATCTTAAATGGAATAATCAAGATGCAAGAATATTAAGTTTATTTTTTTATTTATATTGTAATTTTTTTTATATGTTGTAATTGAACTACTGTATTGATCTATATTGTAAAAAAAATTTTATTATATATTGTAATTTTTTTATTATATTGATTGATATTCGATCTAGATTTTGATGTTCTAAATAATTTTAGTTGATTTTTAATTTTTTGATGTTTGACGTTTGATGTTTGATGTTCAATTTTTTGATATTTGATGTTCTAAAAAAAATAATTAATTTTTTGGCACTTTTGGCACCGGTGCCTTTTAAACCACTTTTTGGCACCCCCCACATTGGCACCGATTCAAACCGGTGCGTAGGCCGGGTTTGAACCGGTGCCAAATTCATTTTTTCACGTAGTGCTTTCACAAAAGTCAAAGATTCATGCATTGGTTTTAGCTCGAAACTTTCCTCATTGTTACCAACTCTCAAAGTAATACGACCTCCCTTAACATCAATAAAAGCTCCCGAGGAGGATAAGAAAGGTCTCCCTAAGATGATAGGAATGTGGTCATCTTCCGCAATTTCTAGCACAATGAAATCGACAGGAATTGTGAATTCTCCTATCTCAAGGGGAACATCCTCAACTCTTCCCTTTGGGAACTTAATAGATTTATCGGCTAATTGAAGGGTCATGTTGGATGGAAGGAGATCACCTATATTAAGTCTCTTGAAGACGGAATAAGGCATGATACTCACACTAGCACCGAGATCATAAAGGGCATTTTGGAACAATTTTCCTTTGATTTTGCAAGGAATGGAGAAATTCCCGGGGTCTTTCAACTTTTAGGGTAAGTCATTATGTATAAAGGCGCTACAACACTCCCCCAAATTCACCGGTTCCACCATATTGCAATCTCTTTTACCGCTCAAAATTTCCTTAAGAAACTTAGCATAGTTCGGCATTTGTTCCAAGACTTCGGTGAAAAAAATAGAAAGATGAATTTTCTTAAGCATCTCAATGAATTGTCCAAATTGCTCATCCAATTTGTGCCTATTGAAATTTTGGGGGTATGGAAGTTTGGGCTTGTAAACCTCATCTTTCTTCTTCTCTTTCTCCTTTGGCTCTTCATTAGATTTCTCACTCATCTTGCTAGACTCCTCATGCTTATTCTCTTCGCTCGAATCACTCTCCTCTTTGCCCTCCTCACTTTTCCTAGGGACACTCTCTTCAAGGACCTTACCACTCCTAGTGGTGATAGAACAAACCGGTTCCTTAGGATAAATTCCTTGTGAGGGTAAAGAAGATGAGCTAGCATAATCTTTCAAAGGGTTAGCTAGTTGAATGATTTGGTTCTCAAGCATCTTTTCATGAGTTAATAGGCCGTGAAACATTTTTCCACTAGATGATATGTAATCGACCAACTTCTTGGCTTGATCTACCATGAAATTCTCTAGCCTACTCATAGATTGAAATTATTGATCATAGGAATCATCACTTTGGCATTGAGTTATTGGTGTAAATGTGGGTGAGGAACCCCTTTGAGCATCATTTTGAAAATTTCCTCTACTTTGGTTACTCTAATTACCCTTACCAAGATTTTGGCCGGAATTTTGACTATGATTACCATAACCTTGGTTATGATCCCCATATTCTTGGTCGTAGCTTTGATCATTACACCAAAGATGTTATGGTTACCACAAAACCCTTGGGTTACTTGGTTCCTATAACCACTATTTTGGTTATAATTATCGTACCTCCCATGGTTGTGATAGTTCCTATTTCCAACATTCTTTTGAGCATTAAATCTAGATCCAAAATCACTATTACCAACATAATTCACATGCACATTTTCATTTTCATTGTATTCATCACATCCATCACAAGGAACATTTGGACAATTAGAAGCATCATGATCATTTCTTCCGCATAAATCACAAACCAAACATTCTGTAATCATGCAACAAGAAGCGAAAAGAGGGTTAAAGTAAGAACATGTACCTCTCCCCTTAAATTGGGAGGGAAGACCTTGTGCTTGTGAAGATGAATTTTCAAGCTTAGCTTTGATAGAAGCCACCTCCTTCCCTAAGTCCGAAAGTAGAGTAGACAATTTGTTCATGGCATTAACTTAATCAACCAAGGCACACTCATTTGTTGACTCTTCCTCAACCTCTTTCCAACTCATGTAGTTCCTCACTACATCACCTATCACATCAACAACCTCTTCCACCGTCTTGTTCATGATTGGGCCTCCGGCTCCGGCATCTAAACTCAACCTACCTTGAGGACTCAAACCACCATAGAAAATTTGAATTATTTGGTAAGTTGGAATTCCTTGATGAGGGCACCCTCTTTGATACTCTTTGTACCTCTCCTATGCTTCATAGAGATTTTTGTTATGCCTTTGCTTGAAATTTTGGATCAAAGCTCCAGCTTCCGCCGTTTTCTTTTGGGGGTAGAAACGGGATAAGAATCCTTTGGTAACATCGTCCCATGTTCTTAAAGAAATCGGCTTGACTTCCTTGTCCAACCATTCCAAGGCTCGCCCTATGAGGGGAAAAGGGAACAATTTGAGCATTATAAACTCTTGTGCAACCCAACTTACCCTAATAGTGTTGCAATATTTCTCGAATTCCTTAAGGTAGTTGAGAGGACTTTCATTCGATGCACCGCTATATTGTCGCCTCTCGATCAAGGTGATCATTGTCGGCTTGATTTCAAAATCACTATCCAGAATCAATAATGGAGCAATCCCACTCTCATACTTGTATGTATCCGGAGTAACCAACTCCTTCAATGTAACCCTTTAAGCTTCTCCCATGTTCCCTTGCACACACAATTCTCAAACAAAACTATTAGTAGCACGGCTACAAATGTAGCCTAAAGAAGAAAATCTTTTTTGTATTTTTGCAAATAAGATGAAATAGACTCAACAACAATAGCAAACAACTACGTCATTCCCCGACAACGGCGACATTTTTTATCTAGGGCGGAGACTAGGTCGTTGAAAAATAATCTACCCTCGGTCAAAACAAAATTTGTAATCTCTCAAAACACCCCTATACCAAGCATAGAGTAAGTCGACGGTCGAACCACTGTGAATGGGAGGTGAATGCTAATGTCAAAGCTAAGCTACTTCGAAGCAAGGAAGTGGGGTGTGTATATTCCAAACAATCAAACAATCAAAATGAAATCAAATTTATCAAGCACTAGGGTTAGGATCCGCATATACTCAGAATGGATATGGCTAATCGGGATTGGAGATGACTAAGTCGAGTGTTGCGAGGGAAAATCAATTAAGCAATCAAGAGAGTAAGGTAGGCTAATCTCCTAGAGGTCAAGCTAACGTCAACTACGAGAGACTCTAACTAGGAACCTTGCAAACCCTACTCAATCGACAAAACAAGCCATAAATTAATTTTCCGTATCAATGCAAGCTTACAATGCATTCTAGTGTAACAATCAAATTAGTTAGCTACTCTTCAATTAATCACACACATGCACTTAATCAATCAACCAATTTATTCACAACATAAACTCCATCAATTTCCCCCAATTAGCATCAATCCATTACTCATATATGCTTCACCATTCCCATAGCAAGAGAACTAATCACAATCCATTGAAATCAAAATCAAAATTAAGCTAATCAACAATTTCATCATCATCATATCAATAAAACTAATTCAATCACAAATTAAATTTAAACTTGAACAATTAACAAAACAATTGAAATGATAAGCTAAAGGTTGCATTAAAGTAAAATAAATCCTTACAAACTTGCTTCAATTCAATGGAGAAAATGCTAGAATTACCAATCTTCAATCATCAATCAAGAACTTCTCTCTCTACAATCTAGAGTTTCTCTCTCTAAAATTCTAATTTTAATTCTATTCTAATTTCTAAATAAAAATTCGTCCCTCTAAAAATAGAATGAAAATCTATATATAGTAAAACTAACTAAGAGAAGTTAGTTAGATCGTCCCCAAATAAACCCGTACAAGCGCGGCCAACTATAAGGGAGAGCGCGGCCGCGTAAATCTGGGTACGGAACAGAGACCCAGACAGGCGCGGCCCGCCACCAGGCCGCGCGGCCGCGATGTATTCGCGCGCGCCCGTGCCTGGGAACAGGGAAGCCCTCTTCCCTATCATGCGGCTGCTCCATGTGCGTTCCATTTAATGCTCTTGATAAACACGGGACCTTCCAGTTTCTAAACTCCATGATTGTGGGTTTAACACTAGAAATCATGCCCCCACGGCTTGAATGCACAGCTTAAGGACTTTAGGAACTTGCACTTCTCCATGCTTGAGATTCAAATGGAGAACATTAGACATCCTAATCAATGCCAAACTTGGGAAGAGGCCTTGGGAAACTTGGTAACGACCTTAACCTGAAAATTAAAGGAAAACAAGCAAATAAAAGAGAAAATAACGAAATAAACCAAGAAATGCATAAATAAAGAAATCCAACTAAGAAAATGAAAACTAAAAGAAATAAAGAGTAAAATTAAGGAAAAGCTAAGTAAAAGAGCCATAGAATAATATGAAATTCACCCTAAAAAGAACCAAATGATGCCATAAATGACACTTATCAATTGTATTGCACCAAGCTTGTGTATCCAAGGATGTCCAAGTAGAAGTTTGAATGTTGTTTTAATATTCATGACATGGAATTCAACCGTCTTTTGAATTGGGCCTGTGGTGACCGGTAGCTTAACAGTTCCACACACCGATCTCCTCGAGTTATCGGAGGCCCTAATGCTTTGTGTTGTTGAATGAAATCTTTTTCTGGATTAAGGCCTAGATATTTTGTTGTTCGTAATGGGCACACATTTACAGCTAACCCATTGTCTACTAAAGTAAGAGGGATATTGTATCCCTTGCACCCCACAGTTAGGTATAATGCATTGTTGTGGGTAGTGTCTTTTGAAGGCAAGTCATCATTAGTGAAAATGATTGATTTACCAGATTTCTCGCTAGTAAGCAAGCTAACAAGATCCTGAGGGGTTGTGTCTGTGCTTATAGACAAATTCGTTAGAGCGTTCACAAGAAAATTACTATGTTCTTTAGAAGTACTTAAGAGTTCCCAACTGCTAACATTCGCCTTGAATTGGCAAATTTGTTTAACCAATGGATCTTCCACCTCAAGTGGAGGTGGTATTAGATTTTGTACTTGACCTTGAGTTTGATTTTTTGTGGTCGAAGATCCGTTTGGTGGTGCTTGGTAAACTCGCCCAAAATAAGTTAGATGATCTATCTCATTTGGGTTAGTTGTAGGACTCATGAACCAACTTTCTTCTAGAGGCTTTGAAGGTGCCTCCATTTCAAGATGTTTCATGAGTTGTGCTTGATTCCATTGTTCATCCAAGGAGAGATTTGATAAGTCTTGTGACAATCCCAATCAAGCGCTCCATTTGTCTCATTTTGTAAACAAGATGGAGGTGGGACGGCGGCATACTTAGAGACATATAAGTCTTGAAAGTCGTTTCCCCATAGTCCAAATACTTCATAAGTTTCCCCTATGAGTATTGTATCTAGAGGTTCTCCTATAGGTGTGATATATTCCAAAGTATTGAACGTATCACTTCCCATATGGTCCTCATCAATATAAAACACCCCTAATGGGGATGCATGAATTATTGTTTAGTTTAGGCGTGGGAATTCTCCCATCGTCTACTAAGTCTTGTATTTTGTGTTTTAAGATGTAGCAACATTCAGTATCGTGCCCAAAGCCTCTATGATAAGCACAATAAGCATTACCATCTCATTGAGAAAATCTTTTTTCTAGTGGAGTGGGTGGTGTTGGCCCTGTTGGTACAAGTAAGCCTTTTTCACTCAAATTTTCTAATAGTTCTTTATAGCTTACAGGAAACGGTGTAAATTTTCTTTCTTTTGTCCATCTTCTTCGCGGATCATTGAGTGGAAGTCGCAAATACATCAATAGAGGATGAAGTATTATCATTCCCCTTTTTGTAGTTATTCCTAGGTTGATGATGATAAGGTTTGTTTGCCTTTTCTTTAGGAAGATCATTTTAATCCTAGTAGCCACAGAATAGACCATTTGAAAAGTGTCTAAACCGAGGTAACATAGAAGCTTGTTATACGTACTTTTCATGACAATTGTCAATGAACTTTTCTACTAACTCGAGTTCAGGTGGCCTTTGGGCAAGGTGAGCCGCCTTTTCTCGCCATCTACCATAGAAAGCAAGGAAACTTTCATCGTCGCCTTACTTAAGCATTTCAAGTTCACATAGAGTCGATTTGAACTCTACGTTACTCTCATATTGGGTAATGAAAGCCGAAACTACATCTTCTCATGTTGTTTTGAATTTCGGATCTAACCCATAGTACCACTCTCTCGCGGTTGGGTCTAGAGATAAAGGGAAAGTCAAAGCATAAAGCTTAGGAGAAACTCTCTTTAATGCCATGGTGCCACTTAAACACATTAAGTGGTTTTTTGGATTATTGGTCACCTTAAATATTGGCAAGTCCGTAGCTACGAACTTTTCCGGTAAAGAAAGTCCTGAGGGAGGAGCAAAGTTTTCTGCGTCGAACTACTTGTTCCCCATGGTGGAACGAAGAACAAGCTTCTCCAACAACTATTCTTTGAAGGATAATTGTCCCATCTTTTGTTTCAAGGCTAGAGTCTCGGCATTTTTCTTTTCAACCTTTTCAAGTTTCTTAATTCTTATTTCCTCAGCTTCTTGAGCCTTTTCTTCTCTCAAGCGAGCAATCTCTTCTTGGAGTTGCTCGATGGTTGACATTGTTGTTGGACTAGGACTAGTTGTCGAGGGAAGGTGGTTTGAAAGGGGTGGATTGTTTGACGGTAAACGTAGAATACGAGCACCCGAGAATCTTCATTCCCAAGCTTGAAAACCGACCCTAAAGAAAGTACGAAAGGATAAGTAAATCGATACGCTTGTTTATAAGAAAGAAAAAAGGAAATGACGCAAGATATATTCGAACAGATAACATCACCCTTAAACAATTCTTCAATGAAGATATTGTTTGAACGAGTCAATTTGTTTTTTAAGAAATCAAATCGACCCGTAAAAGTGGGCGTGCGCAAGTGATTAAGTTGCGCGCGGCTGGCGCGCGCACCTGAATCACTTGCAATGATAGGGTTCGCGCAGCTCATTGAGTTACGCGCACCACCTGCTCGTAAGATTTTTTTTAATTCAAGCGCTTTTTTTTTTGTTTTGTCATTGTTTTTTGATTTTTTTAATGTTACCCTTCGAATACGACTCAAAATTATGAAGGGATAACTTCGTAATTGGGAACCTAGACCAAACTAAAAAAAGACAAAAAATAAGACTATCCTAACACGTTGCACATAGTCACATAATGTTATTTCGGATGATATACTACAAGAGGGGGGGTGAATTGTAGTATGTTCCTAGTGCCTACTTTTTGCGGAATATAAAACTGATTGTTGTTAGGAACTTAGACAATGCAAAGCGGATTTTACGAGGAAACCATCCAGGGCCCAACTGGAAGTAAAACCTCGACCCTACCTTAGGGATTTCAAACACAAACCACTTCACTATAATAAGGAAAACACCAAGTGACAACCTATTAGACACGGACCTTTATTTCACAAGTTCCTCACTGGACTTGCTCCTTGATAGGACCCTATCCTACCCAATCTAAGTACCACACTTAGATTCACTCGTACCACCAAAGTACTACACGTACTGCCAAAGTACAAACTACTTGTACCACCTAAGTACAAAACTACTCATACTACCAAAGTACTACCCACTCGGCCTCACACTAGAAGCTCAATCGGCCTCACCTAGAAGCTCACACATTGCACTCTTACAATATAATTATAACGAGAATCCTTACGAACTCTCACACCCCAATACATAAAACACTCAAAACCCTTTTTCCCAATTACAAGCTCTCAAAGAATAACTCTAAATACATATTAATGAATAAAGAGATAAAACTAATATGCTAGACACTTCAAGATCTGTCTGGAACTTACTGGACGAACTGTAACTGGAACCTGACTGGAACTTCGACCTGGAGGTTTGACTTAGCTTCGTGGTGAAGGATAAAACCATTAAGCACGACCACTAAGGTTCATCAGCCTCGCCTTTGAATGAATACATATGAGCATATTTATAGTACACCCAAATTATTCTTTTCGTAAAAGATAAGTTTTATTAAAAGATAGAAATAAAATATATTTTCCAAAAATAAGTTTTCCAAAAATATATCTTTTGTTAAGAATATATTCTATCAATAATAATAAGATATATTTACCATAAAATCAGATTTTATCTAGATTATATATTTTCCAAATATACTAATATATCTTTTAACAAAAGATATACTTACCATATCTTTTTACAAAAGATATACTTGTCATATCTTTTTATAAAAGATATACTTACCATATCTTTTTACAAAAGATATATTTACCATATCTTTCAATAAAAGATATACTTGCCATAAAATTAGATTTTATTTAAAACTTATTTTACTGAAAATATTTTCCAAAAATAACTTATCTTTTTCCAAAAGGGATTTATTAGAAAATATATATTTTTATTCTGTAAAACCAAATCCCTAAAAGATATGCACGTATTAGGTAAATATTTATATCATTAAGTTCAACCTGCGACCTTTAACGACGAGCAGACCTAAGTTCCGATTAGGTTTTGGAACTCTGACAATCTCTGAGTTCCTGAAAAGTCAGTAACTCTAATTTCATTGACTATCATGAGTTCACCTTGGTTCTTTAGACTTGTTCCAGACTGACTTTTATGTCCAACATACTTACATGAATCCTAGAGCGATATACTACGATTTCTTTGTCTTCATGTTGTTTCTTTGAAACTCTTGTTCTGGAATCTTGTAGTATTGATGTATTCTAGTTCTCGGGGCAACGTTAAGTTCCTGTTAGGGAACGTTCCTGTTAGGGAACTAAGTTCCTGTTAGGGAACTAAGTTCCTGTTAGGGAATTAAGTTCCTGTTAGGGAACTCTTCATGTACCTGTTGGGGAACATGGAACTCTTCATGTACCTGTTAGGGAACATGCTCCGGCTCTCGTGGAAAATCCTTCCAAAGGTTCCTTCTGCATCTCGTTAGAGAATATCTTCTGGTTCCTTCGTGGTTTGGTTCTTGTGGGAGAACCTGCTTTAGGTTCATTCATTCCCTCTTGTTCCTCTTGAAGTCTTCTATGTTCCAACCCATTGACTTCACCTAAGTCAGTTCCTATCTTCACATGAACACTTAAGAGAAACATTAGATTGAAGTTTGTTTGTCATAAACAAACTTCAAGTGAGAGAACTAATTAAACTTAAAGCTTATGTAAATACTCCTACACATATACGACTCACGTATGTATAGAGTACTTACCTCATGAAGCTAACATATGCAGACACCTATTTACATAGTTACCTTCATAGTTCCTTAGCCATCATCATGCTTATCAACCATAACACTCATCATTGTTCTTGTTCTTCTATTGCTTATCATATATTGCTTAAGTTCCTTATATACATACTTGTCATTGCTCAGGTTCCTTGTATCCTGTTCCAAGTATAACTTGTTCTTTCTATGCACAACTTAACAAACACATTAGATAGATAATCATCATTAGTTTACAATCATCAAAACCTAATTACTCAACACATAATCACATAAAGCATGTCATAAGCCAAGATTCACGCAATGCCATTCTAAGGTCAAAAGGCTTGGGTGTCCAAAGGTACCATATCTTAAGAAACGACGCACAAATCAATCACTCAACATGTTGACTCATGACATTGCTCTCCCAACATTGCGATAAGGGTGGGATGATTGTTATTGATTTTGGGATAGAAGCCTAGTGTTGGCGACCCCTAATCAATGACCTAATCCCCAAAGGTTGAAGCGTGCTATGATTATGCATGATGCAATGTTGCTTGTTTGGTTTTTACTTTTGTGCAAAAGGAAGATATTATGCGTTCAAGTCTCGTTCTCTAACTAAATATTATCCAAGTTAATTCCCGTTACAATCCATAGGCAACCTAGTGTTGGAAACCTTGGACCATAACTAAGAACTAATCATGTAACCTCTAAGTCCTTAATCATTTTTTCTCGACAAATTGACAATAGGCGACGTCCAAGCCTCGCAGTCTATTTTAACATGACACCAAATTCATCACTCGGAAGATAATTGGGAGCATTTTTTAGTTCTTATTACTCCTTTGAAAAGAGAATTTAATATAACACGCAAAGTAGAATACAACAATGGGAAGCAGGATACCTCTTTAAAGCAGGTCGCCACACGCTAATTAGAAGCGCTCCCTTCTTTCCTCTATTCTTCGTCCCTCCTTCCCACATACGTTGACAAGAACCTAGATTCCTTCCATAGAAATTTCTTTTGGAGACAACAAAAAGAAAAAACTGGGAGTCCTCTAATAGGTTGGAATAAAATATGTATACCCAAAGATCTCGGGGATTTAGGTAGGGGTGAAAGTGATTCGGATTAAAATCGAACCAAACCGAAAATCGAACCACATTAGTAATTTGGATTGGATATTTATTTTTGTTCGGTTTTGATTAGATTGGGAAAATTGAAAATTTGGTTTACGGTTTGCGATTTTGGGTTTAAAAAACCGAAAATCGAATACAAAACCGAATTATGGCCCAAAAATTGCACATAAGCCCAATCCCTCTAACCCTTTTGCCAGCCCTTTAATTTTATTCCCATTCATATAAAAGCTAAAAACCCTTTTTTCCTTCATTCTTCCGCCAGTTTCTTTCTATCTCCTTTTAGCCGTCCTAGTCTCATTCGATTTCTTTCTCTCTCTTTTTAGTCCTTTTCTTCCTCTTTCTCAAGCTCAATGTTCATCTTCATCTCTTCTGTACTTAGATGAAGGAAATCACGATCGCTATTGCGGCCACTACCTCATTCATGTTGTCTTTAAGTATCCTAAGAGGGTCATTTGTGAAGATTATTTCGTCAAGAAGTAGGCGAAGAAACCAAGGATGAATGGTGAAAATTCTTAATCAAAGTTATAAATTTCAATTATTTATGCTAAATTTTCATTCAAATTTCTTTTAATTTATAGATAGTGTATTTTATATTCTAGGTATTGTTGAGTATCAATGGATCTAGAATTCTATATGAATATTTATGGTTGTTTGATTTTATTTGCATGTAAAGATTAATTTTGAGATGATATTTGGGAAAAATTTAGGCCACAATAATTCGAAACAAAATTATATAAAATTCATCAATTGATGTTTAATTAAAAAATTGCAAATCTATAAAAATTAGCCCAAAAAAGTTGAAAAAATCAACTCAAAACACTCTCTTCCCCCCCAAAAAAAATTGGTTTACATTGGTTTATTTTTTGAAAACCGAATTATAAATGGTTTAGATCGGTTTTGACTAGATAGTAATATGGATTGGACGTTTTGAAAATTCTCAAACTGAATTAATTCAGTTTGGATTCGGTTTGGGCTATAATCCAAACCGAAAACCAAACTTTCACCCCTATGTTTAGGCTTAAGACGAACTTTGCCTCTCAATAAAGCCTTCCTAGCCAATCTAGGGTGGAAGATTCACTCTTAATCTTTCAATCTTTAGGTCAATTAACCAAAATATCTTTATGACTCTTATTTTTTGGAATACCACACAATCAACCAAAAGATTCTCATATATGGAAATTAGTTATGGACCAATGATAAATTTTACGAAAAGGTATTCAATTCGGTGGAAGATTGGTAATGATGCTGACATTTATTTTTGGATAGATAATTGGACTACCAATAAAAGTCTGATTGAAACTCTCAACTTACAAGGACACCAAGTAGATATTGATCTTAAAGTTGCAGATAATATTTTATTAAATAATTAGTGGGACAAACCTTAACTCACTTGTAAAGAGGGTGATCCCATCATAAGGGGGTCCTTCCTTAGATGCCCATGGCCATTTAAAAGCCTAGGACTTTACACTTGTTAGGGTGTAGTAGGATTTGAATTTCTGACTGTTTGGAGACCTTGAATTAGAATTGATTATATCATCACGCTTTTTTATAAGAAACAAGTAAGAGTCGCCAATGAGTTTTAGGAAAACTCATAAACCTCGTTCATGCCTTTCTTCCATGTGGAGTTCATGGAATAATTAGCATGAATCGTAAGTTTACCCATGCCCAAATTGGTCTACATAAACCATAAATGAGTTTGGGAGCGAGGGCACTAAAATAACGTTCCCTTTAGGGGGGAATCGCTATACTAGCCCTAGTACGACCTCTACTAGCTCTTCCTTTTTTACAATTCTATCACCAAACAATATATGCAACGCGATACCTAAAACTAAGTTAGTTGATTTTATTTACACACATCAATTCACGTAGGAATTACATTGCAAAGTCGTTATTCTTTATTTAATCAAATTCGTGAATTGGACAAGAAATAAATAATATTCGGCTTGGCTTAAGTGATCAACCAAAAATTAATTATTCAATTCTAATCTTATTTAACGCAAGAAACTATGTGGAATTGATTAATTAAACCTTTTAAATTGATCAAGAAACACTAATTAATTAATTAAAGTTCTTTTAAACAAGAAAATAAAAATGATTTATCTAAGTGCTCGGGATTTTACCACTTCTCTTAGCTAGATCTCCGTTTAGAACACTTATAAATTCCTTCTTGTTCGGGTACCTCCATCGTAGTAACAAAATATCAAAGGGGTGAGTGTTTAGGACAAGAGGGGTTAGGTGGCACAAGTTCATAAGTTTTTCGCCAGAGTTTAGGGTTAATTTTCTGTTCGTTTAAGCCTCGAATTAAGCCTCTATTTATAGGGAATGGGTAGGTTTAGGGTTTTAAACATTTTGCCGCATCAAGTGTCGCGCGCAACTAGATGAGTTGCGCTCGGCCACCCAGCGCAAGTGATTCAGCTACGCTGCTATAGGCAGCGCAACTAATTATCTTACGCGCGGCTTTATGGAAAGATTCGATTTTCTAATTTTTTTTTAAATTTTGAATCTTTCACAAGCACAACTCTAGAAGTTGCGTTGAGTGTCACGCGCAATTGAATTAGTTGCATGCGCCAGCCCAGCGCAACTCCTTGAGATGCGCGCGTCATTTTCTACGGCAACGCTTTTTTTAACCTAGGCGCTCCTAAATCCGTCATTATTGAGTTTTAAGCACGGGATTAAGACTATTTATGATCGGATTTAGTTAATTGGACTTTATTTAGCTTTGTTTCTTGGTTTGGGCTAGTCTTTTGTGTTTTGTGGTTTAACCAGTTATCTATAAGCATTCTTCACTTTGATCCAACAGGAAGCTGGTTTTATTTATCGTCATTGCACTTCCTGTCGGGACAGGAGGCCAAAAGTAAGTATCTACATCACTTACCTATTGCCAAAACATACTGTAGATTTCATCATAGGCATTCCTCTACCGGCATATAGGGGCCTACCCACTCTAGAAATTTTTCAGTGAAGTCGGTAACTTGGATAGCACACAATCTCGAACTTGACATGCCTAAATGTCCCTACCATTGGATATGGAAGCTCAATATTCCTTCTAAACTCCTAATCTTCTTTTGGAAATTGATGCATGGTAGCCTTGGAGTTAGAGATGTCCTTGACAAAAGAAAAATTATTCCTTTTAGCAGTTGTAGCCTTTGTAGGTACTTAAATTCAGAGATAATCGATCACTTGTTTCTCGGTTGCTGAAAAAGCAAAAGAAATTTGGCTTCATCCTTTAACCAAGAGTTGGTTGAGCAATGGGAACTTGCTACCTAACCTAAACAACAGGATGAACAACTCCATTCTTAATAAGTTTATCTTTTTACTATGAAATATATGTGGAAAGAGTGAAATTCTATAATTTTCCGAAATGAAACATTAGATATCACTCGTAATTTCCACGGAGCGCAATTTGTGTACAATTAGTGGCAATGTCGTACTCTCACATATACATTTTTAAGCTCGAGATCACCTATGCAAAGATCATAAACCCATATTTACCACCAACCCACCCATTCCATTCCGCGCCAAGTTGCGTAGGAAAAGCCCCCCCCCCCCACTTAAACTCTTTCAAACTCAATTTCGATGGTTCATTAAAAAAAAAAAGCTCAGTAACATCAGATATCATCATCAGAGACAGCACCGGTTCCCTTATAGCAGCTCGCACCTTCAACCTTAGCAAGACCTCTATTTTCGTTGCAGAAGCTACAACTCTCTAAAAAGGCATCCTTCTCGCTCTTCAGCACGAGATTCAACTGTTGGTCATCAAAGGGAAAATAGAGCAGCAGATTGGATCGCGAATGTAGGTCATCTAATTAGTGATAATATGGTCATTACTCTTTGTACATCCTCATCTTCGTACACTATTATTTCCTCTAATGTGTTAGGAATTCCCCTCGTGAGGAGGGATTCCTAATAGGGGTGAGCAAACCGGGTATCCGGTCAAAATTTTAGGACCCGGACTTGGAATTGGTTGGAACCGGGTCCTAAAATTTAGAAATTGGTATTGGAACCACCAGGTACCGGCTCCAGTTCCGGGTACCCACTTATGTATGTACTCCCTCCGTTTTTAAATACTTGCTACATTTCTCCATGCGCGGAGTTGAAGGAGAAATTGGATAAAGTAATAAAATATGAAGGTAGTGGGGTTGGTGGAAAAATAAAAAATTATAAAAAGTAAAAGTAGTGGAGAAATTAGAGAGAGAAAATGAAATTAATAAAATATGATATTTGTTGGGTCCACTAGGTGAGAGAAATTAATTAAATATTATAAAAGCTTTCCAAATAAGGAATGGAGAAAGTATTTAAAAACGGCCGAAAAAGGAAAGTGGAGCAAGTATTTAAAAACGGAGGGAGTAATTGTTAAAATATAATACAAATTATAATTTTTATTTTAGTTAGATTTATTTTTAGCGTTTAATACTTAGATTTATATATGCATTAAGCTATTTGTATTTATGTTAGGTATTAATAATACTTTTTTAATTTACAAATTAGATACATTCAACATATTTTTATTATTTAAAATTTATTTAGTTTAGCATATATTAGGTAATCGGGTACCCAACCGGTTCCGGTTCCAAAAGGTTGAGAATTGGAATTGGTTATAACCGGGTCCTTAATTTATTACCCGAAATTGGAACCACCGGGTCCAATTCTGGTTCTGGACCCGCCGGTTCCTAACTAGTTCCGATTCCGATTTCGGGTACCCAGAATTTTTGCTCACCCCCAATTCCTAACGTTTTTCTTATTTTTCATACCTTTATAAAAAAAAGTACAATATATTCTTTTATGTACAAATAAAAGGCAATATGTGTTACTAAAGGGGAGTATAAGGGTATGTTCTCTTTAGATTATTTTTATTTCACTTCATTTCTTAATTTCCTTCTCATATAAAATATTCTATTCATTTCATTTCGCCCAATTTAGTCAATCAGAATAGGCTATAAATAAGAGGAGTGAATAATATCAACCGTGCAAGTGTTGCAATAGAGAACAAAATATAATATGACACTTTTTTTTTTTTTTTTTGTATGACATCTTAATCCACTGAATTCTTGATGCTTTAACCAACTAACCATTACCAAACTAAAATACCAGCTAAGCTAGAACATGGTTCACAACACAATGAATTATTACCTTTCAGTATTAAATAAATCAATAGTACAAATCTTGACCCCTTTCTATAAATATGAGCAACAAATTTACTGTAGCTTATGAACAGTACCCACGCTACTATTCCTTATAAACAGGGAATTTCCGGTTGTGCCCTCTAAAAAGTTGGCTGATATAACTTTTGTCTTTACCCCTATTATTCAAGTCACCTTGACTGCATTTGCCTCCCATCCGGCAACTCGTACCCTTTACCGTGCTTTTTTCAGATTTTCTTTCACTCTCCCATGGCTATTATCTACTTCCCTCTTCTCCATTTTCTTCCTTGCTCATATTGTCATCATCTATTTGTCTATTCTCCTTCAATTTGTAGTCCATGAATAACCTGCAAGTTAGGGTTTTGTATCCTAAGATAAATTTGTTATTAGTTTTAAAATAAAATATTGGGAAACAGTCGAAAAAAAGCTTCTAGGTTTTAATTTTTTCTGGGTTTTGTTACAGATTTTGAGTATACAACAAATCTTCAACTAGTAGCAAAAATGAAATCGGAATCGTTGTTGGCGTTGTGGTGGGGTCCAACGAAAGATCCGACGGCGGCGTGGTGGGATAAATAGAGGGTGTGTGAGAAGGAGGTGAAGGAGAGAAGAAATTGTGAGGAAAAAGAGATGGTTTTCCTCTCAATTCGCTTTTGGATTTCCTCTCATACTCTCTCTTTGTCTTCAAATCACCTTCCGTATTTCCCCCTTTTCTCTCTCATCCTCCATTCTTTTCATGCTTAACTTCTCAAATTAATCAATTAATCTTTGAATTATTTTGATTTTTTTATCAAGTACTACAACGGACGATTCGTACCCTTTGTTTGATAGGTATGGCAGCGTTATTGATGTCTTCATCCCTGGTGACCGCAGGTTCGTTAGGGTTTTCTCTTAAATGTCTCCTTTTTTCTCTAGGGTTTATGGGAATTTTTGTTGATTATTGCTTTTTTTATCAATTGATTTGAATTTAGAATTGGTGAATCTCGTGGGTTTGCTTTTGTTCGTTACATGTATCAAGATGAAGCTACCAAAGCTGTTGAAAAGCTAGCTTGATGGTTGGTTTTGATTTTTCCCAATTCATCTTTTTTTTTCCACTTTCAATTGTATATTGAATTGGGTTTCTTTAATTTGGGAAAAGAATTCAACTTGGGTATTCTTTTAATTTATAATTTATTGGGTATTTTTTAGAATTAATTACCCCGATTGGGTTAACTGTACAAAATAGCTACAGTAGCTTATGAATAGTAAATGTTGGTGCTATTACTTATGCGCCCTTGAATTCAATGAATTGCCAATTTTACCCTTTATTGTTTCTGCTTTTTTGGTGGCCTGGATTTGGCAGCTGTCTCACTTAGTTGTCTTCTTTCTCTCTCTTAACTCTTAAGTCTTCTTCTTTCTTCTCCTCTCACTATATTTCTCTCTCTTCCCGTTTCTTCTCTCCCCGCTCTAATTTACTGTAGCTTATGAACAGTACCCACGCTACTATTCCTTATAAACAGGGAATTTCCGGTTGTGCCCTCTAAAAAGTTGGCTGATATACCTTTTGTCTTTACCCCTACTATTCAAGTCACCTTGACTGCATTTGCCTCCCATCCGGCCTTTCGTACCCTTTACCATGCTTTTTTCAGATTTTCTTTCACTCTCCCATGGCTGTTATCTACTTCCCTCTTCTCCATTTTCTTCCTTGCTCATATTGTCATCATCTATTTGTCTATTCTCCTTCAATTTGTAGTCCATGAATAACCTGCAAGTTAGGGTTTTGTATCCTAAGATAAATTTGTTATTAGTTTTAAATTAAAATATTGGGAAACAGTCGAAAAAAAGCTTCTAGGTTTTAATTTTTTCTGGGTTTTGTTACAGATTTTGAGTATACAACAAATCTTCAACTGGTAGCAAAAATGAAATCGGAATCGTTGTTGTCGTTGTGGTGGGGTCCAACGAAAGATCCGACGGCGGCGTGGTGGGATAAATAGAGGGTGTGTGAGAAGGAGGTGAAGGAGAGAAGAGATTGTGAGGAAAAAGAGATGGTTTTCCTCTGAATTCGCTTTTGGATTTCCTCTCATACTCTCTCTTTGTCTTCAAATCAACTTCCGTATTTCCCCCTTTTCTCTCTCATCCTCCATTCTTTTCATGTTTAACTTCTCAAATTAATCGATTAATCTTTGAATTATTTTGATTTTTTTATCAGGTACTACAACGGACGATTCGTACCCTTTGTTCGACAGGTATGGCAGCGTTATTGATGTCTTCATCCCTGGTGACCGCAGGTTTGTTAGGGTTTTCTCTTAAATGTCTCCTTTTTTCTCTAGGGTTTATGGGAATTTTTGTTGATTATTGCTTTTTTTATCAATTGATTTGAATTTAGAATTGGTGAATCTCGTGGGTTTGCTTTTTTTCGTTACATGTATCAAGATGAAGCTACCAAAGCTGTTGAAAAGCTAGCTCGATGGTTGGTTTTGATTTTTCCCAATTCATCTTTTTTTTTTCCACTTTCAATTGTATGTTGAATTGGGTTTTCTTTAATTTGGGAAAAGAATTCAACTTGGGTATTCTTTTAATTGATAATTTATCGGGTATTTTCTAGAATTAATTACCCCGATTGGGTTAACTACACAAAAGTAGATACTGTAGCTTATGAATAGTAATTGTTGGTGCTATTACTTATGCGCCCTTGAATTCAATTAACTGCTAATTTTACCCTTTATTGTTTTTGCTTTTTTGGTGGCCTGGCTTTTGGCAGCTGTCTCAGTCAGTTGTCTTCTTGCTCTCTCTTAACTCTTAATTCTTCTTCCTTCTTCTCCTCTCACTATATTTCTCTCTCTTCCCGTTTCTCCTCTCCCCGCTCTAATTTACTGTAGCTTATGCACAGTGCCCACGCTACAATTCCTTATAAACAGGGAATTTCCGGTTGTGCCCTCTAAAAAGATGGGCTGATATTTCTTTTGTCTTTACCCCTACTATTCAAGTCACCTTGACTGCATTTGCCTCCCATCCGGCCATTCGTACCCTTTACCATGCTTTTTTCAGATTTTCTTTCACTCTCCCATGGCTATTATCTACTTCCCTCTTCTCCATTTTCTTCCTTGCTCATATTGTCATCATCTATTTGTCTATTCTCCTTCAATTTGTAGTCCATGAATAACCTGCAAGTTAGGGTTTTGTATCCTAAGATAAATTTGTTATTAGTTTTAAATTAAAATATTGGGAAACAGTCGAAAAAAAGCTTCTAGGTTTTAATTTTTTCTGGGTTTTTTTACAGATTTTGAGTATACAACAAATCTTCAACTGGTAGCAAAAATGAAATCGGAATCGTTGTTGTTGTTGTGGTGGGGTCCAACGAAAGATCCGACGGCGGCGTGGTGGGATAAATAGAGGGTGTGTGAGAAGGAGGTGAAGGAGAGAAGATATTGTGAGGAAAAAGAGATGGTTTTCCTCTGAATTCGCTTTTGGATTTCCTCTCATACTCTCTCTTTGTCTTCAAATCACCTTCCGTATTTCCCCCTTTTCTCTCTCATCCTCCATTCTTTTCATGTTTAACTTCTCAAATTAATCGATTAATCTTTGAATTATTTTGATTTTTTTATCAGGTACTACAACGGACGATTCGTACCCTTTGTTCGATAGGTATGGCAGCGTTATTGATGTCTTCATCCCTGGTGACCGCAGGTTTGTTAGGGTTTTCTCTTAAATGTCTCCTTTTTTCTCTAGGGTTTATGGGAATTTTTGTTGATTATTGCTTTTTTATCAATTGATTTGAATTTAGAATTGGTGAATCTTGTGGGTTTGCTTTTTTTCGTTACATGTATCAAGATGAAGCTACCAAAGCTGTTGAAAAGCTAGCTTGATGGTTGGTTTTTATTTTTCCCAATTCATCTTTTTTTTCCACTTTCAATTGTATATTGAATTGGGTTTCTTTAATTTGGAAAAGAATTCAACTTGGGTATTCTTTTAATTGATAATTTATCGAGTATTTTTTGGAATTAATTACCCCGATTGGGTTAACAATACAAAAGTAGCTACTGTAGCTTATGAATAGTAATTTTTCTTGCTATTACTTATGCGCCCTTGAATTCAATGAATTGCCAATTTTACCCTTTATTGTTTCTGCTTTTTTGGTGGCCTTGCTTTTGGCAGCTTTCTCAGTCAGTTGCCTTCTTTCTCTCTCTTAACTATTAAGTCTTCTTCCTTCTTCTCCTCTCACTATATTTCTCTCTCATCCCGTTTCTCCTCTCCTCGCTCTAATTTACTGTAGCTTATGAACAGAACCCACGCTACTATTCCTTATAAACAGGGAACTTCCGTTTGTGCCCTCTAAAAAGTTGGCTGATATACCTTTTGTCTTTACCCCTACTATTCAAGTCACCTTGACTGCATTTGCCTCCCATCCGGCCTTTCGTACCCTTTACTATGCTTTTTTCAGATTTTCTTTCACTCTCCCATGGCTATTGTCTACTTCCCTCTTCTCCATTTTCTTCCTTGCTCATATTGTCATCATCTATTTGTCTATTCTACTTCAGTTTGTAGTCCATGAATAACCTGCAAGTTAGGGTTTTGTATCCTAAGATAAATTTGTTATTAGTTTTAAATTAAAATATTGGGAAACATTCGAAAAAAAGCTTCTAGGTTTTAATTTTTTCTAGGTTTTGTTACAGATTTTGAGTATACAACAAATCTTCAACTAGTAGCAAAAATGAAATCGGAATCGTTGTTGTCGTTGTGGTGGGGTCCAATGAAAGATCCGACGGCGGCGATGGTGGGATAAATAGAGGGTGTGTGAGAAGGAGGTGAAGGAGAGAAGAGATTGTGAGGAAAAAGAGATGGTTTTCCTTTGAATTCGCTTTTGGATTTCCTCTCATACTCTCTCTTTGTCTTCAAATCACCTTCCGTATTTCCCCCTTTTTTCTCTCATCCTCCATTCTTTTCATGTTTAACTTCTCAAATTAATCGATTAATCTTTGAATTATTTTGATTTTTTTATCAGGTACTACAACGGACGATTCGTACCCTTTGTTCGATAGGTATGGCAGCGTTATTGATGTCTTCATCCCTAGTGACCGCAGGTTTGTTAGGGTTTTCTCTTAAATGTCTCCTTTTTTTCTCTAGGGTTTATTGGAATTTTTGTTGATTATTGCTTTTTTTATCAATTGATTTGAATTTAGAATTGGTGAATCTCGTGGGTTTGCTTTTTTTCGTTACATGTATCAAGATGAAGCTACCAAAGCTGTTGAAAAGCTAGCTTGATGGTTGGTTTTTATTTTTCCCAATTCATCTTTTTTTTCCACTTTCAATTGTATATTGAATTGGGTTTCTTTAATTTGGAAAAGAATTCAACTTGGGTATTCTTTTAATTGATAATTTATCGGGTATTTTTTAGAATTAATTACCCCGATTGGGTTTACTATACAAAAGTAGCTACTGTAGCTTATGAATAGTAATTGTTGTTGCTATTACTTATGCGCCCTTGAATTCAATGAATTGCCAATTTTATCCTTTATTGTTTCTGCTTTTTTGGTGGCCTGGATTTGGCAGCTGTCTCAGTCAGTTGTCTTCTTTCTCTCTCTTAACTCTTAAGTCTTCTTCTTTCTTCTCCTCTCACTATATTTCTCTCTCTTCCCGTTTCTCCTCTCCCCGCTCTAATTTACTGTAGCTTATGAACAGTACCCACGCTACTATTCCTTATAAACAGGGAATTTCCGGTTGTGCCCTCTAAAAAGTTGGCTGATATACCTTTTGTCTTTACCCCTACTATTCAAGTCACCTTGACTGCATTTGCCTCCCATCCGGCCTTTCGTACCCTTTACCATGCTTTTTTTCAGATTTTCTTTCACTCTCCCATGGCTGTTATCTACTTCCCTCTTCTCCATTTTCTTCCTTGCTCATATTGTCATCATCTATTTGTCTATTCTCCTTCAATTTGTAGTCCATGAATAACCTGCAAGTTAGGGTTTTGTATCCTAAGATAAATTTGTTATTAGTTTTAAATTAAAATATTGGGAAACAGTCGAAAAAAAGCTTCTAGGTTTTAATTTTTTATGGGTTTTGTTACAGATTTTGAGTATACAACAAATCTTCAACTGGTAGCAAAAATGAAATCGGAATCGTTGTTGTCGTTGTGGTGGGGTCCAACGAAAGATCCGACGGCGGCGATGGTGGGATAAATAGAGGGTGTGTGAGAAGGAGGTGAAGGAGAGAAGAGATTGTGAGGAAAAAGAGATGGTTTTCCTCTGAATTCGCTTTTGGATTTCCTCTCATACTCTCTCTTTGTCTTCAAATCACCTTCCGTATTTCCCCCTTTTCTCTCTCATCCTCCATTCTTTTCATGTTTAACTTCTCAAATTAATCGATTAATCTTTGAATTATTTTGATTTTTTTATCAGGTACTACAACGGACGATTCGTACCCTTTGTTCGATAGGTATGGCAGCGTTATTGATGTCTTCATCCCTGGTGACCGCAGGTTTGTTAGGGTTTTCTCTTAAATGTCTCCTTTTTTCTCTAGGGTTTATGGGAATTTTTGTTGATTATTGCTTTTTTTATCAATTGATTTGAATTTAGAATTGGTGAATCTCGTGGGTTTGCTTTTTTTCGTTACATGTATCAAGATGAAGCTACCAAAGCTGTTGAAAAGCTAGCTTGATGGTTGGTTTTTATTTTTCCCAATTCATCTTTTTTTTCCACTTGCAATTGTATATTGAATTGGGTTTCTTTAATTTGGAAAAGAATTCAACTTGGGTATTCTTTTAATTGATAATTTATCGGGTATTTTTTAGAATTAACTACCCCGATTGGGTTTACTGTACAGGCAAGGTCGTTGATGGCAGAGAGATAATGGTTAAATTTGCAAAATGTGGTCCTAATTGCTGGGAAAATGTGAGTAATAACAAAAATAGTTTGCTTTTTATTGGTTTTTGGGTGTTTTGATGCTATATGTTACTCTGCTTGTGATATCTTAACCAGAATGTGTCGAAGTGACAAAGTTTAATTCTATTGAGAAGGTGTTTTTATTTTATATTTGGCTGCATTCTCTGTGGTGTTGGGATGGTGATGAGGTTGTTTGAATTATAATTTGGGTTATGCTGTGGCATTTGCTGGTATGAATCATGGCATGTTAGTTACAACGTTTAGCCCTTTTTATAATTGTAAGGAAATTTAATTAGTTGATTATATTTTTATATACTATATACTAAATCATGTTTGTGTTTTCAAAAAAAAAAAAAAAAAACTATATCATGCTTTAATGCTGCATATGAACATATGAAAATGTTGAACCATTCATGAGAAGAAAAAAAATGATAATCAGAAAGGACAATTGTGAGGGATAGAATGATGATGATGCCTATTTAATGTTTATTATGTTATAATAATATACTATACTAAGTAATTCTCGTAGCCCACATTTGACTCTTCCACAAATGTGTCACTTTTCTTGTACCATAGATAATAATGAAAAGAAGAAAGAGTTGATTTTCAAATTTTGTATGTCATATTTTTGTTATCAATAATTTTAAAAGTTGTATATATTCTAGGGTACATTTAAAGTTTAATTGAGAATTTATAAAACATTAATAACAAACAGTGGTCCTTAAAAAATGGGTCAAGTTGGAGTAAATACAGGAGTAATAATACTTCACCGGCAAAAAGCAGGAAGAATTTCATATATATCTAACAACAATGCCAAGGCCTATCAAAGATACATGGATTTGTACCAGCTATATATTATTGAGGTGGTCACAGAAAAGATAATTAATGTATTTTCCATGCTAGCAGCTGCACAATTTTTCTTCAATTTAGGGTGTTTTAAATTGCAGGCCTTACTTTGAGCAATTGTTTATTAAGGGGCAGGCAAAATGATTTGTGTGTTTCTAGGCCTGAGCTATAGTTTGACCAGGGTTCACTCGGTCCAGAAACACTTGAAATAACTTGAAAAGATATATTAGAGAGAGAATGATCATCAACTATAGAATCATCTATAATAAGAATAGAAATGAAGTAAAACTCAAATCCCTTCAAAACTTATAAGTTTTAACTAGATTTTATTACTTCTTAATAGTTCAAATGACATATAAACTCTTAATAGTCTTAACATTATATGATCAAATTTCAATGCCTCTTCTCGATTCTTGCTTATATGTACTGTTGACCAAGTTGTTGCAAGGGATGTCTTCTGTATAGGTAAAAGTTCTAAAATCATCTAATAAGAAGCTTCAATAATATCGTTCAAAGTGTTAGTTATGCCCTGTTATTGCTACAGAGTTACTGGAAGATCCATAAAAGATTATTATGTTTTCTTAGCTCTCTTAAATGGATTGTAAAATGTAGCATAAATAACTATTTCAAATTATGATTGCCTTTTTTTTTTTTTTTTTAAATGCATGTATATGTTATATTCCACTTTCTTAGGAGAAACCCCGTCTTTTTTGAAAGTCTTAAAAAAAAATCATTTTTGATATTTTGAAAATGCCTAGATATCTCAATTGTTTGCTCTCTGATACCTCCAACTCCCGTATCGATATTTATAAGAAATATAACCAGGGCATGCTTTGTGGGTTGAGGGGGGAGGGAGATTAAATAATTAGTGAATTGGAGTAGTAAAATAAATTCCCCAATCTTCTTCTAATCATGACAGTAAGAAACAACATTACGAAGGGAGAAAATGAAGATATATCTCAGATTTTGGGATAACAAAAGGGTCTTTTCTTTTATAGTAGCCTCTGTTGGTCTGTTGGTTTTTATTCCAAGCCAACATCACAATAAGGTGCTAATTATTAATGTTAATGCTCGTAATTTGCTTACTAATTACTCCGTCCACCAAAAGGTAGAAATTGGACATGAGAGGCTCTTGCTTAAATAAATTGTCGTTCATTCTTCATCATAGTATACAGAATGTTAATTTGGCTTTTCCTTTGCTATGTTAACAGACACATGTATTGTTAAGGCTCTCATATTTAATTGCCTTTTATTTTTTTACAACTTTGGGTAGAAGGAATGCTTGTTGGCTTGAAGAAGTAGGCGTCTTTTTTCACCAAGATAAGATTAGATTTTCTTGTAAAAGATTTTACTTTTGTTCATTGCATTACACTGTTTATGTCTAACTATTATATTATATATGTAATGCTTGTTCAACATTCATTCTATATAAGCAAAAGGCCATGTCTTTTGTAACTAACCCTCTTATACATGTGGTTTGTTACTAGCTTAGATTGAATTTGTAAGAAGCCTTCCATATCTTGTTGTCCAGTAGCATATTGAAGCATTATTCTACAGTTCTGTTGAGCCTACACCCAATTAAGTTGAAACTCTCAAAACACATGCCCAAGGTGTGTAATTTAGAATCAACTAATAATGGAATACTACTATATTGACTAATGGAATACATTGGCAAATTAACAATCCAATAATTCTCTAAATTATAATAAGCATCATATGCAGAAACCATGAGTAAAGGCCATTGCATATTATGTGATTATTTCTTGTTGTCTTGTACAATTGCAATATTAACTGTTAAATAAAAGGACCACTTGTCTGCCTTTATTTTGGATGTGTGAAAAAGTTCGACTTCCGTAAGTTCTATTTGTGGTGTTTTATAATTATGGGGTTTCTGTCCTTTTTGCAAGTGATTGTTTCTGAGTGGCTGTAGTAGCCTATATTATTCTAAACAGGTTTTAAGTTCTGATTATTTTGATGGGTTATATTCATAATCAGGGATTGTAATGGATTTTGTTGATAAAATTGTGATTTTTGTGAATTTTTTTGCGGTCTAAATTTTGTTACTGTAGTAATTTAAAGCATTTAGAGCAGCAAATACAGCTGTCTATACCTATGGTTTACGTTGTACCTTAAATCATATACATCTCACTGGAAGTTTTCCAATATAAAGAATCAAGCTCCCTCCTTTCACTCTTTTCTCTTCCTATTACATTAACTCTGACAGATACAACATACTTGATAGTTCCTCTGTTCTTCAATCTCAACTCTCGAGTATTCAACATCAACTGACCATGGAAATCTTATATCGAGTTTCCACCCTTGGTTACAACATCAACAGACCTTGGTTACACGATTACATAATAACTTGTTCAAGTATGCCCGTATATTTGTTGAGAAAAATCACTTGTATTTTATTTACTGTTATTGTCATCAATTGAATTACCATGATTGATACGATCAAGGAATCTGAACTTGAATGATTTTAAAAAAGGAAGTTCTCCCAGTGTTTCATCCTTGCTTAATTTTTTTGTTTTTTTCAAATACAAAATCAAAGTCACTACTTTTTGCACAATGCATTACTCAAATCATCCAGCGACATACCTATAAGAATAAAGATCTTTGAAAATTTATAAAAAGTTAGCAATTGACAAAAATAAAATAAAACTCCAAATTGATTCTATTATATCTAGGGTTAAACAGAAATTCCAGAATATGAAAATATGGAATGTGTTGCATTCACATCAAATTAGCAATATCATGAGCTTATTGTAACCCCTCTAATCCTATGTGTTCTTTTTATGTGAAGTTATTTTTACTGAAATAAGGTCTTGTTCACTTCACCTTATTTTTGCTGAACTAAAATTATATTTAATAAACTTTGATTAACTTACTAAACTGAAATTATTTTTGCTGAACTGAAATTATTTTTACTAATTTTTCATTATAATTCTTCTTTAAGATAACTGAATTTTACTCATCTGTACTTATTTTTACTGAACTAAAATTATTTTTACTGAAGTGAAAGTAATTTTACTGAATTGAACTTATTTTTACTAAACTAAAATTATTTTTATTTAATATTAATCATTTTTTTAAGGTGAAGTGAACAGGGTCCAAGTCAAAGAAGAGCAAAAGGATTGGAATATAAAACTACTTTTATCCTAGAAATAGGCATGTGCTTGAAATGTTGGTTCCCAAAAAGCTAAAGATTAAGGGTCTGCTCACTTCAGCTTAATTTCAGTTTAGTTTTACTTTAGTTCATTTCCTAATTTCCTTCTTTAATAAAATATTCATTTTAGCTCCAATTCAGTTCAGTTCAATTTAATTCAGTTTAGCTCCAATCAATTCGATTCAGTTCAGCTCCAATCAGTTCAATTCAATTTAGTTAAGCTCAATTCTATAAATGTGAACAGGCCTTAAAGGTACTCTTCCTTTTTAGGGGAAAGTTAACTTACATTGGTTAATCTACATGATCATAATCTTTGTCTACATGGTGAGTTGGTGAGCCCCAAGTGATCCGAACCCAAATCTGGATGGATGGTAAATATGACAAAAATAACTTAAGAAACAACACCGATAATAAAATCATTTGAAAAAAATACATTGATAACTTGGGGAACCGCACCGCAATGCGCGCGGGTCCACAATTAGTTATATTATACATATATAATGGATACACTAGCCTTTCCATACATGTGTTACAATACTCCTTTTGAGTAACAGCTAATATAAAAAAAAAAAAAAAAAAAAGTTCTCACAGATCCAAAAAAATAAATAAAGATGTGCATTTTCCACTGCCCACCGACACTAACTCTTGCCAGTAATTTCCCACTACTTTGCCACCGACCTTAGTTTCATCCCTTTGTAAACCAACTTAACCCATATAGGTAAAACCTAGACGCACCCCAGAGTAATTTCTGCTCATTTACCCCGTTTTTATAAATGGATCATTCCAAATGAGCGAAAACCGAGTGCACCTTGCAAGATACGAGAACCACAGTAGTAAGCAATGTTACAAATAAAAGTGAACGGAAAAAGAATAAAATTTTAACCGGATGCTTATTGATAGGTGCAAGCTTTCTTGAGGGAAATAGCAGAATTGGGTTTCTTAGGATTATATGCAACTACACAATCAATGGTTTTGTAGAATTTGGGTTTCACCAATCTTCCCAACACATAAGCTCTAGATCGAACAGTGAAGCTTAGCGTCATGTTCACTGTCGCCGTCGGCACGCCTGTCGATGTACCAATCAAGCTTTGCCCGCTTCCATAAAGCGGAATTTTATCCCCTAATATTTGCACATTCACTGTTTTCTGACTCTTTCTTGACTGATAGAATTTCTTGAGCTGCATCAAATAAAATTCAAATTATTCCTTGAATGAATTGTCATTAACTTATTGATAATTCTAAATCGAAATTGAAATTAATTGATTATATAATTCGTATGGATCTAGTTAGATTCTTACGTTTCCTGTACCAACGGTGATCTGTGAGAATGATAGATCTAGTGGAGTAGATGTTACATGAACCCCGAAGAATGTTGCAGTGTTTCGATAAAGAAATTTGAGGGTTGAGTTCACTGATGCCATTTCGGTTGCTACTCCGGTTGCATCTGATCCAGCCGATACTAGAAATCGATCAAACTTTATACTCTGTTGAATCCAACAACAAACAAATTAGTAACCGGGTTCATTTATTTACACTCTGATTCATTACAATTTCCGCTTTTTAAAAACAATTACCTTGACAGTGATCTTGGGTTTCTGAGGGCGAGCAGCGCCCCAAAGAATGAGGGAGAAAAAAGAGAAGAGAACGAAGAACCCTAAAATAAAAGCGAGAACATAGCAGCGGCGAGGTAGTGGTTTCTGATTCTCTTCATCTTCAATAAGATTTTCTTCTTCAATAACATCACACTCTTTCCAAGGAGCTTGATTCTTCTTATGCCCACCTTTTCTACCACCACCAGATCCACCGTCATTAGGGGATATCTTGCGAGACCCACTTCCGGGTTTAAGCGAGCCGGAGAATCGAGTCGATGATGATTCACGAGAGTGGCGGCCAACAGAGGAATGAGAGTGCGGGGGAGAGCCAGCAGGGCTCAGCACTGGTGTTGATTGGAATGATGTTGTTGTTTTTTCGCCATCGTGCGAGTCTCGGGATGGACTCTGCACGTAATACACCGGCCGCCGAGGCGGCGATCGGTTTGGGGATGAGGCGGATAGACTAGTGACCTCGGAATCCGTCTTTGCGTGCATCTTGTGGAAAAATGATACAATTGAATACAAGTGAGCTATTTAGTGGTGAAATTGGGAATTTGGGGAAATTGGTTTTGAGGGTGTTGTACTGTACTAGTGAGATTGTGAGAATGTGAGTTGGGTGTCTTTTTATTTAAGTGGGTTCGCTTGTTGTAGATGGGGTGTTTGATTGTTTTGGTGTTTTTTTTTAAGTTTTTTTTTTTTTTGATCAAAATGTTTTTTTTTTTTAAATATTTACGCTTGAGGAGGTTTCGGTGGAGTTTGATTTATTATTTAGCTGTATAATTGAAAATACTTTGTGTAATAATTGTGATTTTAGTTTTTAAATGTAATAAAGAACGACAAAATTAAACTTGGAAATGTGGTAAAAATGAAGGACTTGAAGTATATTGCTTGGAAGGATCTGAGTACTGACATGTGACAGCTTCGTAAGAGTTGGCAGCTTAGCATGATCTTTTTTGTGTTATGTTATCTAACATTTTTTACTGTAAAGAGTATTTTTTTTGTGTTACAGTTCTCATATTCGGTCGAGTTTTTTTAAGTGTTACACTTCTTTTTTGGCAAAAAGCTATATTAAAATATTATGGCCTTATTTGGCAAATGGTTGTTGGCTGGTTTACTTGACTTGTTTGACTAGATGAAATGTTTGCCTGTTTATAATGGATTTTGAAATTGGTTGTTTAAGCTGGTTGTTTATAAAAGTGTTTGGTAAATTAATTGTTGGTTGTTGGCTGTTTATTAAATAATTTATGGGCCAACAAGCCAAAAGTCATAAAAAAAACTACTCAAAGCAGCTTTTTCATTTTGGCTTAAAAGCCAGCTTTTTCGCTGACTAAAAAGCCAATTACCAAAGACATTTTTTTTGTTGTTTGACCACTTAAAAAAAACCAAAAGCTAACCAAAAAGTCATTAAAAAGCCAATTACCAAACTTGACATATATCTCTCTTTTCTCATGGTCTCCACTCAAACCCACTACTATTATTTTATTATATCTTCTCTCTTCTCTCATGAAAGAGGGTGGGTTTACTTTTCAATAAACCGTTAACTCCACTATCATTCTTTTACAATTTTTTTTATATTCCAACTACCCCACTTACCTCTTAAGGGTCGTTTGGTTGGGGTTAATAATTAAAGGGAAAGAGAATGAGCAGGCCTCATTCCCTTTGTTGTTGTTTGTTTGTCACATTCAATCATTCTCTTTATCCATTTATTTTTGAGTTCACTCAAAATCCCTCTATATAGATTCCCCACCCCTCTAGACTTTTCCATTTCCATTCCCATTCCCTAGCCAACATCAGCCACCACCATGCCAACATCAGCCACCACGGGAATCACCCTTCTACCCTACCCCCACCGCACAACCACCACCTAGCCACTTTTTCGCCCCTCCCCCGCCACTCTCCGACTGCCGATAAGCACCACCATCAACCGACCCAACTTCACTGGCATAACCAGCCTTTCAAATCGCCTTATACCCACCGGAAAAACCCCACCCTCCTTGAAAACCACCCCACCGAAACCACCCTAAATCCATCTGTGTGAACCACCTCACCCAAATCGACACAACCACCACCCATTGAAACACCCACCAAAGCAGATCTAAACACAATCAATCTGGGCTACGAACAACAGCAACAACAGCCCAGAATTGCAAAGTGAATCACCGACGAAAATGCAGAGACAAAGATAGTGATGATGGCAGACTTCTCTTTCTTCTTCTTTACTGGGTCTTTCTTTGATTGTTATTTATTTGTATAGTAAGGAATTTTATCGAAATAAAACTTTATTTTTATAAATTTTATTTTTAAATATTTGTAAATTTCACTTTGGGTTGAAGGAAAATGGGAAGAAGATTTGGATTTTATTATACGGAGGTTAATGTTACTCCATCCTAAATGTGTTGAGAGGGGTGGAGGGGTGCGACGGGCTCCGGGGAATTCCGACAAGGTGGTGGCTGGCAGTAGGGTAGTTGGAGAAGTGGGAAAGTGAAGGAAAAGGGGGGTTTTGTGGTGGTGTTGGTGCCCTTGGTGGTGGTGCTATGGTGGACCATTGGTGGTGGTGATTCCCTTTGTTTTTGGTAAAACAAAAAACGTGCTATATGGAATGATTTTCCATTCCATTCTCTTTGAATCCCTTTGTTCATTCCATTCTCTTTGAATCCCTTTGTTCATTCCATTCCGTTTACCCCGTGTGAACCAAACGACCCTTTATTTTATTTAAGTCAATTAAATTGTCGAAAGATATGTGCCGGTCAGACTGTACCAGTTAAAAAATTACGGAGGGAGTATTTCCTTTGTTCAAATTAAGGCTTTGTTTGTTTGCGCCAATTTTATGTAAGCATTCAAAATTTCTAGAAAATACATTATTGGTGTGTTGTTTCATTAATCAAAAAAGTGCAAAATAGAGGAAATAAAAAATTCCTAAGAATTTCAATTTCCCACATAATGTGGGAATTTACTTACCCACCTCCCTCAAGGTCATTCAAATTTCCTAGGAATTGTAATTTCTCTAATGCTAACCAAACAAACTAAGCAACTTCCAAGGAATTTGAGGAAGGAAATAATTTCCCATGAATACCATGGGAAGTTAATTCCCATTGTAACCAAATGAGTCCTAATATTCCCTCATGTATGTAAATGTAATTCATTCCCATTTTTTTTTTAGTGGCTCTAAATTGTAAGGGCCTATTGTGATTAATTGAAATGAAATAAATTGATTAATTTAACTGAATTATTTATGAAAGAAGAAAATTAGAAACTGAACTGAATAGAACTGAAATTAAGTTGAACTGAACAAGCCCTAAATATAGTTTCTATTTTCTTTTTTTTATTATTTAATGTGTGTAGGGTAGTGCCAGTATCAGTGTCAATATGATAACGACAGATCCATGTCGAGTTACGTCCCAAGGAGTGCTTCCTATAACGAAACCTAAGCCATATCGGCATATTACGCATGCACAGAAGCCCACATGGTCGGCTAATTTCCAACACATGGACACTCGCTATTTACTTGACATGGTAGCCACGTGGTATGATTATCTTTCTATAATATAAATACCTATAATCTACTCATTTACAAAGTAGAATCTCTCTCTATCTCTATCTCTATCTCTCTCTCTCTCTCCCTCTCTCTCTCTCTCTCTCACATAAACATAAAACTGACTTTATCATCGAAGCGGTTATTCCTCTCTCTCTCTCTCTCTCTCTCCCCCCCCCCTCCCTCCCCCTTAAATTCTCTTATCTCCTTTCTTACTCTCATAAATATGAAACTGACTTTATCATCGAAGTGGTTATTTCTGGACAAATCCCATAGTTAGCTGACCCATATTGATTGTGTAGGTCTCTAGCTGGACGATAGGTCTTTACCGGTCCTGGAAACAAAATATCGGAGTTTATCCATGACATAATATCCCTTGGAAATCACCCATTTACCCACATTTTTTTTTGTCTTTATTAGAAGAAGTGTCAAAAGTACCCTCTAATTTTTCTTATTCTTTGTGCATCATTGCTCCGCTTGTTTAATTTAATATTTTTTTCTCATTGAAAAAAGTTAAAAAAAAAAACAAAAAAAAACACCATGTTATCTTTCTTCTTTTTTTTGTAAAGATTTCCATAGATATGTTAGAAGAAATAGAATTCCATAAGTACGGTACATTTTAATAAAATTCTCGGTGTATTATCCACGTCATCTTTTGTAAAGCTGGTTTTTTTTCTAAAAAGAAAAAAAATACAAGGCTTGAAACCGCTAATTGCATAGAAACTTCCATGAATTCTCAATGCCAATGAAATTATTATTTCTAGAAATTTTCAAAAATTGTTTGGTTGGATGTAGGAATTTCTACTTAATTCCTATAGATAGCTCCACTTACTTTAGGGGGGATTTGGTAAGTTAATTCCTCTATTTTGTGGGAAGTTAACACTAGTAGAAAAACACATTTTGGCACCGAGTTATTGGCACCGGTTCTTAAAAACCATTGGGAAAAAATTAAGTGGGATTTAGTATAACAGAATTGACAACAGTTCAAACTAAACCGGTGCCAAATTAGTAAAATGCCACCGGTTTGAACTGGTGGGAATTCTAAAAAAAACCGTTTAATTTATCATTTCATATATAAACCAAACCCTAGCATCTTCATGTTCTTTCTCCTCTATCCCCTCTCCTCTCGTTCTCCTTCTCTATCCTAATCTCTTGTTATCCTTCTCTCTCCTCATCTCTCGTTCTCTGCTCTCTCTCGTTCCTTTTCTCTCTCGCTCTTCTTCTCTTTCGTTCTTCTTCTCTTTCATCTTCTCATTCTCTCCTCTTCTTTCACCTCTTTCGACCACTAACCATCACCAGCGCCACAACAACCATCGACGCAATAACCACCATCGTCGCAACCAACATCAACATCAATTTCCGCATTTTTTCGCACTTTCTCTTTCCTTGTGATGAAACTAAAGGTTTTCAGGTCAAATTCAATTATGGAAATGTTAGCTTTGATGAGTCCAACTCATCGCGGAATAAAACTCGAGCCAAGATTACACTCATAATTAAAATATAATCAAAAGACATAATCAACATAATTAACAAGAATTAAGGAAAGACTTAATTACCTTTGACGCGCGCTTCGCTCGTACCCCGAGCTCTTACTTGAGAAAGCTTAAGTCTCACATCGGGCGAAAACCTCCTACGGTATCCACCCGCAACCCAACCTCGACTAGGTCTATTGCTTAGAGGTTAGTTAAGCCCGACCAAACTACTCAATTAATTATGTGTTTAAAGGTTTTCTCAATGGAAATGCCTTTTCTAACACCTTACTCAAGTGAGTTTTCCCATACCCCAACTTGGGTATTTATAAGGTAACTCATGAGTGAAATTCTCTCTCCCATCAATGTGGGAGAGTTGGTAAATTCAACTTTCTTTTTTTCTTTAAATTAAAAATAAAATTAAATATCCTACAACTAATTAATCAACAAGTGGCACATTTAGGGGAAGGGTTAGGTAAGGACCACAAGAAAAGGAGAGGAAGTATTTTGCTTTAAGTTTTTCTGCGGCCGAATGGCCAAGTATTTTGCTTTTCTGGCCTGTGTGCCAGGTAATCATGTATTTTACCGACCGAGGGGTCGGGTGATTTGATAATTTCTGGCTTTGCCAACTTACATTCATAGTCGTCTATTTTGACGGCTATTTTATTTATCAACACTACTACATTTTTTTTATCAAATGCGACGGCTGAAGTAGAGCTAATGCAACGGTCAGATGGAATACCGTGGCAATAGTCAAATCTAATGCAACGGATACATAATAGCCGTGGAAATAGCATCCTCTATTACAACGGATACAGCGTAATGTAATTGGGCGTCGCATTAGGGTTCAAAGTCGTTGGGATAGGATGGTCTAATGCAACGGCCAGTCAAATATATGAAAATTTTATATAGGCGCGTCAATTTCCCTCTTATATTTTTCCCCTAAATTTTATAACTTTTTTTTTTACAAGAAACCCTAAATAATTCAACCTAGGTGTTTGAAGGTCATCATTCCTCTACCCTCTTATTCTCTCTCCTGCAGATTCAATACAACCATAAATCTGGTTCAAATCCTCCCAAACAACTTAACCCCCAATAGTTGAGAGAAGAGAAATTCGCTGAGAAAATAGATCGAATATCGGGCATCGAAAACTTCATCAAGGTAATTCTTGACTATGAGATCATGGTTGTACGATTTTTGGGGAAATTATATGAAGAACCCGGGCTTGAGAAACGAATCAAGCTTTGGATATGGTTTTGGGTTTGTGTTCGGGTGCAAATCTCAAGCCTAGATTTGAGATTATGGCCGAAGATTTCCAAAAGGTTGAGAGTTTTCTCGAGTTCAGCCATGGAGGATTTGGTGTAAACTACCCATTGATGTCAGAACAAAATCATGAAAATGAACCTATTTTCCATGGGCCTGGGGCGGCTGCCCCTCCTGCCGGTGATCAGGGATGGACCCGGTCTCGTCATCACCGGAGTTTGCTTGCTTCACATAAAGCAGTTATAAAATATATGCTTGCATATTATAAATGAGTACTTATTGTTTCGGTTGAAAACAATGGGACCTTGCCGAAGGTCCGCTGAAATGGAGAAGACTGGATTCGATCCAAGCTGTGTTGGGCCGAAGGTTTCCTGCACAGTGAACACACGTAAACTAGCCTCGGGGGTGTTTCCGAGGAAGGCCCCTCCGATGCTAAAGTCAGTACAATGTGTAAAAGGAAGACACTATGCAAGAGAGTTTGTAGCTTGAGGCTTTTGTGGAATATTTCTGAATGCAAGAATGAGCATATGAATTGGAATATCAATAGTTGTGATGTCCCCCGTGAATGTGTTAATATGATGGCTTTTATACCTCATCATACATGGAGAGGTTGGGCTTTAGCCCAATTGGCTTACTTTGTGGGCTGACCTTTGACTTTTGAGCAATTGGAGAGTTGAACCTTGACCTTGGGCTTTTAATTGGATCATTTAGTGTTCAGGCCCAATCTTGACTAAATTGGACCCAAACAACTTGCCCCCCAGACCCGATTTGGAAGGATGACGGGTCGGGTTTGATTTAACTCAGAAAAGGAGGGAAGTAAATGATTTAATTGATCCAAAAATTTGAATTTAAACCGTAATTAATGAGATAACAACGGTTAATGATTTGCGGAAGTTGGACGGATAATGGGCAGTTTAATCACAAGACATGTGTTTAATGGTTACTTAGTGGGTATTTAAGAGAAATTAAAGCACAGACTCTTCGTATCCCGTACCTGGAGATATAAACGGAGGCGCGTCATTCTCCTCACTTATTCACCAACTCAAACCCAGAATTCTTCGAGAGAGAAACCAAGAACCCGCATCAAAACTTCGCAAATTCCCCGAGCATTGAGCTTAGAAACTGAGACTTGCCACTACGAACTCGTAAATCGGCAACTTTCGCTTCAGATTAAGGTAAATTCCTTTGATTTCAGTTTATTTTTCTTCGAATTCGAACTCCTTCCCCTTTTCTTTCGACTTTTCTCTTCGAAATAATCCATGGCAAGAGGAGTTAGAGGTAGAGCCCGTGCTCCAAGAAGAGCAAGGCCGATTCCCGATCCTAGGAACAGGATTGGGACCTGGAATGGTCAAAGGCCGGAGTCTGACCCTGCTGAAGGGATTAGGGCGACTCCCCTTTCCTCGGCTCCTCCTCAAAGAACGGATGAGCCGAGCGCTTCTGGACGGGATGATGAAGTTCCCGCTGTCCTTTGGGATATCCTCCCTGGGTTTTCAGAGTGGGAGAATGCCGAAGTCGTTTCGGCCATGATAAAGAACCGCCCCTACTCATGGTGGGTAGAGAACGCCGATCAATATCGATTTGCCGAGCAAATTGAGTTGCATTACGGCATTTTTGAAGCTGATGGATATTGGTGCCGAATGCCCTCAGCATCCGATAGAATCCATCGTCCACCCCCGGGGTATGTGGGGGTGTACACGAGACAGCTTCAGTATGGGCTGAGGTTCCCTTTGGACGTTTTCGTCCGAGACTTGCTGATCCATTACAACATTTCCCTATGTCAGCTAACCCCCACCAGCATCCGAAGGGTGATGACATACTTATGGGTCTGCAAGTTCTTCAAATACGTGCCGAACCTGCACTGCTTCAGAAAGCTCCATCGGCTAGTGCCAAATATTCAAAGTGGGCACGGAAGCCATGGTTCTGGGTGGTATCGGATTGAGTCCCGGCCCCAATACTTGACCATGTGGCCAAATGACTCTTCAGACAAGGACTGGAGAGGTCAATGGATTTGGGTTAGGGCACCCACAGATCCGGGCCACCCTTGCGTCTTCAGCGCTCCCCGATACTTAGCTGAGCCTGATCCCGAAATGGGAAGTCTAGGTCCCCCCGCAGATAACGGGGCGGATCCGAACCTGGATCAGCAACATATCTTCGGCAAGCTGCCGAACCCGGGGGGGAGTGGTCGAATGCAGCATATCCCGGAGACTTGGCTCCCCGATACGCATTACGTTTTCCAAGAGAATATGCTAGCAGCTGTTGGCCTCAGCCGAAAGTTTAAGGATGGTAAGCTTCTTCGGCTGGGGCCGAGGCTTTTAACTACCTCTTTTTCTTCTCTCGCTTTGCTTTTTTATGCTGTGCCAACATATCTGAGCTAAACTTTTTTTCCCTTTCCTTTTTTCAGAGCGGGACGAGACCAACGTTGGTATTAACTACGCTCGTCTTGGTGTTAACCGAGAGCGAGTTGTAACTGAACGGGCCCCGTCTATCACTGAGCCGAGGCATAGGGAAGTTCATCTGGATTCTTCCCACTTCCAAATTGAGGCTGTTGCTCTGTATCAGAGGCAGAAGCCTTGGTGGAAGAAGAGAGACCCTTGGTTTCAGCTGCTGAACGAAGAAGCTGAAGCTGCCCGCACAGCCGAAGAGGTTGCACGGGTACTTGAGGCTTGCGAAGGAGGAGAAGGGTCCTCCAGAGCTGCTGAGGCCGAAGCTGCAGCTAGAGCAGCTGAAGAAGACGAGGCTTTGCTGAAAACCTCGGTGAGCTTTCAGACAACTTTTTTTCTTTTCATTTCTTCTTTTTTTTTTTTTTTTTTTTTTTTTATTACTCACACTCTTCTTCCCCCCTGTCTGTTACAGTCTGAAGAGAGTAACAGACACAGAGAAGGCAAAGCTCCTGTTCGTCCCGAAGATCAAATACAAGAGTCTTCAGACTCAGATATGGACGAGCAGCCCCTTCTGAAAAGGCGCCGAAGGATGGCCATCATCGGCCCTCATGACTTTCAGCAGAGGCCGATGACCATCGGCGTCGCAATAAGGGAACCTGAGGAAGGCAATGGATCGCCGAGGGTTCCCCAGCCAACACCCCAATCTCCTCAAAAGACCCCTCCGCCACCTCCTGAGATGGAGGTGGATCAGAGAACTCCCGAACCTAAGGGAGGGGTCCAAGAAGAAATCAAGAAGAGTGCTGCTGAGCACGAAAATAAAGATGCCGTGATGTCCAGTGCTGAGGGCTTCACGGCAGATATCGCAAGAGAGGTTGAGGCTTTCGTCCTCACCCCTGAAGAAGAGGAGGTCATAGTAATTGACTCCTCTGAGAAGGACGATGCTGAGACAACCAAAGCTAATCAAGCTCCATCGTCGTCCTTCCCTTCTTTCCAGACTCTGCATTCTGGAGAAATGGGTTTCTCGGCCCCCCGAATTCCAATCCCAGATCACATCTGGGACCTCATATGGGGTCAAAACCGAGAAGGAGCTGCAGCCTACTTCGGCAATTTTGCTGGCATGTCCGAAGTAGACAGGGCAAGGATCTGGTCGCTGAAGGCCACTGCTGGGATGGGCGAATCCAGTAGATCAGTTCCTGACCCAGCCAGGTCTAACCAACTGCTGATGATGCAGGTAATTTTCCTTCATTTCCTCCGAAATTCGGCTCTTCATATATATATATATATATTTTTTATTTATTATTTTTTGTCTTCCTGTTTTCAGTTCGTGCACAATCAGACTCTCACTGTAGAGCTGATTGATACCCTACAAGATAGGGTAGACGCTGCTGTGCACGAAAAGAAGGTGGCTGAAGAGGAAGTGAAGCTTGCTAAGCTGAAGCAAGCAGCAGCTGAAGAGAAGCAGCAGGAGGTTGAGGAGTACGGGAGAAAAGCTGCCGAAGCCCTGAAAACCTTCTGCGATGCTATGGAGAAGGAAGTTTTTCCCCCACTGATGGAAGGGGAAAAATTCCTCCAGGAGCATATGGGAGTGGACGTCTCCAAATTCAAGGCTGCCATTGAGAGCCGAATTCAAGAAGGAACTGCTGCACAAGCTGAAGTGCAGCAGCGTCTAGAGGCTCTTGAAGCCAGCCGAATGACTGCTGAAGAGTTGCTCCTGGCCAAAGACGTCCAACTCTCAGAGGCTGCTGCTGCTGCTGAAGCTCAAAGAGCTAAATTCCAAAAGGCTGAGGATCAATTGCTGATCCAGAAAGTTGAAGTGGCCCAGGCTCAGACAAAGGCTTTCCAAATTCAGCAAGAGCTGAATGAGCTGAAAGGTTCCTCCTCCCAAGTCGCTGATGAGCTGAAGAAATCCAAGGAAGACTTGGAGGAGACCCAGAAGAAGCTGGCTGATGCTGAGGCTTTACTCAAAGTCCGTGTTTATACCCAAGAGGAATATGAGAT